>NW_017804242.1:227544-319222 GCF_001625305.1 Branchiostoma belcheri | reverse complement strand
AGAAAAAAAGCCACATCCCAGGACCATCCAGTTATCAAAGTTTCGAGCAGTTGCTGACGAAACACGGACGTCACCCTTCAAGTTCAACTCCTTACAACAGACTAAAGAAGAATAGCAGCCTTGGAAGTAGAGACATCACGTTACTGAGCAAAAAGGTGTTTGCACAGATATCATCATGACAAGGTAACAAGAGGTGACGGACTTTAAGTAGAAGGAGAAAGTCCTACGTTCTGAGGAGGAGTTTTCAGCACACTGACTGAGAGAACAGGGAACAGTTTCCAACCCAAGCTGTTGAGTCTACAACATGTCGCAAAAAAAAAAAAAGACGTGAGCTGAACTGCTTGGGTGTTTGGAACAGGTCGTTCCATATTCTCACGAGGATTTCAACACACAGACTGCCTGCCATTATAAACAGGCAACGGGCTATGCTGATGAGTCTACATGTTGCAAAAAAAAACTCACTGACAGATGAACTTCTTGGGACCTGTCAACACACAGCCTATGACCACGAAAGTGGAACAGCTTCAGCCCACGCTGATGAGTCTACATGTTAAAAAAAAAAAATTGTCAGATGAACTCAGCTTGGGACTTCCAGAGCCGTTACTGTCTCATGCTCAGGAGGATTTCAACACATGGATTGCCTTCCGTCACAAGTACATGTCACAAAAAAGTACATGTCATACGTGTGTACTTCTTGGACCAGGAAGTGATAAACCACTGTGGTGCTGACCTCATCAGAATCACTGGCACCCTACAGTACACCCTGGAACAAGTTGGGAGGGCCGAAGAAGTCTTCAGCAAACTCGGCAAGCTTCAGGGGTCAACTGGATGTCATCTGCCACATCCTGAAGACTGAGATGCAGCCAAAGTCATTATAGGTAAATATTTAGAGCTGATTTTTGACATAGGTGCGCTTGTTTTAAGTCAATTTCAATGGATTTGACACATTTTTCTGTGTAAAGTGAACTTAATGCTACTGAGCGGCCAAAGTTGTGTCTTTCATTTGTATTACATGGAGAACGTGTGACTGTGTATATTGGGCCATGCTTTCATGCGTTCTTCTTCATTCATCAGCATTTGAGCTTGTTGTTTTTTAATGCGTGATCAAATAATAACTGAGTTCTTCTTCATTCATCAACAGTTGAAGACGTGGCTCAGCGTGCTTTGGACTCGGTCCGTCCTGCTCCAACCAAGATTGTAGGATCACTTCAGTGAGGTGGAAGCACACATTCTAGATCTGGAGACGTTGAGATGAAGCCGCAGTCATTATAGGTAAATATTTTGAGCTGATTTGACATAGGTACAATTTACACATGCTTTTTCCAAGTCAACTTGGATGTATTTGACTCAGGACACATTTTGCCTGAGTCTGTCAACTGAATGTTTTCTTTTTGTAGCTGCACTGAGCTATACATGTAACAATCCACCGGGTAGTACACTGCAATTTAGCCCTTGACTTGAGCTTGTTGTTCTTTAATGTGTGATCAAATAATAACCAGTTTTTCTTCTTCATTCCTCAGAAGTTGAAGACAGCCTTCAGAGAACTGTGGCTCAGCGTGGTTTTGAAGCACAGTACAGCACAACATCTGCACATCGAATCAAAGGATTCAGAGAGGTGGAAGCACATTGCGGCATGCACTACAGAAGAAACACTGCAACCTGCCTTCGCAGCCATGTGTTGGAAGTTGTCTCTACCCCTGGTAAAACGGAAAAGAGAATGCTGAAGGTGACCGTCTTGACGGGATTGAAAGAATCTGCACGTCAAATCTAAGGATTCTGAGAGCTGGGATTTCTGCACAATGCAGCAGCACTACAGAAGAAACACGTCTGCAACTTGTCTTTGCCTGAGTCATGTGTTGGAAGCCATCTCTATACCTACCCCTGGTAAAATGGAAAAGAGAACTGTTACAGTACTGTTCTGAATGCTGTCAAGGTGACCATCACGACAGTCTTGCAAGCCCTAATCTCAAGACACCGAGGGAACAACCTTTGACCATTTGGTGACTTTGAGCCAAGGGAAAGGAAATGCTGACAAGAGAGGAGTGTTTGGGCTCGGATCCCGTGTGAGGTTACACTCCCTCTCCGTTGATTTGGTCTCCTGACCTATTACTATGGAACTCTGCGAACTGTCCACCATGGTCTGTGACGCCACCCTGGAATGAACCTTGAAGCACGGACCTGGACGAAAAGCCTGGAGAACAAGCTGGGTGTAACCTACCCTCGAATGTTACAAGTTTTCCTGTTCTAAACAAACCCGTGGAAACATCAGCCTACAAAAGGATTAGAACTGTACTGAAAAATTCCTGCACTTGATCCTACTGTACATCTACATCCTGCAGACTGAGCCATGGACACTACACTGGCCTGGGAGGTGGCTTAAAGAAAAAAGAAAGAAAAAAAGAAAAGAAAAAGAAAAGAAAAGAAAGAAAAAAAGAACAAAGAAAAAAGAAAAGAAAAGAAAGAAAAAAAAAAAAAGAAAGAAAAACGTCCCAAAGCAGCATCTGTATGTAAACATAAAATCGGTACACTTGTAGCTGAAAAAAAAGTCTCGACAAGTAGCTACTAGCAATTGCCACTTAGTTACGATAAGCTAGAAACATCAAATAGATACGCTTGTACGTGTAGCCGAGACTCTAAAAAAAAACAGTCTCGCCAAGTAGCTGCTTACTTCCTTATAAGATTAGTCAATAGGTTATGGAACAGTTTGATATAAGCTGTGAAGTCACAACGTTAATTTGAATGCTTGATATTTTTTGCCAGTTCCTCTTCCCGAATGTCTATAGTGTTAAGTCGTTACCGTTTGACAAAGCAGGACCTTCCTTGAACTTGCGAAAAGTTCTCTTTATTTAAGTGCGTGAATGTGTTTGTGTGTGTGTGTTACGAAAAGGACACAGGACATCCCTTCAAGTTGGTGAACTTGATAAATTGTCCGAGTTTGCATAATAATATTGTGTGTATGTGTTACATGTATTAGAAAAGAAAGCAGTACCTTCGCTTAACATTTAAGTTGATAAACTTCCGAAAATGTTTGCATAATTGATATTTTGTTAATCATAACTTTATTTCTAACTAAGGTAGACATAGATAAGTTGACCCGATAACTAGGTTAATTGGTTAGAATATAGGTTAGGTTAGGTAATAGGTTAGTTTACTTACAGGTTAATTGATAGGTAATAAGTTAGTTAATTAGTTTACTTATAGGTTAAGTAATAGCCAAGACTCTGTCTTGCTAAGTAGCTGCTAGCAATGGCAATTGGTTACAATTTCCTAATATATAGTAAAAAAATCAAATTGTTGCACTTTATGTATGTGTAGCCCAGACAAAAAAAACAACAGTCTCACCAAGCAGCTGCTGACTTCCATATATGTTTAAGTCAATAGGTTAAGGAATAGGTTATTTAATAGGTTAATTTACTTCCTTATAGTGTGTAGGTTAGTCAATAGGTTAGGTATACAATCATGTAGGTCTATGAATGACAATAATGTGTAATAATGAATCATCACACTGTGGTCAGTTAAACTTAAAGAGTCAATCATATTGAACCGATTCCTATTGTGCGGCAAGTTGGTGATTAGATTTAAATCACCCGAATGGAGGCCTGGCGGACCCCATCTCGTATTGGCACGCCATACGGTGATCTATTTCATCACCCTTGCAAAAAGCCCCACCTCTGACATCCCCAAACCCCCAAGAAAAAGGAAACAACAGTATCATACTTCTATGATACTTAAACAAGAGTAAGTCCAACAAGGTAACAATCCCAATGATCCTTTCTCCCCAGAGCTACCCTTGCCTTGTGTACCCGGGATCTGAAAGGTGCTTTACTACATGCTGGTTAAGGGAGTAATATTGTGGGTTATGGACAACACCTAATGGAAAAGGTTTACAGATTGAAATGAGTTGGATTTCTTCAGGTTTTTGATTGAGAGACTCCGTTGACTCGAAGTTTGAGTGCTTGAACTGCCTTGGCCAGGTAGACCAAGGTTCACTAAGAAATACGTCGATGAAGGTTAGACATCCAGGTAATACGATACGCCAAAAAGCAGCTACTCAAGCAACTGCATGGATATTATGATTTTGGAAACGGTCCGACGTTTCAGCTAGTATCCACTAGCTTTCGTCACTCACTAAGGAATAGGCAAGTATGCGTGGCCTCAGTGCCTTTAGTTAGTAACCTGCCTATTATTATTAAGTACTCAGGCCAGGATCTGGCCCCTTCCTCCCCTGTCTGGATTCTCCGGCCTGCTCTGTTTAAGGCCAGAGTCTCAGCTTACCAGGTATTCATGGCTTGGGAAAATAATTATTGAATAATGTGTATCTTCCAGCTGGTTTTGAGTTTTATTGTTTTAAAAATTGTTTGGCCATTGCAGCCAAATTGTCCTCTTTTTTGCTTTTTGATGCAAAATGAATTATGTATAATTTTATATATATATATATATATTACTGTATATCTGCCAAAGATTTTGCAATCTAAGGAAGGTTTTTTAAGTGGTTTGGAAAGAAAAGGTTTTTTTTTTGTGAAATGTTTCTTTTTTTTTTGTAATAAGTCCGGACTCGGTTTTGACTTTTAGTTTTTTTTGGACTTGAACCTAAACATTCTTACAAGTCCGGATCCAAGTCCAGTGAACCGGTAGACAGCACTACACCAGCTTCTGTATCAGTTTATTCTGTACATCCTGTATAACTGCCCTTCAGCGTAACACACCAGCTTCTGTATCTGTATTACATGTAGCTGGTATAACTACCCTTCGGCGTAACACCTGTACACTAGCTTCTGTATCATATTCTGCATAGCACCTGGTATATAAACCGCCCTTCGGTGTAACACACCAGCTTCTGTATCTGTATAGCTGGTATAACTGCCCTGCAGCGTTACATCCCAGATCATTCTTCTGATGACATGCTTAGTATACATAATACCTTAAAAATGGAACATGTTCATTTGAAAATTCATCTGTGACGCTATCAGATAAGTTAAGTGCTTAGTATACGAATTGTAACAAGTTTTTGACCAGTTTTCTTGAGCCTTGTGCTGCACAAGTTGAAATGACACGAAGCTTGAGTCACAAGTCAGAAGTAAGATTTCTGATTACAAAAGACACTGCTACCTAAAAATGCGATATTATTGGAACACATTCAAACGAAAGTGACAGTGAACAGCAGAGAGACATGTAAAGTGCTCACCAGTTGTAACAAGCTTTTGGCCAGTTTTCTCAAGTCGAGTAAGTTGAGTTGACCCAAAGCTAGCGCTTGTGTCACATGGAAGTCACGGTGAAGTCAGCAACAGGCTAAAGGTGCTCAGCAGACTCCATATTGGCTCCGTTTCTGTTGGGGCAAACAAGATCAACTCATCAGAATTTCAAATTTTTAAACTTTAAAGTTGGTAGAATGTTCTTCAATCATTGACTGTTTTTGAAGGGTAAAAACACCTACCTCCAAATGTTCAATGTCAACTACTGTACATCTTGATCACGGAGTGACCTAGTCTTGCGAGAACACGAGATGAGGTCAAGACTTGTGCGGATCTTCTTTTCAAAGTTTCTAAGTATTTATTTACCTTTTGGTAACAAGAAAGGAATTTAGTGATCTTGATCGAGTCAGCTTACTACAGACCAAATCTCCCACTGGTCATGACAGAGAAGACAGACGACCTAAACATATAGTGTACAGTATTTACAGGCTCATTGTACCGGGGGAAACTCTCCCTTTATAGCTCTTTTCGACAAGCACAATGCACAATGAAATGAAATTAAGTGAAAATAAGATTTCTGATGACATACAAAAGACACTGCTTACCCAAAAATGCGATATTATTGGAACACATTCAAATGGAAGTGACGGTGAACAACATGTAAAGTTCCTACCGGTTGCAGCTAGCTTTCAGCCAGTTTTCTCAAGCCCTGTCTTGCAAGTTGCACAAGTTGTGAGATGATCCGAAACTTGAGTCACGTGAAAGTCACCGTGAAGTCAGCAACTTACAGTAGATCAAAGTGGTCCAGCAGTCGGTATTGGCCCCGTCAAAGTCTCTGCTGAGGCAAAAATGACCCACTCGTCAGAATAAGTTAGTAAACTTTTGGTAACAGGAAAGGAATTTAGTGACCTTAATCCAGTTTTAGCTCACCACAGAGCTAATCTCCCACTGGTCTTGACAGAGAAGACAGACGCTACATAATTTGATTATAGTGTTTACAGGTTCATTGAAATTCAGGGAAATTCTCCTAGCTCTTTTTGACAAGCACAATGCACATGGTGCAAACAGAGATACAAAGTGCTGATTTATTAATAGCTACTCTATAATGTGCTAACATTAAGAACCTCAAGTCCTGGTTGGCTTTAAGCTTACACGGAGCGAACAGAGATGCACAATCCTGATTGGCTACTCTACAACATGCAAAGACCTGTCATTGGCTATTAGTTTGTACTTAACACAGTACAAAAGAGACCACCAAGTGCTGATGTGCTACTCTATAACATGCAAACAAAGTCCTGATTGGCTATTTTACACAGTTCTGAGTGCAAAGTGTCCTTCGCACTTAATGGCTCCTTGATTTGAATCTGTAAGAATCCCGTTTCACTGATGAGGGCACAAGAAGGTGGCCCGCTACTGTCATGTTTCAGAAAGACAATAAAGTAAACCAATTGTAATGTTTTATCAAGTAGGTGTCACTTTCTTCTCATAGCTGGTAACGGCCGTACTAACTATGAGAGGCACTGTGCAGCAAATACTGCAGAGAGCTATAAGCTTAGTTAATGGGCGGAACCGCCGTAAAAAGCGGAGAAAGCTTCTTCAAAATGTGATTTGACTCTGGGTGTTACATGGAATAATTAGGCAAAGGCCTCAAGAAAAAAAAACTGTGAATCATGATATATCTTTGTGGTGGTTTGATGTTTGGAGTTTTTGTGGGAGTGTTTACAGCAAATTCTAAAGCTGTGTCCGAAGGACAGAAATACCACTGAATCTCCACTGGGAAAGTACTTCTGTTTGACAGGTTCTGACAATGTCCCAAATGACACTGACCACTGAAACTGTGCAAACAAAGTCTAGTACAGTTTGACAAGGTCTGGCAATGTTCCTGAAGTCACCGCCACTGAATCTACACTAGAAAAGTACCATTTGTTATGTTTGTCAAGTTCTAGCAATGTCCCAAAACAACATACGTACAGAATTGTACCGCTGAACCTCTGCAAGCAAAGTCTACTGTACCCTGACATGGTCTGGCAATGTTCTTGAAGGACACAATGTTCAACATACCACGTCCACTGAACCTCTGAAAGCAATGTCTATTCTGGTACTTTGACAAGGTCTGGAAATGTTTCTGAAGGATAGAACGATATCAGTTACCATCCACTAGCTGAGTACCACTTCCTCTGAATATCGTTCAGCACCAAGGGCAGGTCCAGTCCATACTGACTGCTATTTGATGGTATGGCTATGAAAAGTATAAAGCAGCCATCCTCAAGTGAGTCCATGAAAGACAGAAAGTAACCACTGAATCTCCACTTCTTCTGTCTGACAAGTTCTGGCAATGTCCATATACAACAGTTAATCTTACCACTGATACATGCACAGTGAATGTGTTTTTGAAGTTTCACACTGACATACATGTAGGAGTCTTAGGTTGAATGAGTTGCAAAGGATCAGTGGTAATGTTGTTCAGCACCAAGGGCAGGTGCAGCCCATGCTGTTCTGGTCTATGTGAATGTTGTTCAGCACCAAGGGCAGGTACAGCCCATGCTGTTCTGGTCTATGTGAATGTTGTTCAGCACCAAGGGCAGGTACAGCCCATGCTGTTCTGGTCTATGTGAATGTTGTTCAGCACCAAGGACAGGTACAGCCCATGCTGTTCTGCAATGCGTGCTGTTCAGGGCTATACACAACCAGGGCATAACTGTTTCATGGTACGGCTATGAAAAGTAAAAAGCAGTCATCCTCAACTGACTTGATAAACAAGGTTTTTTTTAACAGTTTGACTGCCACAAGCTGATTTTACTCTGGTGTTACATGGAATAATTGGGCACTTGCCTCAAGAAAAAGCGATACAAAGTTCTGTGAATCGTGGTTTGATGCAGTTTTTGCAGGGAGTGTTCACAGCAAACTTGTCACACTGTGAGTTCCTTGCCCTGAAAGAATGTCGTTCAGCACCAAGGGCAGGTACAGTCTACATTGACTGCTGTTTGATCACATGGCTAAGATGAATAAGTACAAAGTGACCCAGTTGTCAATAGAGTCAAACTGCACATGGCTTTTCTAGCAGTTTGTGGTGCAATGCTTTAGATAAATTAGAATGATAGAATCTTACCACTGAATCTCTGCCAGGAAAGAACAGAGTCTACTACAGTTTGACAGGTACCGAAAACGTCCCTCAAAATTTTTCATCTTCCGAGTGTTACATGCTGACTTGACTCTGGGTGTTACATGGAATAAGAAAAAGGCCTTAAGAAAAAAGTGATGCAAAGTACTGTGAATCTTGAAATTGTTTGTGGTGGTTTTGTGGTGGTTTTGTCATCCCGCCGTGTGTCAACCGCTATAGTCTACGGCAAGAGGGCCGCTTCACGTCTTTTGGTTCTGCTCTTATCCCAGGCCTACAGCATTGAAACTGTACTACCACACTGCCAACTGATTCTTACAAGAACTCCAAGTTACAACTTACTGCTTCCTAGCGATATGCAAATTATATATAAATAGTTGTTCTTTGAGGGCATAGGATATATTGTCCGTTTTAAACATTGATAAATTCAAAACATGAATTGAGCCAATATTTACAATTATGACAGACATGTCATGCCAATGTCAATGTCAATAAAGCTGAATCTGAATCTAACCTGCTGTGAGTTGGTGAGGATCGAAGGCAAAATCTCCATGCATCTCCAGAAGGTACAAACTGGGTGACGGTTGAGTTTGACATGAAGGTATTAAAAGTGGAGATGCAGGGAGGCTCCTGTGCGTGGTGACTGAGGGATACCAGCTGCAACAATAAATCAGGAAAAACATCTGAAGCAACATGACATTGTGTATGAATGTTTTGTACGGGTGTAAGACACGATAAAAAGAGACGATGGAAGATGTCTGTACTCTGTGACTGCCTGCTATAACTGTGTTCTTATTGAGGTATACTCAGTTACAAATGTTGTGTGTGGTGGTTGTGTTCTTATTGAGGTATAATCAGTTACAAATGTTGTCTGTGTGGTGGTTATGATAAGGTCGCAGCACACAGTATTAATGGGCGACCCCAGGTCTATGATGTGGGTGTAGAAAATAGTACAGCAAATATTCTGGGTAGAAAGCCTGATACAAGCGTCAGCCACGTTAATTGTGCTGTGTGGTGTAGGACTGTATCGGGTTTGAGACTGATTTAAACTGTGAAGGTGTTGCAGTTCGTGTAAAAATCTGCCGTATTACGCAACTGGCTTTCCGGGTGAGTCGGCTGCAGTTCAGGTCACTTCCGTGGAGGGCGATTTCAAAGTGTACGTTACGAGGAGATATGCTGACAGGATTTTTGGTTTCTAGATATTTCGTAGTTTGTACCTTCTCAAACATATTCGATTTTCGTATTTGTTAAGTGCACCCTACTATAATTTTTACCGTGTTGAAGTGAGTCATCTTGGGGTCCTTAAGTATAGAAATCCCCATAGGGCGAAAACTTCAATATCTTCCTTCTTCCTGCCATCAGAGACGGTCTCCTAAAACACATTGCTACACTGGTGGGTTTGCTGGCTGTACATGTAGTGTGTCAATAGAGTTAATGGCAGGACATGAGGGGGAAATGGTGTAACCATAGACTTTAAACAAGAAAGTATTTGCGGAGAGGCTGTAGGACTCGGGAGCTACAATAGATGATGGGGAGCTACAATAGATGATGATGAACTGGTTTATTTCTTATTTACAACACACATGCCATTGCAGCCTTACATGGCTGAAATGGGGCATGATACATATTAAAATCTATCAAGAATGGTTCAGCAACTCGACAATAAAGGGTAAAACACTATTCTTGTAAACCTATGCGTCCTGCAGCTAAACTGCGTGAAGTTGTCCTTCAATCTCAGATCTCTGCCATGTAGGCTTTCACGTTTAGGAGGCAGCCAACTAGAAAAGGTGAGGGATTTTGCTATCGACATTGCAAAGTTCACAGAGAGGTTACGGCATCTCAAATACAAAGTTGTGAGTGATAGTTGCTCTGTTGCTCTGTCATAGCTAACATATTTCTACGTAGGATTATCCTGCACTTTTGGTAACAGGATAGTACATCATACATATACTCTGTACGTAAGATAACCAAAGATCGTTAAACAAAGCTAAATACGTTAAGTTGTAGAGGACCATACAAAAGTCTCTGTACTTTTTTTGTTGTGTCAATAAAGAATCCTTTATGGTAACCAGGCTAGAAGGTTGAAGGTTGGGATCAAAATGGTCTCCCCACTGGGTGGGAAGACGTGAATGGTATATAAAGGTTACCGGGTCAGACCCCATATCCAGTCCGAACTGGACTGCTTTTTCCAGCAACCCAAAGATTACCACGTTTTCTGTTTGAATGTGCAATATCTTGGTACCAAAAGGCTGAGTTCAGGAAAATGATTTGTTGATGATAAATATCAAGGGCCCAACAGCAGTTAAATCACTACAAAAGGGCCACGTTGGATGCATTTAAAATTCGAGATCCTACTCCCAATTCTCATAATTATAAGGTATGCTGCATGATGTGAATATTGCAGACCTGCACATTATAATAAAGTTTAACGAAACTTACCTTTAATCTTATCGGATTCTCACCCTCTATGCTAGCAGTCTAGCAGTACAGTCTGGACTTCCAAGAAACCTCTGCAATATTCCTTGGCATTGCGTTGAACGCCATATCAAATTATGAAAGTTTAACGTTATATAATAACAGTTATAGCATTTGTTAGTGAATGTTCTGTAAATGCGCAAATGTCCAGGTCGACCCCTCTGAGGTCGACCGGAGGTTACCTGAGGGCAAAGTCAGCCCCGCCCATCTCCGTTGAAACGTAGAAAAGCAAAATAAACACACAGAAATGCAAATATCTGACGCGTTCTGTTTACTTCTCAGGACATTCACCTTTGACACACTCTGTGAACATCCTTACAAGGAAGTACCGGATACACGCAACTACCGGATATGACGTAGAGAAAGTTGGGTTTAGCTCAAAATCTACGATTTTTTTCGTGTGTATAAGGATTTCTTCTCGACAGAAATTGAATGTATTTATCTAATCTCATTCAAATTGATTCGGGTTTGGTAACAGTTTCTGTTTTCCATTGATAACTCTTTGCAAAGTTGTTTGACCTTTGACCGCATTTCGCGGGAAAACTTCGTACCAAAACATCCATCCCGGCCCGGTCTAGCAAGGATACTGTCGTCTCGGGTGCCGCCTTTACCCGATAGGTAGATTTGGGTTTCCCTTTGTTCTCTGCGGATTCGCTAGCTCACAGCAAGGATTAGTGAAGACCAAGTATGAGTTCGGCTGGTTATCTGTCGACTCGCCATCTGAACTCTAGCACAGGCTGTCAACACAGTTGGTTAAGTTGCTTTGACCACAGATTATGGCCAGGTGACGACTTTTTTTATCCTCCACAGCATGCCACAAACTGGGGTTTTTCCAATTGACCTACTAGTACATGTATTAACATTAAGAACTGAAATCATCATGAACCAAAGCAAAATAACAGATCTTTTGTTTGTAACTGATATAACTGGGACTGTGGTAAGACACAGCATTCAATACACTCCAAATTCATTGTACTTTTGTTGTGTCAATAAGGTATTTTATATCATAGCTGGGCTGTCATAACGTTCAATAACGGTGTTCTGGACAGGGCTGCACTTTATTTATTGCACTAATTCCTGAATTCCTCCACCTACTGCCCACATACTCCCACCCACCGCATGTTGGCCAGGTCACCTTCAGGCTTTACGTCCCTGCCAATCAACTGTCAAAATCACCTCCCACCGACCTTGAAACCAAAACGAATGCAACTTGGTTAGACACATTACATGCTTGCACAACAATATTGCATCTTGATGGCAGTGGCCACTTGCCTCAGTCGTCACTTGCCTCTATGAGCACTGCATGTGGTTTGACATTATGTAGGTTCAAGTGGTGGAAGTCCTCTCTTACATAGTGGTCGACCAAAGAAGAAAAAGACTGACAGACACACAAATAATTCTTACCCAGAAGTAATGACCAGAAGACAAAAGTTGTATTCGTCAGAATTTCATCACCAATGACCAGAAGACAAAAGTTGTATTCGTCAGAATTTCACCACCAACAGTGGTTGTTTTGTAGCTAATTAATCTTTTCGACTTCAATTATACTTGTGTCCTATCAGTGTAGGGAATTTACGTCCAAAGTGTCTGCTCCATTTTGATTGTGTTAACACGGTTTAGCTGGGCTACCTACAGCACATTACAAGTCGATCCATACCCTTACAATCCGAATTCAACGGTATGTACAAGACGTACGTACGGGATCTGACCAGCGTGGCTAGTAAACAGATGCACTGGTTCACACAAACACACGGCACGAGAGACAGCCACAGCCCATCCTGCAATATTCATTGGTGCCAATAGGCGGCACTTTTTTGTTATACGTGGAATAAGAGTAACAACATCATAAGAAGGAGTATCTTCAGCCGGGTTTTAAAATTATTACCAACATTTGTGATTTCTTGTACTGTGTACTAGTGTGTACTAGACAAGTTCAGTACCTTTGACCCAGTGTTGACGTCACACTTAAAAGAAGCCAGTTGACAAGCCTCACTAGGTCAGTCTACTGAGGAAGACCAGAGTGACTGGTCGAAAGCTTTAATTTCTTCCTAATGGCATCTACTCCAACCCTTTGAAACTTTGAAACTTTATTAGAATAACCATTAGCGGTGGACCCTAGGGTCACCGCTAGTCTTCCTGGTATTCATTCACACAGACAATACATTATACAAACATATATAGTTGACAACTAGACAAGTCACAAACACATCTAAATCAATAACATATTTACAATATACATAATTTAAAAAACTGACAATCCTGTCGAAAAGTGCTTGTGAGCTACTGGTGGAGGTACGAGGGGTGTTCAAAAAGTTCTCGGCCTCACCTAGAAAACGCCAGGGCAGTAAAATTTTTCTTAAACTATTTTATAATATAGTCCTCTCTAACTGCAATGCACTTGGTCCAGTGATATTCCAGCTTTGTTTTCCCCTTGTGGAAGAAGGTTGCATCTGGACCCCCCAGATAGGCCTATACCGCATAGATGACGTCATCATTACCATCAAAACGTTGACCACGTAAGTGGGACTTGAGTTTAGGAAACAGGTAGAAGTCCAAGGGTGCTAGGTCAGGTGAATTGGAAGGGTGGGGTTAGACTGCAAACCCAAATTCGTTTGCTGTTGTCGCTGACCCCTGTGTTGTGTGGACAGGTGCATTTTCATCACGCCAGCTCGGAGCTTTCCTCTCCTTTTCTCTTTGATCGTTGCCCTCAAATGTCGTAATTCTGTTTTATAGTACTCCCCATTGATGCTTTAACCCCTTCGCATGTAGTCAATCATGATTACTTCCTTACTGTCCCAGAAAACAGAGGCAAAAACCCTGTCAACGGACGAAACTCGCTAAAACTTCTTTGGGGGGCGGGAAAAATTCTTCATCCATTGTTTGCTCTGTTGTTTTGATTCGGGGTGAAAGTGGTGAACCCAGCTCATCTTGAGTGACAAATGTTTTGAGGAAACTGCATGAATTGGACTGAATTCGTTCCTTGAAATGTCCAGCCTGTTTAACTTCTGATGTTCAAAAAACATTCGAGGCACCCATCATGCAGACAGTTTGTTCATCCCCAAGATGTTCGACAAAATATTGTGAACTGATTCATAACACAGGCCAAAGAACCTGCTACATGTTGGACAGTCTCACATCTGTCATTCACTACCATGTGATGGATAGCCTCAACTGGACTGTCCGTGGTGCTGATTTGTGGCATCCTGACCTATGTTCATCTTTTGTGCTCTCCTTGCCACGATTGTAGCTAGTAACCCCGTTCTTTATATTTAAATAAGAAGGGGAGTCATCACCAAGTGTCTTGACCATGTCTTCATGGATGTCCTTAGGAGACTTTCTTTTTTATCGATACACTTGATCACAGCACACGCTTCTGTTGCGGCCATTTTGTGATTTTGCCCTGACCGACCCCATTTTCACGGGGCGTCACGTGCTCATTAATGAATACAAAAATTTGAATTTTTGTGTGCAGTGATGTAAGACGTCATAGTATACAGCTATACAAAAGAATAGGAGTTTGACCTTTCTTTTCTAGGTGAGGCCGAGAACTTTTTGAACACCCCTCGTATTTGTACAAACCGTCCTTAAACACTCTCAGGGATTGTGTGGATTGCATAACAATTGGAAGGTTATTCCACACACTAACAGCCCTGTACATGAAACACTTCATCAGTGCGTTAGTTCTAGGTTTGTCTAACAGAAAAGACTGTTTAGCAGCAAAACGGGTTCTATAGCATTTCTGTAGTACATATATATGTCACAGGGGAGATTGGAATCCAGGGGGATCCGGAATCCTCTAAGGGGAGATTGGAATCCTCCTAGGAGAGACTTGAATCCGGATATTCAGATCCCAATTCAGTAGTAGAAATACTAGAACTCATAGATTGAATAATTTCACACCTAAACTTTCAATCAATTTCAGCATAGATGAGCCTATTACTATAATATTGTAGGTGAATTACTAGATTATCACTTTATAAGGGATTGTTTCCCCCTACCAAGTCAGTCGAAGTTAGCCTGGGTGCCATCCGATTTGTAACGTGGCACCCAGGCTAACTTTAACTGGCTTGGTAGGGGGAAACAATCCCTTATATACCTGAAGCGGTGTACAGAAAGTGCGAAATGGAATGAAATGGAACGAAATGAAACGAAATATGTATGAAGTACGTTGGAACGGCAACGTTAGTGTCCGCTCGACATCCAAACTGCAACGTTCAAAGTTTGATGGTATTCTTAGAACCGCAATGTTATAAGATCGATCAGGGTACGTTAAAGGAGTTTCGAGTTGAGTAGTCAAAGATCAGTTTTGTCAATGTTCTGCCTGCCCGCAAGAAGTGTTGCCGATCTCGGAAACAACGTCCAGAGGAAATAATGAGACAACTACAGAAGAAGTGTTAACTCGCAGGGATGTCTAAAATTATAAGGTCTAAACTTGTTGCGTTCAAGAAACTCTGGCGGTTCATGCGCTAATCTACAATAATACAGGAACGAAGATGGCGCTGACAAAATCAAAACAACAACGGAGAGTGGAAAGATCGACGTCGGCAGTGTTACAAAATAGCACTCGTAATGTAACGTTTATCACTTTGTATTGT
Source organism: Branchiostoma belcheri (assembly GCF_001625305.1). Taxonomy (NCBI): domain Eukaryota; kingdom Metazoa; phylum Chordata; class Leptocardii; order Amphioxiformes; family Branchiostomatidae; genus Branchiostoma; species Branchiostoma belcheri. The sequence goes on along the minus strand of NW_017804242.1, from coordinate 303,842 downwards.
TATATTTTCAAACAACAAAATCATTTTTACAGTACGAATCAGGGTTTATTTTTTATTTTGTAGAAAAGGGCGTTTTTCAGAAACATGCAGTCTAAGTCTCATCAAGGATTTTGGCTTGCCCGGCAAGGGGTAACCTAATGGCCGCCGCTACCTGAGTATTTTTACGTTTTGATCGCAACTGAATTTCACAGAGAGTTAGGAACCATGTTGGTCTGTGTATGTACCAGGCCAGAAAATGATCATACCTTACATCCACGCTATGCCGTGTTAGAATGTGTGAAATTAAAACAATTGAGGATCAGGAGAAGTGCGCATATGAATAGAACAGTTGGCGGGAATAATTGGCAGGGGGCAAACAGCAAGGTAAACATTCCTATATATATGGCTAGATCCTAGAGCCGGCCCACAAAAGTGTCAACAAATCATGGACAGTTGCCAATGGTGACAAGTGTAATTGACATCTTATTTTTATCAATATTAATAAGCTACGAGTGGGGATTTTAAGGGCCGTTTTGAACCACCGGGAAAGTCCCTGTAAATAATTTTTGCCAACCGTCTGTAACAATGGCGGATCATTTGCATGCGGGGGAAAAATTTAGCTCCGCCCCAGCCAACACAGCAAAAAGTAAAAAAAAAACGCTGTATAATAACGCTTGCCTCATGCACTTTTGGTGAATTTTATCGTCCAATTCTTTATTCTAGTCCTTACTTCCATACTCAGTTCCGTTTCCCTGTCATTATTTCATGCAATTCGCAGCGGGTTATTAGCATAGCATATATCGTCCAGCGCAGGTTTTGCACGCCGTGCCCATATTTTCAGGAAGAAATTAGCCACACAAACACAGCAATGAATAGGTTCAAGAAATAAAACACATCATCATATAAAGTAAAGTAAAGTAAGTATATTCACCACTCACTTCTGTATTTAAAATTTTGAACAGTTCCGTTTCTTATATTTTGCTATCTATTTCATTTCATTGTGCACACGCGGCTGGTGATAAAATTCCTCCCCAAGGGGCACACTTTGACTGCTCACCTCAAAACTCAAGTTATTGTTATAGTAACGTACCTTATAACATTGTAGTCACTTTATTCTTAACGCACCCTGATCGATTTTATAACGTTGCGGTCACTTTATTCTTAACTTACCCTGATCGATCTTATAACGTTGCGGTTCTAAGAATACCATCATCAATCTTAACGTTGCCATCTGGACGTCGAGCGGACACTAACATCGCCGTTCCAACGCACAGACGGCTTAGCGGCTTTCCTTCATACATATTTCGTTCCATTTTGTTCCATTTTGTTCCATTTCGCACTTTCTGGGGTCCCCTGAAGTTACTAACAAATTTAAAAACTGGAAAAACTGGTTTTTGAGTCACTAGCTCATCACAATGGCCTGATGCAAATATCTGATGAGTCTGATTTACATTTTCACTTACCTATGCTGAAATTGATTGAAAGTTTATGTGTGAAATAACTCAGTCTATTTTCCCAAGCATTTTGATGCAATCAGATTTCTCCTTTTAAAATTGGAGATTGGTCCTGTAAGAATTCCCAATCCCTATCTCCCCTAGGAGTATCTGGAATCCTCCTAGGAGAGATTGGAATTCAGATATTCAGATCCCAGTTTTGTACAAAAAAACTGGAATCCCTATCTCCCCTAGGAGGATTCCGGATCCCCCTGGATTCCAATCTCCCCTGCTACATTTCTGTAGCACGATACAATTCAAACCCTGTCTCCTCCTGCCCCTGTATCATCTCAAGCTCAACGTCCGTTTCTTGTTGTGACTGTTGTGAGTCTTCCTCCTTCCCTCGCTCCTTCCCTGGGTCCTCCCCCTGACTACTACCCTTTGGCTTTGGTGGGGGGTCCCTTCTCACTCCTGTAGAAGAAAACAAAGCGTCAAAGTTCAAAGCGTGTACGAGAAAGCATAACTCGCTACTATTCTCAAGTTCAATGTTGTTCACTTCAGGAGTTCAGTAGATTGAAGCTTTTTTCTGTCCCACCTTGAGGCATAAACACTGCATCTCCGAGTATAGCCCTGACCATGTCCAGCTCTCTCTCTCCAATCCAGATGCTCTCATTAGGCTGGATGGGGTTCAACTGGAAATCAAACAGCTTCAGATCTGGGCAGAACTCTGCCAGACTGGAAGCTAGAATAAGAGGGAATAAACAAAAATTTGCACACAAAAAAGTCTGAGTGCAGTCTAGGCACAGTAATACATTGTACATGTACAAAAATGTACATGGTGAGCAGAAGTTAAAAAAAAAAGATGTACATGATTGTTTTGAAATTCGGTATAAGGGTACCTTGAACATGTGTCTACAGAATAGCAGTCACATATTTGGCATACACCAGTTCCAAATGACTCATTTGGGGGACTTTAATGGCTATTTTCAGCAAAAAAGGGCCAAAAGTGCTATACCCGTTCCATGTTCTATCTAAAGAATGGCACGTTCCATCTGCTGTTGGCCATGGAACACGTGTTCCATTGTGGGTTACCTGGGGTCACATTGCACGTAAGTCGTGCGTAATGACCCACACATTCAATTTTATGTGCCTAAGACCTTCCAAATGTATCAAATGTCATCATTGTTAGTATTTGCATACCTGTACTAAGATTAGTAAAGCTTTCGAGATTCAATGTGCTTGTTCTTGCATTTTTGTTCTCAATTACATAGCTACTATATAATTCATTTATTTGAGAATCTTTGCAGTTTTACACTGGGGTAAGTTTGGAATAGTCCACTTTTGCGTGGGAGGGAGATGGACTGAAATATGCTGTATTTGCTCCCAACCAAATGTCGGCCTCTCTAGTTGTGTGTAAAATTACCATGATCATGTGGATTAATTAATCAAGCTTACCTATCATCTTTATCTCATCAAAGGTCAGTTGGCAGAAGTAGACCTTGAATTCTTTCATCTTGGGTAGGACAGCCATCAGGTCAGCAATGTCCTTTCCAAGGCCACCAAGGTCATTCCCAGACAGGAACACTTCTTCAAGGTCGGTCAGTTCCCGGATGGCCTGAAGGAGTTGTTTCATGTCTTCTGGACCGAGATCGTTCCAAGAAATTAACAGCTTCTTCAGCGATCTCAAGTAGCGTAACTTCTCGGCTAGGAGAGCAGGAGCTTTGGCCAAGTCATCTTCAGAAGTCTCCATGAGTCTTCTGTACTTGAATCTTAGTTCCAGCCTCTTGGGGATTGTGCACTTTGGTAGGTGTCTACCCAGCCGAGACTGACGCAGGTTTAGCTCGGTCAGACCTGACAACTTGTGCAGCTCCTCAAGAATTGAGCCAAGGACATAGTTCTGCGTGTTAACTAGATGGAGGTGTTCCATCTTCCTCACTTTCTCACTTCCTTCAGCTATCATGTGAGACAGCACATTGCACACCCTTGGGCTGGCACTTGAGAATTGGATCGTGTTTCTCTGAAACACCTGCTCCGCAAACTGAGCTGTGAGACCGCTCTCGTGACAGCAGAGGAGGAACAGCTCGATGTAGCTCTGGTACGTCAGTAGCACTTGGGGGTAGTCGTTCCACTGGCCAGCAAACTGTGTCTGAGTCAGATCTTTTGGAATTGCAAAGTCCTCCAACTTGATGTCTTTGTTCCAGTCTTTCTTGGATCTCCCAGTTTTGAAGAAGTTGTAGAACTCTTCCTCCACAAGCTGTACATCAGATGTGCTGTGGATATCAAGCAGATGGTGCAGGACAAATTTTGCAATCTGTCCCAACTTTCCACATGTGAAGACGAGAAGATCACCGAATGTCTGGACCATTCTTGCTGTTGGAAAATACTGTTGCAAAATGTCCCGCTTAGTGCCTTCCATTGTCAACATTTCTGAAAAGCACTGTGCAGCAAAGTACTCTTGCATTGTCTTGTGAGTGAATGAGTACTGGACAATAGGATTAACCCTGGAAGGGCTTCTCTGCTCCTTCAACAAGCCCAGCTGCACAAGAATCTTGTAGCCATCACCACAGTACTTTCTTACATCTTCCTGATCAAACACTGTCTTTCCCTTCAAGAGGGATTCAAAGGCCAGTCGTTCCAATGCATGGATAAGAGTTTGTGTGTCTTCTGTCATCATGACCTCTGAACTGTTACGTCTCACAAGGCAAGCCACCACCTGAGCATAGAGAGGGTAGATTTTGTCACTCAGTAGCATGTCTTCATTATCACTCCACAGTAAGCACACTTGGAGAAGAAAAATTGGTACTGAGAAGATTCCTCCATTCAGAAGGGTAGGGCCAACCTTTTTCAGGAGGTCTTCTCCTTTGGATGGCTCCCTTTCATAGAACTTCAAGATGAAGTTCTTGGCGTTGTCTGGACTGAAACCTAAAATCTCAACTCGGGTGTCAGGAGCCATCACTGAATTGAGCTGAGAGGTGTATGTTGGTCTTGTAGTGACAATGACAGAGGTGTGAGGAAACAATCTGAATGTAAGGAGCTTCGTGATGTCGTGGTCATCTTCTGGTTGCCACTCCAGCTCTGGTTGCCACTCCAGCTCATCATAGCCATCTAAGATTATCAAGACTCTGTCAGTTCTGCACAGATAGTTGGTCAGGTCGTCTTTCTTGTCCACATCAGCTTCTGGTAGCAGTTGATCAAAGATACAATCTACAAGAGACTGTTGCCTGCCAACCTTCCTCAATGCAAGGGCGAACACCAAGTCAAACTTCTGCAGAACATCTGCACCCCCTTTGCTCCATTCAGCCACTAGCTTTGCAATAAGTGTGGTCTTTCCAATGCCAGGATCCCCCCATAGCAGGATTCTTGATGGACTTAACTGTTCCTGATTGAAAGCTGGAATAAAAATATCAGAAATGGACTCTAAAGGTCGTCGATCATAAGCTTGGCGCCGCTCCTTGAATTGCAGGATGTCTATTGCGGTGAAGGTATCTTCCACATCCAAGATGAACTCTTCATTGTATACAAGTGGCTGCTGCTTACACATCTGTTTGTCGTAGAGTTGTCTTATTGCCTCCCGATACTGATCTATGGGATCTATGGCATCTACTCCAATCCTACCTGTCTCCACCTGCCCCTGCATCGTCTCAAGCTGAACTTCCGTTTCTTGTTGTGATTGTTGTGGGTCTTCCTCCTTCCCTCTCTCCTTCCCTGGGTCCACCTCCTGACTACCACCCTTTGGCTTTGCTGTTTGTAAAGCATACATCTGTTCCTCTATTGTAGCTGTCATGCTCTTGTTGGCCTCAGTTAACTTCTGGTTTTCCTCCTTTTGTTCCAGGAGGATTTTCTGTGCCTTCTCCTCCTTCTCTTTAAGCAAGGTGATCTCCTTAGTCTGACTGCGCACTATGGCCTCTGTCTGTTCCCTAGCTACGTGCATCTGTTCCCTGTGCTCATATTCCAAACGCCTGACTTGTTGTTGTGATTTTTCCTTAGCTGTTCTTATGGCTGTCTGTACCTGTCTGGCAGTGAAGTTCAGTGCTGGGATGTCGTCAGTCCCGTCTGTACTGGACTGGTCCTCTCTACTCACCACAGCCAGATCTAGACCTCTCAGGCTGGAACAGTCCACATGTCTCCTTGGGGACGGCAGGGCTGGAAGGTTGTCGGCAGAAGTGGTCCGTTCCAGTCCTATACATTATAAAGAAATGATGGAGTCACTTAGCATAAGTAGCAAAATGTAGAAAATATATTAAGCATTTGCTGTGCAAGCAGTGAAAACAGGCTAAGATCTGCAAGGTTTCATTTTACTCATGCTCATGAATGATGGTATAAGTTAGTACTCACCTTCACCAATGAAAATCTTAGGTACGTATATACTAACAATGGCCACAGACAGTACACATGATAAGGACTGTAACTTGATATCAGGGCTCAACAAAATACCACCTGCCAATACAGGTTAGTGCCCATTCTGTGCAGGTATTTCTGTTCATGTCTTCATATACCTCATAAGGCCACAACAATTTAATTTGTTGTTTCTCGGTTTCGCCCTGTCCATAAAATTTTTTCTGATTTGCAAAAAATAAAAATTTTTGGTCTAAATCAACTGCAAAATGCTCAATGAAAGACATATTTTGGCCCCAACAGTTGAAGAAAGTCCTTTTCTTCCTAGTTGTTAAAGTTTTTCAATGTAACAAGGCAATTTTGTTTCATCAAAAGTTCAAAGTATATTGTTTTAATCATAAACCAGCCTGGTGTGTTCACTTCATGGCTCCTATTGTAACATTTCCGGCTATCATGCCTTGGTGCCTTGGCCTGTTTTGGGGGGTTTTTTTTCGCCCCATCGCTTCATATTTTTTCTGAAAAAATCTGAGAAACAACAAATTAAATTGGTGTGGCCTAAACACTATCCATTACAATTGTACTTGATAGGGTTTATGAAGTATATGAAGAATATAGTATTACATAGCTTAGATGAATTATAAAAGAAATACTTGCTCATCAATACTGTTAAGAAACCATTGCATGATCCATATTTTCTACTAAATTCCCTAGCTGGTGCAGGTAAAATTTGTCTGGCACAGGTAAGTTTCAATGTTGCCTGCACCAGTGCACAGCCTTTAGAAGCACAGCCTTTACAGAACATTAGGATCAGGACTTCTCAGGACTGTTGATGTCTAGGATGTTGTAATTTAGTAATAGTTTATGTACTGTGTATTTGTTGTGTGTATTTTTATGTGTATCCAGAATTACCTGAAAAGCAGGCCAAAAATGGCCTGAGTTGTAATTACTGGTTAAATAAATATATTGAAATTAAAATTTAGAGACTAACCTTTTCTGAAGAAGTCCCTCCATGCCCGGTAATCCTCCATCAGTACCAGTGTCCTCACCACGTGCACCAACTGGTCTCCATGCTGCAATCTCTGCACCTGGTCAGCAGTCAGCACCCGGGACAGGGAATCAGACAGTCTACCGCTTGTGTAGGAGCCCCAGAAATGCTCAAAATTGGACTTAGTCTCAAAGTCCAGGAAGAAAATTAAGCAATCTTTGTACACTCGCATAACTCTAGCCCGTTCCTCTTCAAATTTGGCTTGAATTTCTTTATACTTTGTCTCTAAGCTTTGTTGTGACAGAAATGTGGCTAAATCCTTTAGTATTTTAACCTCCTTTTCTCGGTGTGTGTAAATAGGGTCAAGTTCGTCTTTTCTAAGTTCCATTTTCATTTTGCAGATTTTATTCCTTTCCTCTAAGGAGAGATCTTCCTTTGCGAGCTCCTGTTTTATTCTGGCCAAAAGCGTTGGATTCTGTATACTTTGTTCGTCAGGAAATTCAGTATGACTGTCTGAAGTACGTGAAGCTTCCGAGACTGCTATTAACATTGGACTGGGCCTTCCTGTAGAGAATAAAAAAGTAATCCTCATTCTTGTTTCATAACTCCATAGTAACAGTTAAGCAAGCTAGCATGTAATAGAGCCCAGTCCGGGACTCTTCTGGTTCTGTGCATATTATTTTCCTGAATTGCAAAAAGCAACAAGGAAAATCGTAGATTTTGTACCTCCGGGTATTGTAATGTATGTTGCAGAATGTTCAGGTGCATGTTGGGACTGTTCTTTAAATTAACTAGTGAATTCGCGCGAATACCATTTTTTTCGAAAAGTTTCGAAATGTTTGTAATTGGCTAAATGATCTGTGAAATCACTAATCCCCCCTAGCCGACTGGAGCCCAAAAATAGAAAGGACAGGAGGCATCCCGTGGCGAATCTGGCTGCCCGACCCTCAGCGACCAGCGATAATGTAAACAAACACCCACACAAACGGCCGCGTGAGAAATCAACTTGCTCTCGAAAATTTATCAAGCCGACCGCTTCCCCCCGCGGCTGCCATCCCTCCACACTTATCCCACACTAGTTCAAATCACGCTCGGTCTTCAAGTATATCTTAGTGGATGATGAAAATCAGAAAACAACACGGAAATCCCCACCGAAGTTCGAAAACACAGGGACTCAGCGGTCGAGAGGCTTTGTACAGACACCCGGCCAGATCCGGACGCGAGGAGAGCCAGGGCGCAAATCAGGGTCGGCGGGGCGTGTGGCTTTCCCTGGCCAAAAGATTATCGCTCACTCGCGGTAGGGGATGGCACCCAAGCTAGCTCCAGGATAACATCGGCGACCCCGAGCCGAGTGTGCTGATTGATTGGCGAAGATGTAACCGCAAATGGTCAACCCGCGCGACCATTTTCACACACTAACAACAGTAACGGGTGTCCGAGACACGAAATACAAATAATCTTACGCCCCAAAACACATATACAATAAAACAAAAAAACCCTGCACCATCTACAGCCCATTAACAGAAGATACACCGAGTCCCGTCTACCCCAACGCGAAATGCATGTCGAGAACGCCTGAGACGGTATACCACGGTATTTGTAAGTTAAGAAGTCGTACTATACGCAGAAAACATCCGAAATTGCGCAAGAGGGCGTTGACCCCTGACCCATTGGCCCACCCGGAAGTTGGCTGGCTGCGACCCGCGCGACCATTTTCACACTCGATACCTGAAACCCCCTCTCACCAGATGTGGACGCAACCTACGACACTTTATACACGCCGAAAACCAAAAGACAAAACCACTTTCACACACAAGGGGTGTCCATACGCTGTCAAAACGCATCATTTTCACGCACTAAAACACACATACTAAAAAACAAAAACAACGTGCACCATCTACAGCCCAATAGCAAAACGTATACCAAGTCCCAGACATATCCGTCCACCCAAACGCTAGAAACTGCTGCGAACGTAATTTTCGTCTTCCCCCACAAAACCTCCGCGCACGGGATACATCCCTACCCGGAGGTAATAATTGTAGTGATATACATGATATTGAGTCTGGACAAGGCAGCAGTTACATGGCATCAATATTCTGGTAACCTGAAACATATTCACAATCAAGAAAATTGGACATCAACTGTTTAAGCGGCAATTGCAAGTATATAAAGGAGTCTTGGGTTGATCTTAAAACTTCTTTTTGCAGTGTGTTTCTGGATACGTGGCACTGTACATGATTGGGGTCCTACAAAATCCATATACAAACGTTGTATGGAGTCTGTTGAATCAAAGGGTTCACTTTTATAATCAAGGTTCACTTTCACCCACACAATGATTTCGATGCTATACATTACCTTGGCTGAGTAAAAAGACATTACATTTGCCTGATTACAATAGGTGCTCTATTCACTCACTCAAACATTTTAATAATTTTACCGTGAGCAAAATTTACCTTCAGACTTCCTCCTCATTTCTTCCTCTGGGCTGCTCGCAGGAGATGTCATGGAACGTCGACGTCGTTTTGCAGTTAGCTTTGGCTTTTCATCTAACCCTATTAAGAAAGGTACAAGTGTTATTAATTAAGATTTAAAAGTAATAATTTATGACATATATAACTTACAGTCATATCTAGATATAACAGTCATAATATCCAGATCTAGATATTTCTAGATATCTATCTATATATCTACATGTATCTCTCTATCTCTATCTGTCTATCGATAAATAGGTAGATAGATGTAGATATATACGTAGATATATAATGTAACATATCTTTACTCATCTTACTGTAGGAAGTACCTGGCAAAACACGTGAATTACCATCTAACTTGTTAGCTTTAGTCCGCTTCCCAAGATCCGCTACCCCGCGTTAGGAAATCGAAGCGGACTAACGCTAAACAAGTCTGGACTCCAGGCTACACCTAACTAACCCTTTCCATGCTTATTCAACCGTGAATGTTTGTAAACAAAGGTAGTAAAGCGTTACATGGTAAAAGGTCTTTTTAATGGTGTGTTGGTCTAACAATTCTACGTACAAACTATTATTAAACGTTGCACGAATGTACGAATACACCTGTATATATAACTTGTACATGACACGTGTTCGCGAGATACCAGGCCTTTTTAAAAGGAGTAAAATTCGGCAGAAATAGTGTAGGCAATTGAGGGGGTATGAGGCGCAGTAATAGCAACAATCCCCCTTAACTGCGCGGCAAATACAAACTTCCCTGGCAAATTGTTCGACTGAAGGCCGATGTAGTTAGTTTGATAGAGTCTAATACACAGACTGTATTCTCACCTTCCTTTTCTTGTGCAGCAACCATCTCCGCCTCCTTTGCAAAGTCGTCCCTACCGATCTTTGTCATCAGATCAACAAGTAGAGAGAGGTCTCCAGTCGGCAACTTCCTCTTGCGTTCTAGTTTCACAAAGATCTCTTGCGGGTTCTTGTGTTCGATCTCTCCAGCTGGCAAAAGTTCTTCGCTCCCTACGTAGTTGCGAAGTGCCCTGCTTTCTTTGTCTTCGAGGTGCTGCGAGATCCGCAGAAACAGATCGTGACGGAACATTTCCGCCATTTTCAACCTAATATGGCGGACTACCCACCTGTCCAGTGAATGTGGGCAATGCCCCCGTAAGTTTCACTATGTAAATTTGGGGGGTGGGGGAGGACTTTTAGTTTTAACTCGCGTTCAGTTCTTTCTCTGGACATGGGCTGTGCACACTTTACGTACCCCTAAAACCCTTGAAAACTAACAGCTTTACTCTTACCGGACTTGCAAAACCACTTAAACCTAAACTTGATTAAGCAGGAAAGATTCGGGCCCCTGTTGTTCGTACCTTGGTAGGGGTCCATTATTGTTTCAAGGTTACAATTCATGTGCCGGATCCGTTACACCTGTATGAATGCAGGATAGAGCGCGCCCCTTAAGGTGAAGCAGGGTCACATTTCACAGGTGACAATGGCTGTGTCAATGCTGTGGGCCTGAACTGTGGTGGTTGAGAGATTTGTTGTTGTTTATTCGGAGTTACTTTGACTGAACAGCCCCTGGCTGCACGATACAGGAGGTGTTTTGAGCCCTACAAGTGATTTGTGAGGGATGTGAATAGTTTAAATACCATTTGGAAACAGCTTGGAGAGTGAATTTGATTCTAGTGTGCTTTTTTTTATTACAAAATTATCGACTGATGTTGACACATTGGCGCACCAAATCCCTAGTATGTTTTTAGCACACAGATAGACAGATAGCCTGAGAGGCTTGGTGGGCGTCACTCCACCGTACAGGTGGGGAAGTCGTGTAAAGTGCCTTTTCCAAGGGCACAACATTGGGGCATGGTGAGTATCAAAGCCGGGACCTGTTGTTTCCTTTGCGCCACTGACTCCTCTTTTTTCATAGCTAGTCGTTATAGTCTTGTTAAACCTTAATGTTCTTGAAGATGACTATGTTTTCTCATCATTAACTTAAGGTATTATTAGAATGTTACCATATTTTTGAAAAGTCAATCAAGAGAGAAACCCACATCGAAAGTTTATTTCAACATTTAAACAAATAGTTTGGGGTATACTAACATAAGTTATAACAGACCTTAATAAAACAGACCTCCAAACACCGTCTGACCTTTTGGTACAGGTAGCTATCATAACACAAGACAATAAACTTTAGCAACTTGACAACACGTTATCAAATTTGTAGGGCAGCTAGTATCCAAGACACCCAATACGCCCCCTGAGAGTTGGCTGGCGAAAAAATACCCGTACAAAAAGGAATGAAGAAGTTACTGATTTAATCTGGGACAAAGCACGGTTTTAGATACAACAGTGGCCTTATATACTATAGTATTGACTGTTTCCTATTTCCCAGGTCCGCCTCCGTCTTATGGAGGTTATGAGAACCACACTCTTAGGAGAAGAACGGCACTGAAACTAATCGATTCTGATAAGGTCATAGTGCGTTGTACAAAATTATGTGACAGTCTTAGTAGTGGTTGTGGTAGAACCTGTCCACATCAGTCTGGTGCAGGAACGTCAGGAGGAGGAATGATCCTGAGACAACATCTTGTAAAACAGCAGGAATTCTAGGAAGAGTTTCTGTGATTTCCTGTCATCTTTAAGCACTTCTGGGGTAAACATTATACGCTCTATTTCCAAGATACGTTTCCTCACATCACTGTTGCTATGATGAACCCCTGTAGGTGGTTGTTGCACCCCAGCAAGTGGTTGTTGCACCCCTGTAGGTGGTTGTGGCTGGACTGAAAGGCTTGGACCTGGACAAAGAGAAATTACAGTACATTGAACATCTATTTCTCATATGCATGGTACAAAGCATCATTCTGATCACAAGGTGTAACATAGATGCCACTGTGGCCAGGAAGGTCACTAACATCCAGTTGGAAAAATCTGAGTAGAGTGAAATCATTCCTCAGCTAAATGACATCTTTTGCACCCCAAGCATTCCTCAGTAAGATAGTAACAGATACAGACAGCCAGGCATTGATTATGAACCAACTCACCAGGATTCCCATCAGCCAGGCTGGCATACGTCATGTCTCCTGAGGACTGTTGGGTTCTCCTCTTCACTCTCTCAGCTATGGGAGCAGGCAAAAGGAGCTCATTAGAAACAGTTACTGCAATAAAGGAACATTGGCATTTCACTTTCAGAACTACGTGTGCCTGCGAAGCTAGTGTGTTACACGGAAGGGCGGTTATACTGGCTATACAGATACAGAACGGACAAAACAAGCACTTTGTGTGGTTTTTCTTCAGCATTCTTGAGAAATTTCATATATAAGCCATCTTTAGAGCAGCCTACAAAGTAAAACGGTTAAAGGGGTAGGAGTGTAATTTCCCAAATTGTTAGGGACTGTATATTTATGGCACAATGTTAATTGTCAAGCAATATTCCTGTCTTCTTACCAGGACCTCCACATGCCTGAAGTAAGTGTTGATGAGAATCCTCCCAGTATCTGGACTTCAGTAGCTTCTCCTTAAGGTCAGCTGCCCTGATGAACTCCGCTTCGGACATCCTTAGGACTTTCTTGATCTGACTTGCCCAACGTCCGACATCTACAGAATCATCACCCTCTATTTCAAGTATAGAGTGGTGGAATTTCGGGATGACCTTTTCAACCAAAGTGGCCAGTCCTGATTGGTTAGATATGAGGACTGGCACGCCGGCAGCCATGGCCTGCAGACCGACCAGTCCGAAGGGTTCTGCACGGGAGGGCATGAGAACCAGGTGGGCCTGCTGCATCTGTCCGCAGATGTCTTCCTGAGTGCAGTGTGGGATAAGTGTGGGGATCAGTTTTTCTGAGTTGATGCGGGCTTTGAGAATGGACATAGTGGCCTGATATTCCTCCTCACTTGTATCACAAATCCGCCATAGGAACTTCTCCTGACTTGTTTCTGCCACCCTTACCAAGGACTTGGCTGCAAGGTCGTAACCTTTGACCCTCTCTACCTTGTTGACCCTACCGATGGACAGGATGACTTTCTGAGTGCTTTCCACATACTGGACAGTAAGTTGCTGGAATAACTTGGCTGGTTCGGGTAAGAAGAGGTAGTGGGTTGGTTTATTGTCTTCAGGAATTGCACAGAATGAGATTTTGAAGTGTCTATATATGTTGTGTCCCACAGAGAACACAACATCTGCCTTCTCTGCATCTTCTCTGATGGAGTCTTCCTTCCTCCCAATGCCCATGGCCTCCTCATCATTCTTGTACTTGTCTGTATCCTCTGGTATCGTCCCGATGACAAGAACGAGGCTTGCTTGGGGGAAGCGCTGCTCCTGAATGGCTGCTGCTGCTTTGCTGGTGACCCCAGCATGACCCACAATCCACCCTACATCCTGTGGGAGACTGGGATAGTGGGTTTTGTGGTCAAAGGTCAGCCAATCCAGACACGGTTCTCTTTCGTCTTCCTTACTGCAGGTTGGGAGGATGAGCTCCACTCCATCAGCCTCGGCAGCCTTCCTGTCCTCTTCTGTAGCCTGCAGAACTGTGCAGTAAACTTTCCTCCCCGCCCCTGTCAGGACCTGTGCTGCCTCCCGGTTGATGGCAGAGCTTTCACCTTCATATGTGGCGTATTTGTCGATGACCAACAAAACTGACCCGAGTTCTATTGATGCAAAACAAAATATTACATGTTATTACATTCAGGTTTGAATAGTTGTAATCTTTCACCAATGTAGTAGTCATAATTGCATCATTCATTTCCATGGCAAAAGGGATACTAGAATATTCAAACTCTACCCCCTGAAATGACTAAGGAATTTTAACCTGTCAACAGCTGACCTGACAACAACCTGCACGAGGTGAGTCAGGCCCCTACTAGAGTATGCTGCACCTGCATGGTCTCCAGGACTCACAAAATCTCAAACCAACAAACTTCAACGAATCCAGAAGCGGGCTTGCCACATTATCCTAGGGAACACATATTGCTCCTACTCTTCTGCACTTCAACGCCTCGGGCTAGGGTTAATGGAAAAAGGAGTCCAGTCCGATTGGCGGAAAAAGCAGTCCAGTCCGATTTTGGGGTGGAAAAAGCAGTCCGGTGGTTTCTACAAAATTTTACGAAAGACCATAGGCATATTTTCTTGTGTGTGTACTTCTAGTTTCTATGGGTACTTCAAGTTTCTATGAGTACTTAGAGTTTCTATGGGTACTTAGAGTTTCTATAACTATTTAGAGTTTGTATGGGAACTTGAATTAGCATATATGTGACTCACTATATGCCGCCTTAACCCGTAATTCAGGCAGCCTTGGGTGAGGAATAGCGGACAACTGATTTACACCTCTTGAGACCACCGAAAAGTAGTTTCTATACATACAGGTCACCTATCCACAATAAACAAAAGTTAATTATTAAGGGATTCTTTCTTACAATTGTACTTCCGGTACTTACATGCTTGTCGGTGTAATGCAAAGTCTGCCATACGTGGCTTTAGCAGGGGCCGGCTGGATGTTGGGCAGCTGGCAACCGTAAAGCGATTTAATCAGGCTACTTGCAAGCAGGATCGGCCCTGGAAATCTCGTCAGTTGACCGCTTCATCTTTTGACTAATTATTATTACTTATGATATTACTTATATGTAAGTAATAATCCGGAGGCATGATGATGATGATGATGTGTAAGTTACAGACTGTAAGTTCCCATGCAAACTCTAAGTACTCATAGAAACTCTAAGTTCCCATACAAACTCTAAGTACTCAAAGAAACTCTAAGTACCCATAGAAACTAGAAGTCCACACACAAGAAAAAATTGTGCCTATGGTCTTTCGTAAAATTTCGTAGAAACCACCGGACTGCTTTTTCCAACCCAGAATCGGACTGGACTACTTTTTCCGCCAATCGGACTGGACTCCTTTTTCCATTAACCCCTCGGGCTAGTGTCACTGTCAGAGAGAAGAGGACTACTGCGCCAGTAACTAAGTTCCGAATTAAGTAGAGACTGGTTTACCCACTAGACTACATATCACTGGCCGAGTAACTATAGAAACAGTCACAAACTGTCCAGCCCCATAACAACAAAACCAACAGATACATGTACAGAAACTCTCCTGTACTGTACATGTGCAATTTACTCAACAAACCTTGACAATGTTCAATATGTTAAAAGTGATTTGATTTGATTTTGATTTTTTTTTTTTGAAATTGCAACAGTGCAATACACGGGGAACAGAGGCAGCTGTTGCTGGTGTTGTGTCCCGCACATAGAAACGAATACTGGACAGACAATAGTCTCATTTTCATTTGAGTCTAGCGGGGAAAGTCTTGAATCAAAGTTACATTGGCAGGGAAAGACATGTTGTGCCTTCCCTGAATTACATTATTTTTTCCAGCAAACTGGTACACAGCACTACATGTATCTATTACACATTATGATATACATGTTTAAACCAATCAGAAATCACCATTTCTTATTTTTTATGATGCTGTTATGTCAGCATAAGAGGTCTCTATTTCATAAGTGGTCTTTATTTCATGAACCTTAAAAATTTCATAAGTGTTGTGTTGTAAAGGACCACTAGAACACGCCGGTGACCCCACAGCATATGGATCACACGTTCTGTTTGAATGACCACTGGTTACGCCAAACGGAACAGGTAAAAACCTCAAGTTTACTGCCAAATATTTATTTTATTACAATTTTCACATACATGGAAGGCATGGTGAAACAGCTGGACATAAGGACTGTAACCTTTTCAAGGCCCCCATGCCAACAAGGACTAGTTAGGTCATACAAGTACATAAGAGTACAATACAATATTATATACATGAAATTATATTATAATTGAATGAATATATTGAGTACCCTTAACAAGGCTGAGTAGCACGGCTGGTGGTACAGCCAGGAGACAGTATCCACAAACAAGGAATCTCTACACTGAAGCATTGGTTAAGCTATCTTTGCTGGGGTGTTACACCGAAGGGCGGTTTTACCGGCTATACAGATACAGAAGCTGGTGTGTAGTAGTTAAGGGCGGTTATACCGGCTATACAGATACAGAAGCTGGGGTGTTACACCGAAGGGCGGTTTTACCGGCTATACAGATACAGAAGCTGGTGTGTTACGCCGAAGAGCGGTTATACCGGCTATACAGATACAGAAGCTGGTGTGTTACGCCGAAGAGCGGTTATACCGGATATACAGATACAGAAGCTGGTGTGTTACGCCGAAGGGTGGTTACAGATACAGAAGCTGGGGTGTTACACCGAAGGGCAGTTTTACCGGCTATACCAATACAGATACAATGGACTGTGAAATGAACATACCTTTTGCAGAGATGTTGGAAACACCTTTCCTCTTGCCACTCATTTCTACAATCTTACATCAAATTGCTCTGAGAAAACAACATATTTCACAACGTTTAATGGTTACGAGGTATTTAAAAACAACATATTTCACCTTACAATGTTTAATGGTAGGTTTTCAAAGCCTAATATCAACAGCAAAGTTTGTACAATACAGACACTCCAGGGAGTGGCCAAAAAATGTGCATAATACCTGGAAGTGAAACTTAACTGTTGATTTTAAAACTTGCTTAACAGAAGTCTACATAAGAATAAACAATACATGTGTAGATGGACAACCTTTCACTGAATATTTTTTTGAAGATGTTGTACTACTACTTAGTACTAGTACTTAAAGCTAACATCAGCATCTGATAATACAAAATGGTCGCTTACCTTTTCTCAAGACAACCGTTTCCTTGACCATTAAAGATGGCGGCGTCTCTGGCTTCTGGTCCAAGTGAAATTGCACAATGAAAACTTAATACAGCCTCTCTCATTGGTCACTTCTGTCATGAACCTGTTGCTTACTGACTGGCACTTGTCACTTTTGGCTGATTATTTCATGGTAACCCTTTCCTTAATAAAAGTTACTTGCTGCATTGATTACCCAAATGCATCAGAGATTCCACCAACAGACGTCTGTTTTCTAAAACAATGATCTTCAAACAAATCTATTCTGCACCAATAAAAGACCCCCTTACTGAATACCTGAGTGTGCAGGATCCGTTACACCTGCATGAATGCACCTGTAAAGCCAAACACACCCTTTGAGGTGGTGCAGGGTAGAATTTCACAGGTGACAATGGCTCTTTCAATGTTGTGGTAGTGAGAGTATGTTGTACTTACTTGCTTTGAGCCAATAGCCTGACTGGCCTGTTTTTAGCCCACTACTAGTACGAGGTGATTTGTGGATGTGAATGAGGCTAAATTTTATACAGCTGCCGGGCCGGAATGAATAGTTTAGACATACATTTGTAAGTGGAGGGTTTATAGGCAATACCAACTGACCTGGCCGAGGAGTCTTAAGACCTTTTTAGCCAAGCAGTTAGAGAGTCGGCGTGTGGACAGGTGCCCGGGTTTGGTTGTGGGTTCGAACCCCGGCCCGGGACCAGTGGGGTTTTATCTGTTTCTACTCGCTCCTCCTGTTTCATGTACACATTTACCATGCAACAATTTGGAAAGTGCAATTTCTATTATTTTTTTAGCTGAGTGGTAATAGTCTTGGCAAACCTTTCTTCTTGAAGTCAGACTCTATGTTCTCATTGTTGATGACGCAGTAGTGAAAAGTCAATAAAAAGACAAATTCATATTAAAAGTTTGTTTGACATCTTTAATGGTGCAACAGAATATTACTATTAGTTTGGAGCCCGGAGGTATACTATTCTTGCTAAGTTATAAGAGATCTAAATAGAACATTACTTCCAAGTACCTTGATCTACATTCAAAGCTTCGTGTCAAACCTAAAAGTGCCGCTGCAATACCCTACAAAGCCACTAGAATGCCCAAATTCGAATTTACTAGTAACCTTCTTTTTCCACACTACAAGCAATCTACTAGCCTGGTATCCAGTCTGATTCGTGGTCGGGGCCGCAAGAGCTCTGGCCCGCCCGCCTCACATAAGCTTCCCGGTGTGTATTTCACGAGAGATTAATTAGCCCTCCACGAACATCGTGTTGGGGGAAACCAAATCCCCGAGCATACCGTCTCTGATTAGCGTAACACTCCTACCGGGACGGTCTGTTGCACTGGGCGGGGGAAGTTCTTAGAGGCCCCGAAGACACAACCTGCCTATTAAACACCCCAATACCCCCAATCACGATCAGACTGGATACCAGGCTAGCAATCTACAGAAAACTGTGAAAAAAATAATCTACTCTTATCCCCTCTAGTCACATTCCATCATAAAAATGACCACAGCAGCTCCAAAAAAGCAGCTATATCGCTGAAAACTATGCCAGATACTTACTCACATCTACATGTATAACTGTTATTAGTGTTAAGTCCCACTCAAAAAACCGAGCATCATCCACCATGTCCACAGCTCGAGATATCATACCATGTACCCCGCTGCAGTGGTACCATAACCGCTAGAGTACCCAAAATTGACCTTTACCTCCTCCCAACCTCAATATCCTACTTACCAAATATCATACATCCTCCCATGGCAGGGGCAGCGGCTCCGCCCCTACCCCTGCCTGATTACATGGCATCTTCTACTCTACGACCCGAGGAATATTAATATTCATGAGCTTGCCTTATTTGGCATGACCCCATTTCTGACTTGGGCGGCGAAGGGACGTCACCCTCCCCGCCGGCGACTCCGCCGCCGCCCGGTGACGAGCCCGTTAACGCGTTGGGGAGGCCGTGCGGGGCAAAGTCACCGAGTTAACACCTTCCCCGTGCTCGGCGGGATCCGCGCGCAGCCTCCAGCACACGCTAGCGCCCCGCCGACGCCCGCAGCGGCCTGCATCGCAAAAGTTCTCTTCCCGAGACGACGCCATGTTTGTTTTTATTTGTCACTGAATAGCCGACATGATTGGTTCCGATAGCTAGCGCATCTCATAAATATTAATGTAAAGTGCGTTGAAGATTTTCTCTGTGATACGTGATTGGCTGAGAGCGTGTCCCTGGAATCGGGTCGTAGAGTAGAAGATGCCATGTAATCAGGCAGGGGTAGGGGCGGAGAAGGAATTCGGAGCCGCTGCCCCTGCCATGGGAGGATGATATCATAAAGATACATGCACCACACCCAACTTATCACCGATTACAAAATCAGCAGCCCTGTACCTAAACACATAACCACTAAACCAGGCACATTTCTGTAGAAGAAGACACGGAGGGAAGAGATGAAGAAAGACTGAATGCGGCTACAGGACATTTCCACACGACTGTAGACGCAGAACACAGTGGATGATGATGATGAGAATGAAGGTAAGAAAAGCTGATCCAAATTTAACCAAACCAACTTCTTACGTCATGCGTACTTATGATCAAGTGGTGGTCAGTTTTCGGTGCGTAAGATGACCATGCCTCTGACCTCATGATGTGGCTAAAAAGTCCAAAATTCGGCTCAGAAATCCATACCAAATCCCACGTCACCAGCACGTGTCGAGTTGGAGATGTGTCGTTCGTCCGTCAGGTTGACGAGGAGATGTACACACAACCTCATGGGGTCAACAGCGGTCAGTGGCCCACGGTGACCTCCTCAGAACAGCGCATCTAAATGCAAAATTTCATGCACAGTATGAAACAACATAAACGGACCAAATGACTACTATATGCTGTACAGTACACATTAGAATTTTACAATAATACTATTGCTTATTAAAGTATTGTCACTTCATATTTTTGTTGGTAATACGACAAGAAATTGTTTTTATATACAGTCGCGTTGATCTGATGCTGTCACAAGTTCCAAATGCGGTCAGCTGTGGCCATGCGGTTTGTAACATGTTCGGTTTTGTACTGAAATTCTTCCGTATCTAAATTTTGTGGTCTCCGGCTTTTGAATACCATAAAAATAAAGATGGTGAACTTCACGGAGCTGAATAAAGAGGTATGTGGGAGAGATTTCTTACGTTATACTCATGTAGCATGCAGGGATCGTAAGTGGGGAGGGGGGCACTCACTGTACTAGTAGTCGTGCGAATACTTTTGTTGGTTAAAAAACTCTACAGCATTAAAATTGAAGGGATAATTGGAGAGGGATTCTAAGTTATACGTACGAATTATTACTGCCCGAGTGTAAAAACCTGTAACACTCGGGTCTGAGTAATTAATACAGTTGCAAAGTATGTGGTTACTTTATAACAAAAAAATTATGCATGTAGACTTTTCAATACTTTAATCCTTTCGTTCAAGTAAAATTTTTTATTATTGCATGGATGAAGATGAAATAATTGCTGTTGCTTTTGTCCTGGGTTAAAGTTGACTTGGTCTCTAGACATGTTTTGTGATAGCAAAAACTTCTCTCTCTCATGTTTTTTGTACCATGGTAACCTTACTGAACCGGCTATCCCCTGTTCCTGCCCCCCCCCTGCAGATCGTGCTGCTCCGTGGTGATGTGAAGCGAGCTCGGCTGCTGCTGATCCAGACTTTGTGTCGGAACATCCGCAAACTCAGGGGCAAGAAGTGAGTGGAACAGAGACTCGTAGGATGACCAATGATAGATGTGAACTACGTCAGATTCATAAGTCAGTGACTGCATGGATGAGTGCCTGAGTAGTAGCCTCAAGTCCTAACTTACACCTGAGTTACACCTCATCCCGTCCTGACTTGTTACACACCATGCATCTTGACTGTTACACCATACAAGATCTCTTTATTGGAAATCGCAGTGTTACCACTGAATTAAAACCAATTTACAATTCAAAGTAAGGAATCCATTAAAAGTTGATTACAAATGGACAAATTATACACAGACATTACAAAAATAGGCACGTTACTGTCCGTGCTGGTTTACAAGTCTAGTCATGTACGGCACACACGAGTTCAAGTACTGCTTCGTTCTGGCTTTCGGACCATGCATCTTGCATGGTGTAACAGGTCATTCGGTATAATGTAGCCAGCTGCCGCTGCACCGCGTGCCTGTGAAACTGGTGTGTTACGCTGAGGGACGGTTATACTAGCGATACCAATACAGATACAGATGTATCCTATTCAACTATACAAGTACATTGAGATAATGATTATATCCTAACATCTCTGTCCCCAGAGGAAACCCAGCACAACTGGCAAAGAACCAGCACCGTGCTGAAAAACTGCATGAAGACATCACAGTCCTGAAGGTGTGGATTCTATCAGGGTTTTACTACTACTAGTCCTTCATTTGACGGAATTTTGTCACCAATGCATGGACAAATATGTCTACTTGCAATCCAAACAAACTTATTATAAATACATGTACAAGGACAAGTCAAAAAGTTATTCCATTTTTATCAAAGCAGGTTCATTTTTATAGAATGAGTTGAAATTTGATGTAAGGGTAAACGCACGTACACTGTACATGTGAGACTCATTTTTTTATTTTTCAGCTTATTTTCCTCAGATTTGTATGAGTGACTTACATGAACTTGAAGTTCCCAGTTTCATGTGTTTCTCTTTCACTCCAGGGTTTGAAGCCTGATGATGTGACAAAAGCTGGGCTGTTTGCAGACTTGGATGAGCACAAAGTGTTGAGTGATGTAAGTTCATTTTTACACTCCCTACTTTGTTTGTTCTATGGGAGGATCTAAGGTAAGGTGTGTTCTGATGTGTTGTCACCCACATATATGTACTCTACAGCATTTTCCGCTGTCCCCTCAGGTGTTTTTCATCATGTATAAAGTTTTATGCCCATTGCCAGCAGTAGAAAAAAAGTCTTGTGTTGGCAAGTTTTGATAGGGTTGGTCTTGTACATGGAGACAGAATTATTTTTCTTCAACTAAGACTTGGGTGAATGGTAATATACACTGTTTATTCTATGCAGCCATCATCCTCCAGTAAAGAGAGAGCCATGGCCAGACTGATCAGCCACAAGGCACTGAGGAGTAGACTGGACACAGTCAGAGGTGAGTTGAGCTGTCCAATACCAAGTTTGAGAGATAACTAATATCTGTGCATCTTTATAAAACACTAACTTCGAGTCATTTTGCAGTATGTTTCCCTTCCAATATTTTATGGACTTTTAGAGTAAGAGCTTCAACTTCACTAGCTACACCTCATAGAGGAAGAAGAAGAAGAGATTAATAGCATGCATCTTTCTGGTACTTCTTCTAATAGCTTATACAATGTTTATGATCTTATCTAATTGACAATGATTTTCTATTTTTCTATAATTCATAAAAAAGATGTTTTGAACATATTACTGTTGAATATGTTGATCTTATACAGTATGTGAACTTTAAGTAACATCAATTACCTCAAACTTCCAGCCAAATTCAACATCATTCCAGACCAGAAAATTATCCCTGAAATTCAGATAACTGTCAAGGACAAACAACCAGAGAACAAAGCTACAAAAGCAGCAGATAAACCTGGACAGGCAGAAACAGAAAAAAGACCAGCAGAGAAAAAAGACAACACACAGACTGAGTCATCCATTGAAAAGGTTCAGCAAAGTAGTGATGGGGGGAGCAGTCCAAGTAGTGTTGGTGAGGCGGACAAATTTTGTCCAAGTAAGGATGAGGCAAAAGCATCAACAGAGCTTCCAAGCACTGCAGAAATCGTTGTAAGTACCGGAAACAAAACTAGTGACAGTGATGAGGAAGAAGAAGAAGAGAAAGAAGAAGAAGAAAGTGTAGAGGAAATGGAAGAGGATGATGATGATGATGTTGAAAGTGAAGTGGAAGAAATCCCCAGTCTGGAGACAGAATCTTCCATGGAAAGCAGAACTGAATCACAACTAAATCTTGAAAATCAAAGTAGAGAGAGCAACAACAAACAGACAGTAAACAGAACTGAAGCCACAGCTGTGAAAAGAAAGGGTCCCAGAAAAGCAGCCTGTGATGTAGAAGAAGAGGATGAAGAAGAGGAGCAGAAGGAGGAAACAACCGTTACTGAAGGAGATGACATGTTCCTTAGGGAAGGGGACCCAGATCCTGAGGAAGACTTGGAAGGAAGAAGGAGGAGTCTTGATTCAGGAGGGTCGTCAGAAAGAGCCCCCTTGGGGAGGGCACCTCCAGGGGAGTCTCTGTTCATCGGCAGTCTTGCTGGGAGAACACGGAACGTGAAGAAGGGGAAATTTGAGAAAAGGATGGGAAAACGGCCAACGGAAAGGTACAGTAGTGCATTTTCGTACAGTTACACAACATGATTCGTTCCCTGGTCCTCTTCATTATTCCCCGCTCCACACTCAACTCATGTCTTCATGGTCTGTGTTTGGAGAAAAAAAAATGGTATCCACTTTCTATTATTGGGTGAAACATATAATCATGTTAAATGTGTGCCTTGCAGCATGTTTTCTGTTTGTTCTTATTATCCACTATAACTGAAGAGTGTTGATTTTGCAGAGGGACCTCACACAAGTTTGCAACCAAAGGGAGAGCTCAGCATCCACCCAGAGTGCCAGGTATATAGCAAAGCTTATTATTTTCTGCCTAATCCTGTCATTTGAAATAAAGACTAAGCTCTAACTTCCAACAAGGGAATGAATTGGGACTTACCCAAATTTTTGACTGATTCCATCAACCCTGTCTACTCGAAAATTCCCAACAAAATTCAACAAAAGGCCCAGTTCATTCCCATGTTGGAAGTTAATGTTTAGTCTTAATTTCATAATGACTTGTACCAACGTTAACACAGATGAACTTTCATCCTAAATTCTGTCATTTGTCTTTTAAATCAATTGTAACACAACTTTACTCCTGGGAAAATTCAAACTCTACTAGTACTACTGGATAAATTACTGAGATAATATCCGGACGTTTTAGTGACATCCACCACTCTTCTTCAACATCACTAATAAACTAACAGAACTCCATAAGGCATATGTTTTTATTTTTTTATCTCTGTTCTTTATTGACTTGAGTATACAATACATGTGTACATAGATGATAAACCGTTACATCACATTCATCAAGTTCTGTCTGATTGAACAAATCTTTCACTTGATTACTCAATTAATTGTCTGTCTGATACCTTTACATTAATGGCAAAAGATACAACTTGAAGGGCATCATAATCATAGGATAGAATTAAAGCCATAAGGCATATGTTAGCAACTGGAAAAAATGGTTGAACGTAAAATAACTTTCTTTGCCCTGTGTTCCTCAGGTGGAGGTAGAGTAGTGAAGCCTTCTGAGTCGTCAGCACATCTCCACCCCTCCTGGATCGCCAAACGCAAGCAGAAGGAACAGGCTGGGCAGATCACTGCCTTCCAGGGGAAGAAGATCGTCTTTGATGACTGAGATGTTTCCATTGCAAAGATAGCAGCAGGAGATATTATATACTGTAGATTGATATGTCAAAGAAGGTTAGACATGCAGGTAGAACAACATGTGATACTACTGTCTTTCATCAATGACTGAGAATGTTAGCATTGCAAAGAGATAGCAGCAGGAGATATTTGCAGTGTAGATTGATATGTCGATGAAGGTTATACAATAGACATTCAAACAGGCCAAACCAATACAACATCAACATCCACTATATGATAAAACTGTGCATAATACGAATAGTATATTGCAGGTAGAACAATTTGGATATCACTATTTTTCATACTCATTGTGTATGACAGTGATTGACAGTGATGTTACTGTCATTTTCAGTCCCCTATGAAAGAGAGTAGATGGTATCTTAAATGCCTTAACGCCTCAAAGATTTATCTAGTTTCTTGATTTATTCTTATTAATACATTATGTAGTGTAGATTGATAATAAAGTTACTGTATTTCTTCTTTCATATCCAGATTCAACAGTTTATTATGATTTACATTGTGATACCAATCATTTTCTGTTACACCATTTTTAGTTCTCTGTACACTCTACAATTTGTAATTTGCATTGTGAGAATTGTCACATAAAGATGTGTTTCAATCTGCTTGTGGCATTTAGTCTCTTGACATCTGCCGTACATGTACATGTATGTTAGGCCACACCAATTTCATTTGATGTTTCTCAGATTTTTTTCAGAAAAAATATGAAGCGACAGGAAAAAAAACAGGCCAAGGCACCCTATGATAGCCAGAAATGTTACAATATGAGCCATGAAGTAAACATACCAGGCTGGTTTATAATGTAAACAAAGATTTTGAACTTTTAATGAAACAAAATTGCATTGTTAAATTGAAAAACTTTAACAACTAGGAAAAAAAGGACTTTCTTCAACTGTTGGAGCCAAAATATGCCTTTCATTGAGCATTTTGCAGTTGATTTAGAACAATATTTTTTTTGGACAGGGCAAATCCGAGAAACAAATTAAATCGATTAATACATATATATATATATATACCATGTATTGTCCTTTTGTGTTATAGCAGTCCAAGTCAGGTTTATGTACATGTAGATACATACACACAGGTTTCCCTATATACATACCTGGCACAATGTCAAGTACAGGAGCCTTGCCATGTGTACATAAGGTCCTGTGAGGTCCCTGGTGTGCAGGAGTACGCATGAAAAATTGATGGACGGAGTCTTACGCCCCGTAGGCACCCTGAGCCACCCACTCACACCGTTCTCCTGGGAGCCGAGCCTTGGCCGCTCTGTCGGCGCATCTGTTTCAATCTAGGCGGGCTGGTTATGGATGAACATGGAATACCGGATTGACTGGGAAAGGGTAGGACAATACATCTCAATAGTGGGTAGGGGAGGGTTGGTATTTTAACCTGCTAACGTGTGCCTAACCCTGTGACAAAGTGGCTACCTTAGCAGGCTGAGGGTTAAGAATGTATAAGTGTGTATGTGTGTGCTCCCTTCAAGTTATTAATGAACACGGAATACCGGATTGACTGGGAAAGGGTAGGACAATACATCTCAATAGTGGGTGGGGGAGTATTTTAACCTCCCTGCTGCCTAAATGGCTACCTTAGCAGGCTGAGGGTTAAGATTATGTACAAGTGTGTGTGCTCCCTTCAAGTTATTGATGAACTAGGGATACTGGCAAGACTGGGAAAGGGTAGGACAATACATCTCAATAGTGGGTGGGGGAGGGTTGGTATTTTAACCTCCCTGCTGCCTAAATTTCTACCTTAACAGGCTGAGGGTTAAGAATGTACAAGTGTGTATTCCCTTTAAGTTATTAATGAACATGTAGTACCAGATTGACTGGGAAAGGGTAGGACAATACATCTCAATATTGGGTAGGGGAGGGTTGGTATTTTAACCTTGCTGCCTAACAATGTGGCCAAGTGGTTACAATGTACATGCACCTTGGAAAGTTGATGGTTAAGATTGTACACAATAGTGTGTGTGCTCCCTTCAACTTATTAATGAACACGGAATACCGGAAAGACTGGGAAAGGGTAGGACAATACATCTCAATAGTGGGTGGGGGAGGGCTGGTATTTTAACCTCCCTCTTGCCTAACTCTGTGGTCAAATGGCTTCCGTAACAGGTTGAGAGTTATGACTGTGTACAAGTGTGTGCTCCCTTCAAGTTATCAATGAACACGGAATACCGGAAAGACTGGAAAAAGGGTAGGAGGAGGGTGGTGTTTTCAACTTTCTCCCAACTGCCTAACCCCATAGTTTGATACATGTCAATATTGGGAGATGGTGTTTTTTAACCCCCAGCTACCTGTGGCCAAATGGCTACCTTAGCAGGCTGAGAGCTACCCTATTGCGTGCTCCTTTCAAGTTATTAATGAACACAAAATACCGGATTACTTGGGAAAGGGTAGACCAATACGTCTCAATATTGAGAGTTAGACGGTGGAGATGCAGCCTATCCCTATACATGTACATCCCTACAAGCTGGTGTGTTATGCTGAAAGGCGGTTATACCGGCTATACAGATACAGATACAGATACATGTGTAGTTCAATACATCTCAATATTGGTATATGCTGAGTTGTATTTTAACCTACTCCCTGCTGCCTATTTTAACCTACTCACTGCTCCATAACCAATACAAATTCAGTGCCAAACGGCTACATTAGCATGTTGAAGGTTAAGCCTGTATTTGCACTTGCTCCCTTGAGTGCATCAGCTTTGAGCAGTGTTTTCATTCTTCCATTTTTACATGCAGCATGCTTCGTGGATGCATGAAACTAAATGGTCCCACTGAAAGAACTGGACTCATAAAAGACATATCTGTAAGCATTCCATGGGCTAAACAGCTTAGTCAGTATGTTTCCTTCCTGTTAAGAACTTGAATAAATAAAGGCTCAAACAAACCAAAAGTTGCATTGATGACAGTCATTCAGATAGAGGGTTAATACATCATACAAATTAAATATTACTATAGAAGCAACTGATAAGTTCTCAAAAGGGTAAAAAATTTCAGATAGCGTCTGCTATCTTTCATCAAACTAACAGATTACTATAGCTATATACAACCACACAATCTCAAGCGCACCTTTATTATTACCCAAGTATACTCTTATTTTATGTGAAGCATTTAATAGTACAAGAATATTCCATTAGTGCAAATATTAGTGCCAACCATCTGTGCGATGTTTAATGGTACCAGTGAGACTCCCCTGTGTTGTGTGTAGAGTCGCTCCATCCGTTGCTAATGCGGTTTCCCCAGTGAAGGCCTGTCTGTGTACATAATTGAATCTGGTGTTGTACGTTCACTATGAATCTCTGTCAGCATGGTAGGGCCCAGAGAAAAAATATTGTGTTTCTTGGGTTTCAAACCTGAAAAACCTAGGGTCCAGCTATGTAGAGATTGTCTTCTTTGTTTTATTTGAACTTGACTATTATTCTTTAGTCATGAGACGCTCAAATCGGCCTCCTGGCTACTTTTCTAGACTATAGGCTGAAGTGATCCAAGAAATATAATTTATCAATGTAAAACTGAATTGCCACAGGATCAAGTCTGTCTTAAGCAGCCATCCCTCAAGTTGCTTGAGGAGAAGGAAATATTAGCAATATTTCCCCCAACTTAATCAACGAAAATTTGCTTCAAGAAATCCCTCCAAAATCATTTAAATGTAGATATCAGATGGAAAATTTAATGAACTGTCCCGTGGTCGAGGGCAAAAAAAGAGTCGGCGGATTTTTGGTAGGGTCAGTCAGGAAACCAGAAACACTACAATTTTTTTTTCTGTCTAATGTCAGTATGTGCTACATAATTGGATCTTGTGTAGTGTGTTCAGCACGGATGACCCCCAGCATGTTAATGAATCAGACATGGACCTCTTCATCATCGTAGGTCATTTTTTATTGATGTCGGACTTCATTGCAGTAATGGCCTGGAATGTTCAACTTCCAGTCTCGGTCAGACATACGTGTACGTCCATGTCTTATACATGGCCTTTATTAGGAGGTGTAGTCTGGTATCCAGGCCTATTTTAGCTGCTGAATCTCTTTCATCCTCTCAGTAAGTAGAGAGAGAGAGAGAGGACGAAAGAGATTCGTCAGCTAAAGCAGGTTTGAATACCAGGCTATAGGAAATGATCTTCTCAATCTTATATTATACTTTGTATTCGTTTTTTTTTTTACATTTTTTTTGCTGACGTACATGTGTAATAAACAATACCAGCCGGATACCAGCCTTTGTAGCTTAAGCACGCTCTTTCTTTTCTGTGGCAGGGACGCGACCGAGAAAACTAAAAAGGCTGACATACAGGCCAAACCAATACAACATCAACATCCACTATATGATAAAACTGTGTATAGTACGAATAGTATATTGCATGAGGTCTTTTACATGTATACTTTTGACATACATGAAGTTGATTGACATATGTCTATGAATATGTTAATGATGATAGTGAATGAAGTGTTCTTGGAAACAGAAGTTCTGTAGTTTCCTACTTGACTGTACCTGTATATTTGAGACAATGACATCTATAATAGTAAATGACATATTTTCAGAATGTTGCTTTCCAGACTACTTACGCATATTTTAATTGTTTACATGAGTGTTTGTTTTTGTTTATTTGAATTTGCCATTGAATACAACAGAGAGGAAACAAAACAGATGATAGAAGCCGCCTTTACAGGTTATCGTCTCAGTAAATGATGTATGCACACTCATAATGAATGTGACTAGGATAATACAGTCATGGCAGTGGCAGTTCTTGAGTATAAAGATGAGGTTTGTATTCAGTAGTCCCCACCAGACTAACTAAGCACACTGAGAAATAGTCAAATTTAGCCAAATAGGAAGAATAATTTGCCAAGGGAAATAGGGTTTCCAGTGGGAATTTTACCCTTAACACAGGCTTTCTCTCCTGGCCAATTCTTCACTCCATTTTTGCCAAATTCCACTATCAACACCCCATTAGGGAGGCCTGGTGGATGCTATGTGTATTCTGTACTGTATCCTATACGGCATCGTAGCACCCTTGTGGAATATCGTTCTCAGTATATTATAAGGTATCAGTTGCAGAAAAGTGCATGGTGACACGAGGATGGTGCTCAATATGTGATGGCGTGTGCGAGAAAGCTTGAAATGTCAATGACTGTAACCGTGGCATATGGAGACTGTGTGTAACGTAAGCGTTATTGATGACATCTGGCTGTATTAGTGTATCAGTAGGCAGTCACTCAACAATATTGCACCAACGCAGTTTGGACCGACTCACAGGATGCAGAACATTGATGGTAATCATACGCAAAATTGGACTAGTTAAGGGTTGTAACTTTTAGAAGGATAGTCAAGGTTAGTCCGGGAACAAGGGACAGGGACAAACAACTTTTCTGGAGCGAACATAAAAGCTCGTCTGATTTGGTAAATTTTGTATTATATAACGATGTTGTCCAAATTTAAAAAAATAGGGCTCACAGGAATCGCCGACTGAGCCGCTTAGTCTGATAGCTGAAGAAGACTCAGAGATTTAGTCGAAAATTCCGGTGAGTCCATCTTTCTTAGTTGGGGAGCAGTTCAATTGTTCTGTATAACTTTTCAGCAAATTAACATCCCGTGATAGCAAGTAGTCAGCACATGGCCTGGGCACTAATTAGACGGGTAAGCAGTGTACTGGTAGTGTTCTATCTCGCTGTGGTTGCATGCCAGTTGTAGCTAGCCAGACAGCAGCCTCTGTGTGGATGCCAACGGAAGGTAATGTAACTGCATTACTATGGGCAAATGGGCTTTCACGTCAGGATCCCACCAGTCATCCACCTTAATTAGTTCTCGGTCAATCAGATGATTGCCTCCGCGAAGACCAGAAAAATGTCGGGGCACAAATTATCTGGTAGCGCGCCATGAAGGCAGAGCGCCGGAGACAGGGGGAAGGGGCTGCACATTCATCAAGGGCCAGGGTATTGGCATATTGGGGGCAGAGACTGGAAAGGCCACCCCGGCAATAGATTCTGGAGGACACGCTTCCTCACTACCTGCCAAGTGTCATCCGGTCGGTTTGTTCGCAGTTGAAGTTCTTGAACCCACCCTGAGTGAACGTGTAGTGGATTCAGCTGGAGAAGGCTTTTCTGATTCTTTCGTTCTGTATTTAAATTGCACCAGGTAGCAATTTCTGATATCTTGCGCCACACATTGCCATTTCTGTTCACTGAGTTGGTCTTGATAAATAATCATTCCGATGCGGAATTATAGATTTTCTGCCGTAGCGTTATTCCAATCGTCCCAAACATTTATATAAAGGGCAGGGAAAGAATAAAACGGCACGGCTAGGAGCTTAGCTTGATGTTTGAATGATTCAAATGGAAAACGTAACAAGCAGTAAAATGGCCCGTTTCTTGGACGTTTGCCACAGTCATTTAGATATCGAGGAATTTACCTTCAACGCTTGTCAGGCATGATATTTTCACTGACGTGCGATCTTATTTCATTAAAGGTGAAGATACAAAATCTAAAAGATGATACCGTTAGACGATAATGCAGGCTTGCCGATTAAACTGTTCGCTTTTATTCAATTTACTGGGCTGCTGGCAACCGTTGCTGACTCGGAGCCAAGTCTCCCAGCCCCGCCAGCCAAATGTTATTACAGGTGGTTCGAATCTGATGGGGTTTGACTTCCGCAACTCAACTCTATGATATCGACAGTCGTGGTGGACTCTTTAACGTGCTTGAATTATACTTAACGCTATACGTTGATGAGCAATCTACTACTCAAAAATAGTTTTCGTCCTTTTTTTACGTCTTGATTGACAATGTACATCAGACGGTCCTGAAGGTTTTTCGATGAGGAGGTCCTACAGCTTGAGGGTTTATGTTGATGCCACGGGTCACGGAACATGACACTATCTTTCTCTTTTCTTCTTTTCGTCCGAATAGATTGTGTGTGCCTTGTGGGCAGATGGAATGGATGTTTGGCACGCTGTGTGTATGATGATGATGACTCACATATATCTAAAAATGGATGAAGTGGATGGGTATGACGTTTTACAGTGAACAACACCATTCTTTCTAGGCTATCGAAATCTCGATATTGTGCCTTGTACAAAACTGGTTATATGGTTCATAGGATATACTATAAGTGTCAGGGTGACTCGACTTCTGCCTTTAGTTTCCCTCACCGCATCTCAGAGCGCGGAGAGAGAGAGCATCACCACCGTACGCGTAGCACGCCATTTAGGTTTGTATCGTTTGTACGAAGCGTTTGGTTAAAACTTGCGGCTAGTGCTGAACTAATGATCGGTCAAGCTTCTGTGTCACTGACTGCAACGTACATACCTGATTATGATTCGGTTCTTATTCTCATAAAACAGAAACGCATATTCCTTAAAAAGGCAGTAATAGGTAAAGGACAAGGAAGGGGTAACATTGCAAAACCTAAACCAACCAACTAACCAACCTACCAGATACTAACAAAACAACGTCAGCATGCTGGCGGGTCAGAGTTGATGTAATATTGTCGTTATTTAAAGTTCGCAACTATGGGTCGAGGTTGATCCATTTTTTTCTTCTCGTATCTATGGCAAGGCAAGCGTTGAACTTGGAAAGCTTTTCTGTTTCACAATAAAATAGTATAATTAGGCACCCCCCTGGGGTAACACCTTGAGCTCTTGGTCTCTTACATCATCATTATAGAGACTTATACATCTATTTTCATGACTGCGTCACCAAGACAAGATGTGTTCCGCAGGGAGTGTGTGTGTGTTTGGTGGAGCAGCTTCAGGCATGCTGTGCGTACGTGTGGCCACACTTGCACTGCTTGTTACTCATGGACGAGCCCCCGCTGTTCGATCCGCCGGAACTCGCCCCGCCGGACTTGGAGCCCCCGCCGCTGGAGGGTTTGTCGTCACCGGATAAGCTCAGAAGCCTTGAAGGACGTGATGAAGAGGCAAGACGTTAGCTGGATTGTATATTAAAGGGACCAGCAAGGACATAAAGAATGAAGACATTAGCTGAAGGTCACAGGCAAGAACTTAAAGAAGTAAAACGTTAGCTGGAGATCACTGGCAAGAAATTAAAGGAGCAAGACGTTAGCTGGAGATCTCTGACAATAAATTCAACATGTTAGCTGAAGATGAGTAGCAAGAACTTTAAGGAGCAAAACTTTAGTTGAGATCACTTGCAAGAGCTTAAGCCCCCGCCGCTGGAAGGTTTCTCGTCACCGGATAAGCTTAGAAGCCTTGAAGGACGTGATGAAGATACAAGACGTTAGCTGGATTGTATATTAAGATGAGCAAGAACATAAAGAATGAAGACGTTAGCTGAAGATCACCGGAATGATACTTTAGACGCAAAGCGTTAGGTTAAGATCACAGGCAAGAACGTAAAGGAGCAGAACGTTGTCCGAAGACCACGGGCAAAAACTTAAAGAAGAAAACGTTAGCTGAAGATCACTGGCAAGAACTTTAAGAAGCAAACATTTAGCTGAAGATCACTGGCAAGAACTTAAAGAAGCAAATCGTTAACTGAAGGTCACCTGGAAGAACCTAAAGAAGCAAGACTTTAGCTGAAGATCACTGGT
The DNA here is from genome assembly GCF_001625305.1 of Branchiostoma belcheri. Classification (NCBI taxonomy): domain Eukaryota; kingdom Metazoa; phylum Chordata; class Leptocardii; order Amphioxiformes; family Branchiostomatidae; genus Branchiostoma; species Branchiostoma belcheri. The sequence goes on along the minus strand of NW_017804242.1, from coordinate 270,856 downwards.
AAGAACATAAAGAAGCAAGGCGTAAGCTGAAGATCACTGGTAAGAACTAAAGAAGTAAAACTTTAGCTGAAGATCTCTGACAATAAATTCAAGAAGCCAAATGTTAGCTAGAGATCACCAGCAAGAACTTAAAGAGGCGAAACTTTAGCTGAAGACCACTGGCAAGAACTTAAAGAAGCGAAACTTTAGCTGAAGACCACTGGCAAGAACTTAAAGAAGCAAGACGTTAGCTGGAGATCTCTGACAATAAATTCAAGGAGCAAAATGTTAGTTGAAGATCACTAGCACGAACTTAAAGAGGCAAAACGTTATCTGACGATCACCTGCAAGAACTTAACACAGGCGTCTTGTGCGATGATATCTTCACATAATGGATTTTTTCGTACACTTTTTCGAAAATGTCCATTTTTAGAAAGGTATAGGTTTACCCCTGTTTGTAATTCTTCTTTCTTCTTGCAAAGCTTCAAAGTGTCTATATGACAAGGATAAATGACTAGGGCTTCTTACCCTTTGAACATTGCGAACCCCTGTTTAGTTATGCAGACCTCTTCATTATTTCAACTCCTGTGTGCCCCCCAAAGAGCAGTGTAACAATATTACGATCTTTGATCTCAACAAGGCTGCTAGTCATCAATCAAACCCTCAAGCCACCAGCTCAAACACCAACCCATCGATACACATACAGATATTCGTCCTCCACTCCCCCCCCCCGCATGGAAGGAATGCCGGCTCCTACAGTTGAGTTATTCTGAGCCAGACTGGTTCCCTAGCCTTGTCGACAGGAAAATTAGGCCCCCAAAAAAGCGATTTCGTTTTTATATGCCCCGATTGACGATGTGCATCTGACGGTCACAGAGGTTTTTCGATGAGGAGGTCCTTAAGCTTGAGGGATGATCTTGATGCCCCCCTCCCATCTTTGCCCTGATGAGGTTATGAATGAATGAATGAATGAATGAATGGTTTATTTCGATACAAACTACACATCGTACAAAACATACAGTAGCAGACATTATCAGCTGAAATGATGTATGATTTACTTTATATACATTGTTAAAAAGCTCCACTCAGTGATACTTAGGTAACGTAGGCAAACAACCACAAGGGACAACTGTTAAAATCAGCGCAAGATAACGACATTAAGTCTAACTCCAACGCTATAAATCATATTCTCTAAGAAAAACATGTCATGCATAAACATTAGTATAAATATAAATATACATGTGTTACTCGAGGACTGTCTTGGGCTGTTCGGAGTTTAACAGGTCCACTAAGAACGGCAATGTGCTCTTCCTATATCGTTCCGTCCTACATTTAAACTGTGTTATCTGTTTATCGGGATAACCAAGATGAAGATGAAGATGAAGATGAAAACGAAGAAAGGTAGGCGCCTTAACACTTACCTGCCGAGGAATAAGAAGCCCGCCCCTGCCTCCTGCTGACTGAACTTCGTACACTTGTTGCCCTGGCATGCTTTGCAAGCCCCTCCCGGCATTTCTACCCTGCAGCAACACAACAGACACAAGTTTCACTTGACACTGTGAGGATTTTCGACACTGAACAAGATTGTTTCTTGAGAGGGGCGAAGGAGGCCATGTATATACATCAGGGCCCATCACCCTTCATTGAACCGCGACGGGGGCCGACATCGTCTACAAGATACCTTTGACCCAGTGTTGACGTCACACTTCAAAGAAGCCACGTGACAAGCTTCACTGGATCTGTCTATTGAGGAAGACCAGAGTGACTGGTCGAAAGCTCTAGGTGAGAGAACATTTTGTGTTGTACCAAAAGTTTTAACTCTAAACAGACACAAGTCTTTATTATCACACCTTTCCTGTGGCTCTTGTATCGATATATCCAGAACCGTGCCTATGTAGTTCTGTGCCTGAATGGTTTATCCTTAAGGTTAGGAACAGGCGCGGTTCTGGATAGTCTCCACGTATCCAAGAACTTATATTTGCCCCCAGGCGCGGTTCTGGATACGCCTGGACTATCCAGAACCGTACCTGAGTATGGGTCAAGCCAGATATAGGAGATTACCATACATGTACGTAGTGGCATACATGTTTTTACATTGGAAACCTTGTTGCAGGGGGAGATAATGTAGAAGATGATTAATTACACATTCTTATTTACATGCTTCACCCATATTAAAGGGAGACAGAAGCTAAATGAATGCAATCAGTTGTAAAACCAACATAATCTCACCCAAGACGAGTACAGAAACTTTCAATCTACTTGTCATGTCCTGTATCGATTTTATTACCTCTAGGCGCTTTACGGAAAAGGGATGGTATATTTGGGGATTGTCTGTGGGAGGATGACGAGACAACAAATAAAACTTGACCAATTGCAAGAGCGCACAGAACGGCACAACAGAAGTACATTACCGTACCTTGTATAGTCTGTATGTATGATTTTAATGGTATGATTTATGACTGTTTTTAATACACGGAATGACGACCATGATTTTACTTCACTGTCTAACGCTTTAAATCACACAATTCAGCCTTAGCAAGTGATGGCGCTGTATTTGAACATAATTCTGATTTGTGTTTTGAAATAAACCAATGATATTTACAGACATGTAACCTACCAGTGCAATGTCTCCTGTGCATTCTATTACTCTAGTATGTAGGTCCTGTTTACTGTAAATGTATCTTTCATGGATCAGTAAGTGATTCTATGCAAGAGAACAACACATCTGAGAATTAGGCAGTTCCGTCCGGACTGTGAAGATTGCATGGGCAGTTGTTGACTGATGCCTGTTCCAGTTATGCCAACACTAAGCCCTGCCCATCCATTATACATCGTGTTTGAGGCTATCAAGTTTTATCGGCCCTTTAAGCATTTAGATCCGGAACCGACAGTTCGGTAAGTCTATCTACTCATTCTACTGGCACCTCTTTCTGAGGTTTGAGATAAGATTGTCGCCTCGGCAGGTTATCATTTACAGTGTTGCCGGAAGACTCGCTTCTTCACTGTCACTGATTCACTATCTCACACTCGCTGTGCAGTTTACAGATTTTATGACTGGTTTATTTATTGAAACTTTCCAAGTTACAGCATCGCAGTAGCCCTTGGCAGACTCACTGAATTGCACTGATCTTTTATATAGGTTTACTGCGACTACCAGTGCAAAAAATCCTTTTAAAAGCACCACATATGAGATAAAATATAACGTGCTGGGTTAAAATATTACTATTACCTTAATTCAGATTCAGACAGTACTCTCCAAGTAGAGGTTAGGCCTGTTTTGACGTTTGTTTCTTTTAAATTTTTTAGGCCATTTCACCAGTTTTCTTTGGCTACCCTGGCCTACCCAACGAGCAACACGTCAAACATCTGCTTGGAGAGTGTCAGGTAGATGTTGGTGACACCTGATCCTCAATTTCAAGTTTCAAGTGTTAGTCATAAAAATCAGCCTTGCAGCCAGTGCACCAACAAGCTGACTAACACTGATTTTTTTACAATTGTGTAGTAAATACAAATACAAATTAACATTACAATACGTATACAGACACACAAACAAACACATTACAAAGCCACACATGGGCACTAAAGTAAAGAGAGTCCCGAGAGTCTTACTGCAAACACTTGTTGTACAGGCATATTGCCATGTGTTAGAAAGAGTTTTTCAGTCTTTTTGTACGGGCTGCTGGTACTGTTTGCACTACGTGAAGTCAACGATGAGTATGATCAGTCCTAACCTCAGTGTACAGTAAGCCAGTAACATCAGACAGATATTGTAAGCGAATCAATATGTTATAGCTTGTCAATTTGTACATAAGTCTGCCAATTCAGCCTCTAGGCTGCCATCGTACTTGTCTTTGATTTTAACGTGAAAAGTTTATTGCAAATACATGCCTGATGGCTAATTGCAGTTACAAAAAACATAGGAAAGAAAATACAGTGGTATGTGAGACTATATCTACAATGTACGTCTAGCATTATACTATATTCTACAACATACATGATACTAGTTTTACTGGGTTTGACTTCTTTTTTTAGGCAATGGAAGACGAATTTACAGTAAATAAATAACGTTGCTCTTCAATCATTCACAAACCTGATGAAATTATTCACAGTATGATCGTTCCACCGGGTACCCTGAGAACGGTGGATTAAAAGAGATCTACTGATGCATCATCAGTAACCCCCGAGGTCTGCACACTAAAAATATCCAGGCGTTCAAACCATTCCTGCGAAGGCCTCTATCATCATTATTATATCATATTTATCGCCATAACGTATCTCACTGTTGTTTTACCCATTTATCTCTGTATATATGCCTCTCTGTTTCAATGTTAGGCAAGAATATGGGCCTTTGGTGCCTGCAATAAAGAATAAATAAATAGATAAAATATAACACTGTTATTGTTTTGGTGCTTTATGTGGTTGTCTCAGGGTGCCCGGCGGCATTATTTTATGAGTGCTGACATTACACACATGGTGCACTGGGGCCCACAAACTGTTTATGCCAGCCTGGCCTGTACATATTGCACCGACTATGAGTTGATTGCTGTGTCTATTACCGGGGCTCCATACATACATACATACATACATACATACATACATACATACATACATACATACATACATACATACATACATAACTGTTACATACAAGTCCACGAGTCTGGCACTAGTTTATGATAGATACCTGATTCCGTTAGTCACTGACGAAAAGCAGTTGATGCTATTTGAAACGTCTGACAGTTTTCAAAATCCATCCAGTTGCTTGAGTAACAGTTTTCTTACAGTGTATCTCATTACCTGGATGTCTAACCTTCATCGACATAAGGCTGGTACATTAGAAACACACGGCTCGTAAAGAAGAGGCAATAACCCTATTATGAAGGGCAATTCAATATTAGGACGCCGTTCAAAGTAGGACGCTATTTATTACCATCGATCGATGTGATGTTAAAAGTCGCCGTTAAACAGACGCCAGGTTGATAGAGTAAAAAAGGTCGGAGGTTTTGATTTTGGTCATGAAACGGCTGCTCGGGTTTTCCTCGGTTGGTTAAAGGAGCACTACAGTTGGGGGAAGGGTGTTATCTTCTAATAGATAATGATCTTAGAAGTACATGAAGACATTGCATGCTACTTCACAGTTTAAGATAAAGTGCCCATTAGTTGCGAGCACAAAGAAATCATCAGTACTCTTTAAAAACTCTCAACCTATCTTCTAAAGGATCCCAGAACGCGCTGCGTCTTTGGCGTAGTGTGGTTGACAAAAGGTAAGGTTAAACAATGCATCATTGGCATATGACAACTACATTTACTATAACAGGCATCAAAAACAAAGGAATAGGAAATCTAAAATCTGCAAAAAAACAACAACAACAACTCCGAGACATACAGGGCTACATGGCGTAAAGAAGACACAGTGGAACGAAATGAGGAACGAGTGTCTGTAGCCAGAGGTTGTTTGAACAGCTACACTGAGCTAGAGAGAACACACAGCATCGTACAAAGGAAAGAAGGAACTGGATAGAGGTTTTGAAACCCTTCAGACGTTTCAAGTAACATCCACTACATTTCGCCAGTGACCCAGTTTCCTCAGTTGAGTAAATGTTTTCTTGTTCATCTGATTACCCGGATGTCTACTCCCATCAACATACGGCGCAGCATCATTTGTATCCTACTCTCCAAGCAGAGGCTTGGGCTTTGGCCTATCTTTGGCTTGTTTTAGGCCTTTTTATCGGGATTTGATTTTTGTAGCGATTTAGTTTCTTTTTTGTGCCAGTCAAATGACTGATGGTAATTGTCTGGCAAACGGATACTGCCTGGCAGCCACCAAAATATTAGCCCCCATAGCATGTCAAAAACTGAGGGTTTTGGGGGTCTTCAGGGTCTTTGGGAGCTTTTATAATTATGTGCTATTTTCTGATTGCATTTTGACAACATAGCCGGCCTGGTTGAATTACCCCCGCTTTTTGCTAATCAGAAAACAGCCGAAGACCACCAAACCCCCAGTTCAATAAGCCTGCTACGGCGGCTACCAAAAGATCTGCTTGGAGCATACTTCCCTCCAGTCCAGTTGTAAAGTCTCGGGAAATCTTTACTTGGCTTGTCAACAACTTCGCCTCGTCCAGAAGCGTTCCCTCGGGGAATCAGAGTTAGTGTATTGGGTCAGAGTCAATTAGGTTTAGTGTATTTCACCCGCACATTTCGGACGGAGAAAAGTGCCATTAGGGATTACAATAGGAGGGGAGGGAACAACACGGCGGAGAAAGCAATGGCAGTTTTAGTAACCCGTAAGCATCATTAAGGCCCAGGAAACTTGGACACGGTCCGACAGTGCTGGGGTAAAGGTTCCGGGAGATCACATTTAACTACTGTAGAAACAATGCCGGGCTGGCGTCAGCGTACAGCGGGGTGAAGCACATTACAAAAGACCCGAGCCCCGGCCACATACATCGCATCATGCACGTACTAGCAGCTTTTTTTCGTGCCACGTCGTAGGTTTGAGAAGAAACTGGTGTGAAATCTTTAAGAACCCACTATCGGACTACCATCCCCTTTTAAATTGATGCTGCACCCGTTTCTTTTCAAATCTACCAAGCACGACACAGAATGCTCTCTCGTAACTATACTAACATGCACCACCAATTTTCTTTTTCGGTACCACCATGCCGTACGTTATAGGTTTGAGAAGAAACGGATGTAACTGCCTCTGTGGCCTCAAAAAGGGTACGGGCCTAGGTGGGTAAAGTTAAAGTTAGTCCCATAACCATTTTTGCTGAAGCCGTAGGGGCTTTGGTTGTTCTCTGTCTAGGGCACGGTATTGGCAGGTGGAGCCCATCCCTCTCATTCAACCGCCTTTTACCTCCCCAACCGAAATCAGGTACACATTTTACACCTGGGCGAAGTAAGGGAAGTCATTATATCTGTGAGTCACAATATCTGTGACGTGACAGGATTCGAAGTTCGAACATCATGGATTCTGGGCCAAATACAATGCCGTTAAGCCACACGAACCCACCTGTATGGGACTACCTTTCCCCTCTAAACAACTGCACCCGTTTCTTTTCAAATCTACGACGAAGCACGGCAGAGAAAAGTCTCTCCATCGTAGGTGCGCCGCACGATGTATGTATCTGACCCCGGGACTCCATCATACATTCCCCAGTCACCATTGTTGTCAGCCTGGGGCGTGTGTAAAATGTTGGGGCGCGCAGTTCCTTTACGTGCTGGGTTAGCCTGTGTTACACAATCTCTCACTGTCAGGGACTGATCGAGCATCCTCCCCGAGAGCTTGCGGTCATACACCTCTAATTCGAGAAATAAATAAAAAACACATTTCCATTCCCAGAACTACCAATAGAAGGAAGTTTATCACAGTTACTATAAAAATCAGTGCAATAGGAGCTCAGGATTGTCTGTCACGGACTTCAACATTTTGGTGACAGAAAATTCTCGACATCTGACAATAGATGGTCTATGAAAGCATATAACGGTATGCATAATCAACTGGATTAAGATGTTAACAATTCTCCTGACTTAGTGTTTGTCATGAAGCTTCGAGGAGCCTGACCAGTGTCTGTTTGTGTGTGTGGGGGGGGGGGGGTGCTTGAGGCCTTCATGTAGACAAGCCAGTGCTGGGAAAACGCAATGCCATGTCTCTCCTTTGGGGGGAAAGGCAAGATTAAACGTCATTTTTGTTTTACGTCCGGTGCAGTGAACTTTCGTCACAATCCCCGAGATTGCCGCGCAGCTTAATCAGCGGGAGAAGCTGTGGCTTACGGCATTTCAGCGGCAACTTCCCGGGGGAATGTGAGGACACTAAAATTTCCACGGCGCAATCACGTCGATTGGAACCTCACACACGATTCGGAATCAAAACAGGCAAGGCTACATGTTGACAAATGTGTTCTAGGTTTAGAGCTCCTACATCCGTCTGCCACGGAGAGAGATTTTTATTACTGTGATGCACTTTGAGAATGCCTCCTGCCTTGAATTTATTTCAACAATTTAGCGATCGCGCCGTGGAAAAGTTGCAGTTTGGGAGGAGATCAATCTCTGCTGGAAGTGTTATGGCAAGAAGACCTTTCGTCGCCAGGACTTCCAATCCATCAGGCGTACCGGCATTGACGATGTTTCACTCTTCAAGCAGATAAAAATTGAGAGGAATGAAGGTTTGCTGGCAATGGTGCTGAATATTTCGATCGAGCGAAACTCAAGGGCTGTTGATGAACAGAATCTGGTTAGAATAACCAAATGTAAGCATTGATTCCAAGTCTGTGTGTGCATACGTGTGTGCGTGTATGTGTGTGTGCGTATGTGCTTTGTGTGTGTATGTGTGCTTTGTGTGTGCGTATGCGTGCGTGCGCGCGTGTGTATGTGTGTGTGTGTGTGTGTGTGTGTTTGTGTGTGTGTGTGTGTTTGTGTGCATGTATGTGTGTGTGTGTGTGTGCGCGCGCGCGTTGTGTGCGTGTGAGTGTGTGTGCGTGTCCGCGCGCGCGTGTGTGCGTTGTGTGTGTGTGTGAGTGTGTGTGTGCGTATCCGCACGCGCGCACGTGTGTTGTGTGTGTGTGTTGTGTGTGTGTTGTGTGTTTAAGGGGAGGGGGCGTAACACAGGGTATCGTAAACAAGCCCCGAACACATACATGATCTTACAATGTACCTATGATGAATGTTTTCTTCCTCGAAGACGGTACCGTACGTCGTAGATTTCAGAAGAAACAGCTGCAATAGTTGAAAAATCAAACTCTTTTTCTTAACTATCTCTTCTGAAACCTACGAAGTACGGCGATTCCACGACGGAAAAAAACAGCATTGTAGGTGACTAAACATGATATGTTCTGGAAAAGAAGACGTTTTTACTTTAATCCAAGCAATCCTACTTTATCCTGAATAATCGATGCGGACATTATTCATCTGCATATCATACCCCACATCGATCAAGGGACAAACGCAATACGTTCCCCCTGCGCTACAGCAAGGACGCCCTCGCCATACAAAATATGTGGGAACATTGATTTTGGAAACCTTTGGCTTGGTTCACTGTGATATACCTGATATTCCCATCTACATGCAGTAATGAATATTGATTAGTCCTGATGCACATTCCTCGCACCGTATCTTGTTACATCTTCTTACACTTATACAATTACCAAGCAATAAGCGAGAAGAAGCCGAATGCACTAGTGTATATCAGATGTCTGTTTGTGTATGTGCATGTTTGCAAACTTGTGACCTATGCTTAGCCCCATGGGGCAAAAATGTACAATACAGCCTACATATAGGTCTTCAGTCATTCAATATCTAGCAGAAGCGTTCAGCATGGTACAAGGATAAGCAGGTTGCGGAGTGGGTGTGCCTGTTGATAACCTGCGCCGTACATCTTCATATCCGCTTGCCAGTCCGATATATACACCACACGCGCGCCCTGGGCAGAAAATGTAGCAGTCACGGCCGTGGTAGCTTCGAGTCAGAAAATGGTGGCGTGACAGGTTCAATATTCTCCTTGTGGTGGTCCCCCCAGACAAGAGGGAAACCAGATTTCAGGTCGTTCTGCCGGTGAGGTTTATAGCTGTCTGCTCTGGGTGTCGTGGTGAATAAACAGCGTTTGCTAACGCCTCCTTTCAACGACGTTTACAACGCATTGGGTTATAACCGAAACAATATGTGACAGTAAATACATGTTACCTATGAGGATCGTTGGTCAAGATGTTTAATACGAATGCACAGCCATATACCGTAACCACAACGTCAGTTTGCCTTTGAAGAATCTATAAGAAAACTACAATATTACCATGATATTTGTATGGACCCCATTTTCACGGTAATCACTGCGAGCGTACGGTTGACCCATGATTTTATATTTGGAATATGATGCACGATGTTAAAGTATAATACAGAAAGACAGCAAAACACACAAGACGTGAGAATATTTGTTCTTTGGTAGGAAATTCGTCGAGTGATCTTTCACATTTTTGGTCGCTCAGTTGTTGCAGCCTCTATTGGAAAGGTGGGCGTTACCGCTATTTTGTTTCAACTGGTGATATCTGCAAGTATAGATGGCAGTGTCAGTATTTTTACTGCGATGTTTATACCAATATCTTATCATTTATGCAATCGATACGCTAAATGCGCCTGGCTTTGCTTATGAAGTTGATGTTATCAGAAAGACCGCACAATTGGTTGGTGGCATCTTCCATCTTCTGACATCATGATAGACACAGGATTCTGACGCAATATTTCTACTCCATTGCTCTGGAAGATTGTGATGACCTTCTCTGCATCTTACTCAAACCAAACAGGCCTTGCACCATCTTGTGAACGCGCCTTAAGAAAATGCACAGCCCCCAGTGCACCATTGTCAAGACCCTACCCGTATTTCACATATCTATCACCACTTACGTCCCTTCAAAACTAGAACGGAATATCACTGGTATCATTGAACAACTGTTCAGTCTGAAGAAATATAGCGTTCCACTGTGCCATTAGGGTTTGTTGTATGCAAAATGGGAATTGTGGCAACCTGCGTATATGACCTTAAGATCTGTTTCATGGCTGTAGGAGCTGAAGGGATTTAATCTACGAAAGAATGGAAGCTGTCAGTAAGACTTCCGGTTTGACGTTTACCCGATACCACTGCGCACATCCACTATCTGAAGGAATGAAATTACGCTGTGCCATTGGGGATTATAGTGTATATAAAATAGGGATGGATTTTCACCCGTCTATTTGATCTTAAGGTCTGTAGAAATGCACAGGATTTAGCCAACGAAAATATGGAAGCTGTCAGCAAGACTTCCAATCTGACATTTTACCAATACCACTGCGCAAATTTGCACCTGAGGATTATAATCTGATGTAATAGTAGTCTACTGGTTCAATAGGGGTTGTTGTATGTAAGATAAGAAAGGGTTTGAACTTACACATAGACTGAACCTTTATTGTAAAGAGTGCTTTAGAAATATACATGCTTTAGAAATATACAGAATTTTGGCAATAGAAAAATGGAATACGTCCGTTCTTACGTTTTACCGATACCACTGCGCAAATTTACACCTTAAGACTTCAACCTGATGGTCCAATAGGGTTTGTTGAATGTAAGACAAGGATGGATTTTTACTTGATTATTTGGTCTAAGATCTGTAAAAATGTACAGAATTAGCGACGATTAAGAAAGAATGGAAGACTTCCGTTATGACGATTTACCGATACCACTGCGCACATTTGTACCTGAGGATTTCAATCTGAAGTAACATTAGCATTATAATATAGGCTTCGTAGTATGCTTAAGATAAGGATGTAGTTTTACCTGCTTATTTCGCTATTGTCTAAGGAGCCATGCTTTGGAAATACACAGAATGCAGGATACGCAAAATGGAAGCCCCCGTTCTGAAGGTATACCGATACCATTGCGCAAATTTGCACCTGAGGATTCCAATCTGATGTAATAGTATTCTTCGTACTGGTCCAATAGTGTTTGCTGTAAGTAAGACAATGGTGGATTTTCACCTGATTATTTGTAGAAATGTACAGAATTTAGCGACAATTACGAAAGAATGGAAGATGACATTTCACCGATACCATTGCGCACGTCTGCGCTATACCAGAAAGAGAATCTCCTCAGAATCTCCTCAACATACCAAGAAGAAAATCTGAAGATTCCTTACCTTCGTGCTGTTTCTTCTCTCCCGTGTGTGTTTCTCTCACAGACTACGGTTCCCTGGTGTCTCTGGTTGTACCCATCCGCCTGTTGTCTGCAGGGTGACACGGAACGTGGCGGTCCTGTAGGTCTGCTGCGGATGGTGCCGGATCTGGCTGTGACTGACTCCGGTCCTGTTGCCTGCACCTGTGCCGAGCCTCCAATGCTTCCGACGGGGGAGCCGCAGTGGTGCCGGAGGCTACACATGGGGGGGTGTCGTAAATTTGCCGCCAATGTTTCGGCTAACTCTTTTGAGGATCGTGTACACATGGGGGACATTTGAGGTCGAAGATTTACAAATATTTGATTTGGTTTGGCTTTATTCATATCTTCATTGGTGATATTTACTATTCTTCCTTGATTCCGGTAAAACAAAACGATTCAACTGCCAATATTTCAGCTTACTCTTCTTACGCACATGAGGGACATTGGATTTCGAAAATATGCAACAATTTATTGCCCGCTCTTTTGAGGATTATGTACGTATGGGGGACATTGGAGGTTGCAAGTAGAATGTACCTTGACTTACTACGTTGATGAAGGCTAGACATCTAGGTAGAACATCAAGAAACTGGAGAAATCATTTTGAAGAGTCAGACGTTTCAGATTGCATCCAATGTCTTTAACAGGTGACTGAGAATGAAATGCAAATGGCTATTTGATTTAGAGCTGCGGGGGTATGAAATCTTCGATCTCTTGTTTTTTTTTCAATCATTATTTTGAGTAACCCGCAAGGACGATTCAATCTACTAGTATATACCAGGATTCCCGAAAACCCCATGGTGCCCCTTCTGCACACGTTACTCAAAGACCTTGCCGCGCGTCATTGCTGGGGCCCCAATCAATACACGACAATCACCCTAACAAGTTAAGCACAGGCCGCGGACGTTTTTGTTAAATGAAAAGCCATTTCTCATCGACTTGTTCGCTGCACCGGAACCCTCTTTGAACGGAACAGAGCCCGACACACACACACACACATATCCCACCCCGGATGTAGCCTAGGCTGCCACCCTGTTACCAGGAGCCAGACGCACATAATTGCTGACAAGGCCAATTTGCTCCGACAGTAACGCCGGCTGTTTGGGCCGCTGGTGGAACAATTTTGCTACGTCAGCAGCTCTGACCCGCAGGGACTCCCGCCTGCTGGAGGCTAGTTTTGAATTAGTGACGTGACCGGGGGATTCTGGGAGGATGCCGTTACATGACGTATTACTGAGTTTTCCCTTAAGCCATTGTCACTTTACGGATCGCACCAATGCCGCAGGATGCTCGCACAATCTGCACCCAAAAGCAAATTCCGGCGGGAGCCACTTTTCTTCATTTATTCATTTTATTGTTCACACATTAATTTAGGAAGATAGTACAACACAAAGTGGTTACGTAACGCACTCAAGTATCTATTTATTTTCTGTCATCTTTGTACAGGGTGGCCCATTAAGTGATTACACTTCTTTTCAATGGGGCCCTGTTTTACACAACAAAACACAACAGTCATATACAAACAGTAAAATAGGGAGTAGCTAGACTTATTTTAACGCTACGACTTACACATCATGAGAGGAGACACGTGCATTTGTAAATAGCTGTATTTTGTCATGTATGTATTTGTTCCATACGTCTTAAATTAATAATAAAGTTACATATACATTATACACTAAAAAAACTCATATTGTTACGTACGCCGTAGGTCATCGCAAGATTTTGATGCCAAAGAATTTTCAAGCAGACTGTGACAGAACCAACCGTCAACAAGGATTTGAATCTAAGAAAGCCTGTTCCGTAACAGGACGCCGGCCGAATTCTGTACGACAAAAGCACGACTACCCCACGATCGGGCGACGTATGTGACCACAAACAACCATAAGAAACAAACGTGTCTGATTCACCAACGGAGTTCGGAGAAATTACTTCGATACTTCACGTTAAATAATTCATGCTGGATATTACAAGACGCTCTATATTATCAGCACTGTAAATTTACCTACCGAGTCCTTTGACCTAGTACCTGGCCTGGTCGTTGGTACATAAATGTTTTTTTTTTATTGTCCAAACAGTACCCGTACAGTCGCAGCCTTTATACGGCTGAATTGATGCAGGGTATCACATAATCAATACAAATCACAACAATTACAACAATCAAATAATACACATGATACACATATTTGTTCCACAATTATTTTTTGTGGAACTGTCGCAAGGGTCTGTGCGGCTGCCATTCGGCGCCACAAGGTGACCTCAATACGACTTTCCCCAACCGAAGTACATGGTGGGTTGGACAATGTAGACATGGAAATGGGTATCTGTCCCAAGACTCGTCTCCGTGTGACTGCTTCAACTTTTGTCAAATTTTTGTTTTTGTTATTTCGTTACTTATCATTTGCTAAACTTAAACTTATACCCTTGCTTTGTGGGGGAGCCCACGAAAAACACTAACAAATGCTAGCCTCCTGTGCAGGCCCCGCGGCGGTGGGGAAGAGTTTTTAACGCGTTATTTTAATATATCCGGCCGTCCTACATAGCCGCCGAGAGAAGGTTCCACTCCGCCCACGGGAGATATGTAGGGTGGCCGGCTATATTAAAATTAACGCGTTAAAAACTCTTCCCCACCGCCGCGGGGCCTGCACAGGAGGCTAAACAAATGCCTCCCCTGTATTGTCTTTCTTATTGATGTAACTTCATGATTTGTTTCTTTGTTCCATGCGCAAATAAATAGACATAAAACAACATATACGTACTACGTGAATTTACGGTCATCCGGAAGCAGACTGTAAGTCAACATTGCACCGCTGATAAAGTACGGCTTGTTGACTGCATGATTTGTGTCCAATCTTAGGCCACGCCGTCTTCATTTTATGGATGACATCCTCTGAAACCAAACTAGTGCGGGCGAGCGAATAAAAAAAATTCCGGTCAAAAATAAAAATGCTACTAAACCAAAAGAATACAAAGCTGGTATTGTGACAGTACTTAGCGACGTATACGACAAGCCGGCACATGCTGGCTTTTTGCGGAATTTATGAATCGACACTGCGCGTATGTACTGGGTTCTTGAGTCTTGGGGCTTCGGTAGCCTGGGTGCCTGGCTCCGTATTGTCGCTAACTATCATGGACTACCCAGGTCTAGAGCCAGGCCTGAGCTACGGTGGACGTGATTTTGTTTTTGAGAACAGACGAAAATCAATGCACGCGCGGATGTCATCCATAAAATTAAGGCGGTGTGGCCTTATGATACGAAGACTGTTATTCTTGAAATACTCGCGGTGGCTACATTTTCGCGGTGACCTCTCCAACGCAAAATCATGACACCGTAATTCATTAGTTTGCCGTATGACTTTGAAGCACTTTTACCAATATGTTATTATCATTGTAATAAAGTTATTTTGTATCTTTGTTTTCTTGTTTGTTTTTCCTTGCGGCGATATGTTATACCCTGGGTAAAAGAATAGATATATAAAAATAGATTTTAAAAAACGCGAACTCAAGACACCACGAAAACGTACTTTCTGCTTCTACCGCAAATTAAGACCACCGCAAAAGTAAACGAACTTACAGTAATCGTTCAGGTAAGGCGAAAACTCGAACCAGGCATCACACAGCGCTAAAAAAGTACTTAACTGTAGCTAGTTGACAATGTATATATATACAACGTTATCTGTTTTGTATTTTTTCTGACCTGTACTTAACCCAGCGGGTATGTGCGTACCATAAAGGTCTTCATTCGTGCATTCTAAAGGAAAACAATTCACCCAAATCCGCCCACACTTTCTCCCAGCTCAGTATTTTTACGTTATTGATTTCGAAGCTTTATGCGACTCCTTGTGGCCGGAATGGACCCGGCATGGCCCTGCATATGCATGTTGCTGGAGAAATATATCGGCGCCGGCGGCTCAAAACGGCACCGCGACCTTAGTCTCTATCAGACTTCTTTGCAGGCTGATTAAATAGTAGAAATCGGTCTAAAAGGGTAGTCTCCACCAGACTACTTTTGCAGGCTGCATAAATCGTAGAAATCGGTCTAAAAATGTAGTCTCCACCAGACTCCTTTTGCAGGCTGAATAAATAGTAGAAAGCGGTCTAAAAAGGTAGTCTCTACCAGACTCCTTTGCATGCAGGCTGCATAAATAGTAGAAATCGGTCTAAAAGGGTAGTCTCCACCAGACTTCTTTTCAGGCTGATTAAATAGTAGAAATCGGTCTAAAAAGGTAGTGTCCACCTGACTACTTTTGCAGACTGCATAAATAGTAGAAATCGGTCTAAAAAGGTAGTCTCCACCAGACTCCTTTTGCAGGCTGAATAGATAGTAGAAATCGGTCAAAAAAGTAGTCTCCAACAGACTTTTTCAGGCTGATTAAATAGTAGAAATCGGTCTAAAAGGTAGTCTCCACCACACTCCTTTTGCAGGCTGAACAAATGGTAGAAATCGGTATAAAAACGAAGGGGATATAATTGCCTGCAGGCAAAATTGAGCTTCCCTGGCCAATTATATTCCATTTTTAGGCCAATTTCTAGTATTTATTCAGTCTGCAAAAGGAGTCTGGTAGAGACTTCTAAAAGGGGGCTATAATTGGCCTGAGGAGTTCGCCGGCCATAGGAATATTCCCTGCATTGGACCCTTTCTGGCCGGCCAACTCCTCTGGCCAATTATGCCCCCTTTTTAGGCCGATTTCTACTATTTATTCAGCCTGCAAAGGAGCCTGATGGAGACTACCGCATCCCCACACGCCGATGTGGTACTCGCAGTTTGTCACAATCCTCCTAAGCACGTTACAGCTTTGGCCTTTTCTCCGCGCGGAATCCAATCACGGGAACATTGTTCACTGGTTTATGTCCGCACAATTGATGGCGGTAAAACCGGGTTCAGCGGAGGGATTCAGTGAGTGGAATAATCCTATTGTATCCAGGACCGTGCCTATCTAGATCTATACTGTACCTGAATGGGTTTGGGCTAGGTTCAGGCCATAGGAATAGAATAGTCTATAACGTATCCAGAACCGTGCCGATCTAGTTCTGTGCCTGAGCGGGTTAGTGTTAAGATCAGGATCAGGCACAATTCTGGATAGTTTCCGCGTATCCCAAGAACGTAGATTTTCCCAGGCACGGTTTGAATACGCATGGACTATCCAGAACCGTGCCTGAGCACGGTTCTGGATAAAGCACGTTTCTGGATAAAGTACGGTTCTGGATAAAGCGCGGTTCTGGATAAAGCACGGTTCTGGATAAAGCACGGTTCTGGATAAAGCACGGTTCTGGATACAACAAGGACTTCGCAGTCGGAGTAAAGCCTCCGTCACACCTAAAATGATTTTTTCTCCGCGACAATATCCCAGTATGTCGTAGGTTAAAAAAAAACTGGTGCAACGCTTTGATTTTGAAACTTGGCTGTCTCCACGACCGTCCGCCCCTCCATTTGGATGTGGGGAAGGGACAAATATTTCACCCGATGTCCTCTATAAAACGTGCTTCTGAAAATGCGTGAAATAACTTTTAAGATAAATATAGTCAAAATTGCCTTTCTAGCGATCGGACAAAAAAGCAAAGATAGAGTTGACGGGGGTTTTCCTAGTAGCCTTCGGTCGGGAAACACGACACCCCCCCCCCCCGGTCTTACAGGCGTTTAACGGACAGGGAATAAAATAAAGTGCACTTTTATTTCTATCCCTGTTGCACCGTCATCTTATCACATAAACAATAAGATTCAATAAAAACGTGCATCGTTTCACGACCCACTTCACGTGATAAAGAAATAAATAAAAAAAAAAGAATAAAATGATTTACGTTCATTTACAGAATATCTTCATTTGCTTTTCATGGAGATCCCCATTCCCAACGCTGTACGTCTTTTTGCCACCGAAAGGGATCTGCTTGGAGATTACGGTTTCCACACACTGGAGCATACATACATTTTCTGTAGACGTGCATGTAGACGAGACGTTTTACTCGACTCGAATATGTAATTTCTAAGGCAACTACAACTGTATTCATAAATCTAGTCCAAGAATGTATGCCTGTCCTTGGTGCTGAATGCCTTCCACACACAGGTGCGTTACAGAATCACGTCTGGGCCGTCTGATAGACTGTCTCCATTTGTCACATGTCTGAAGTACAGGAAGGTCCTGTCCTTGGTGCTGAACGTCCATCTACCCACACCCGTGAAGAGGTATAACTTGGCTAGGAAATGTAAGTTTTAAGACAATCCATATGTCCACTGTCCCAGGAAGTATGCCTGTCCTTGGTGCTGAATGCCATCCACACACAGGTGCGTTACAGGAGCACGTCTGGGCAGTCTGATGGACTGTCTCCATTATCACATGTCTGAAGTACAGGAAGGTCCTGTCCTTGGTGCTGAACGGTTTCCACACACTGGAGCACACATACATTTTCTGTAGACGTGCATGTGGAAGAGACGTTTTACTCGACTCGCATGTGTAATTTCCAAGGCAACTATTCATAAATCCAGTCCAAGAAAGTGTGCCTGTCCTTGGTGCTGAACGCCATCTACCCACTCGTGAAGAGGTATAACTGGGTAGGATATATAATTGCTCTAAGTAAATGTATAATTCCATTGTCCCAAGAAGTATGCCTGTCCTTGGTGCTGAATGCCATCCACACACAGGTGCGCTACAGAATCACGTCTGGGCCGTCTGATAGACTGTCTCCATTTATCACATGTCTACAGTACAGGAAGCTCCTGTCCTTGGTGCTGAACGCCATCTACACACTCGTGAAGAGGTATAACTGGGTAGGATAGATAATTTCTCTAAGTCAATGTATAAGTCCATTGTCCAAGAAGTATGCCTGTCCTTGGTGCTGAACGCCATCTACCCACTCGTGAAGAGGTATAACTGGGTAGGATAAATAATTTCTCTAAGTCAATGTATAAGTCCATTGTCCCAAGAAATATGCCTGTCCTTGGTGCTGAACGCCATTTACACACTCGTGAAGAGAGTGCCTGGGTAGGATAGATAATTTATACGTCCTACCCCTTTTTAGACCATAATGGTTTGTTCCACCTCCGCTCACGTGGGTTCTGTAGACATACATGTATATAGGTAGGATAGACGTAATACTTGACTAGCAGATGAGAGTTTTAAGACAATCTATATGTGCACTGTCCCAGGAAGTATGCCTGTCCTTGGTGCTGAACGCCATCCACACACAGGTGCGCTACAGAAGCACGTCTGGGCCGTCTGATTGACTGTCTCCATTTATCACATGTCTGAAGTACAGGAAGGTCCTGTCCTTGGTGCTGAACGCCATCTACACACTCTTGAAGAGGTATAACTGGGTAGGATATATAATTGCTCTAAGTCAATGTATAAGCCCATTGTCCCAAGAAGTATGCCTGTCCTTGGTGCTGAAAGCCTTCCACACACAGGTGCGTTACAACAGCACGACTGAGACGCCAGATATACTGTCTCCATTTATCACATGTCTGAACTACAGGAAGGTCCTGTCCTTGGTGCTGAACGGTTTCCACACACTGGGGTATACATTTTCTGTACGCGTGCTTGTAGAAGAGATGCTTTACTCGACTCGCATATGTAATTTCTAAGCCTAAGGCAACTATTCTCAACGCCTTCCACACACTAGTACAGACGTACGGCTGAGTAGGACCTTGATAGACTGTCTCCATTTATCAGATGTTTGCTGTACAGGAAAGGGCCTGTCCTTGGTGCTGAGTGGTTTCCACACAATGGAGCATACATACATTTTCTGTAGACGTGCATGTAGAAGAGACATTTTACTCGACTCGCATATGTAATTTCTAAGGTAACTATTCATAAATCCAGTCAAAGAAAGTATGTCTGTCCTTGGTGCTGAGCGGTTTCCACACACTGGAGCATACATTTTCTGTAGATGTGCATGTGGAAGAGACGCTTTACTCGACTCGCATATGTAATTTCTAAGGCAACTATTCATAAATCCAGTCCAAGAAAGTGTACCTGTCCTTGGTGCTGAACGATTTCCACACACTGCAGCACACACACAGTCTACTGCATACCTTCATGTATATGGGTAAGATAGACGTAATACCTGACTAGCGTATGTAAGCTTTAAGACAATCCATGTATGCACTGCCCTTGAGAGTATGCCTGTCCTTGGTGCTGAACGCCTTCCACACAATCGGGCACACATTCCTTGGTGCAAACATGTATATAAGTATCATAAAATACTTGACTTGTCTATGTAAGTTTTGAGGCAATTTATAAGTTCATTGTCAGAGTGCCTGTCCTTGGTGCTGAACGCCATTCACACACTGGAGTATACATACATTGTCTACCGTAGACATACATGTATATAGGTAGGATAGACGTCTTGCTTGACTAGCAGTTCTAAAGCAATCCATAAGTCCACTGTCCTAGAAAGTATGCCTGTCCTTGGTGCTGAACGCCTTCCACACACTGGAGTATACATACATTGTCTACAGTAGACATACATGTGTATAGGTAGGATAGACGTCTTGCTTGACTAGCAGTTCTAAAGCAATACATAAGTCCACTGTCCTAGAAAGTATGCCTGTCCTTGGTGCTGAACGCCATCCACACACTGGTGCAGACGCTCTCTGCTGCACAAATTTATATGGGTGAGACAGATGAGATACTGGACTTACTTACTTATAGAACTGATGGTTGACATGCAGATGTAAGCTTTGAGGCAATGCAAAAGCCCACTGCCTGTCCTTGGTGCTGAACACCATACACTCACTGGTACAGATGTATAACTGCGTAGGATAGATGCTCTAAGGCAATGAATAAGTCCACTGTCCAAGAAAGTGTGCCTGTCCTTGGTGCTGAATGCCTTCCACACACACTTGAGCTACTTACATTGTCTACTGTAGAAGTACATGTATATTGGTAGGATAGACGTAATACTTGACTAGCAGATACAAGTTTCAACACAATCCATATGTGCACTGTCCCAGGAATAAGCCTGTCCTTGGTGCTGAACACCTTCCACACACTGGAACACACACACATTGTCTACTGTAGACACACATGTATAGAGGGTAGGATAGACGTAATACTTGACTAGCACCTCTACAGCAATCTATAAAGTCCACTGTCCTAGGAAGTATGCCTGTTCTTAGTGCTGAACGCCTTCCACACACATATGGGTAGGCTGGCCATGATACTTGACATGCAGAGGTAGTTTTTAAGGCAATATTGAGTTCAATTTCAAAATCCACTGTCCTAGGTTCAATGCCAAGAATAGAAAATGGGCACAAATTAGTAATTAGATAAGAAAAATAACGGGGACAAAGTAAAATAGAGACATTATATCTATCATTCCCTTTAATTAGCTTTGCATTGAATAATTTGCAGACACCCAATACAGCATTTGTACATACACATACTGTACACTTATCTTGCTGGCTTGTCTGTTCATACAGATAAAAACTGTTATAATCATAACTTAATTACATAACATCAAAGTTACGCTGAATTACCCATGACATCTACATCAATACAGAATGTTGCTTTTAATATCAAGATCTCTACTTTCTGACTTCACTTCTGGAGGCTGTCTTAA
Source organism: Branchiostoma belcheri (assembly GCF_001625305.1). Classification (NCBI taxonomy): domain Eukaryota; kingdom Metazoa; phylum Chordata; class Leptocardii; order Amphioxiformes; family Branchiostomatidae; genus Branchiostoma; species Branchiostoma belcheri. The sequence goes on along the minus strand of NW_017804242.1, from coordinate 249,654 downwards.
ATACATTTACAACACCCAGTATACAGTGACTGTCATGTCGTTGTTGTTGAATCCGAAAATCTACTTCCATCAGCTACTAGTCTTTTCTACTTTCCTCACTTTGTGCGTCTTTTGCCACCTTTTTCACAGCATACTTTGCTCTTGCGTGTAGCTTGTCAAAAGGTCTGGGCCTTGCAGTGGTAACATAGAATCAACCCCATCCGATAAAATGTGTCATAAATTTTTCTCAGAATCTTTATGGAGCAAGAATAAGACTTATTTCTGTTGCATATAATTCTTCTGAGCAAACGCAACAAACATTTCTTCGGGTAAGAAGTTGAGAAGAGTTAGTTGCATCAGCTGAGTGTAACTGCTCTGCTCAATATAGAAAATAGACTGAATCCCATCTAATAAAATGCCATAATTTTTTCTCTTAATCTTTAAGTAGTGTTATTTCTGTCTCTTGTAATTCTTCTGTGCGAAGGCGACGAACATTTCCTTAGGCAGGTTTTGCTGAGAGAAAATTGACAAGCATCACCGGCTGAGTGTAACTGATCTACTGAATATAGACTGAATCCCATCCTCTGAATCCCATGCACTAAAATCTGTCATTTTTCTCTTAATCTTTAAGGAGACTGTTATTTCTTTCTCTTGTAAATCTTCTGTGCGAAGGCGACGAACATTTCCTTTGGCAGATCCTGGTGAGAGGAGTTGATGAGAGTCATGAGCTGTGTGTAGCTGCTCTCCTCGAACTTCCAGAACTCGTCCTGCAGGCACAGCTCCCCATACAGCTGCTTCACCGCTGCAACCTTCGTCGGGTCATTCTGACCATAGTTTTCCTGGAGAAGAAAATAAACAATTTCTCGTCATTTGTTTATTTGTTTATTAGAATTCACCACAAGTACAAACATACAAGTGGAAGGGAGGACAAAACAGGTGTATTGACACCTTTACAAGTTGTCCTCCCTAACACATATAAATACAGTGCAATACAAATTACAAAGTCGAGCAATTGTTGACATGAAATACAAATTCCTACAATAACATACAATAATCATAAAAATGCATAAAATCAGAAACCCTTGCAAAATTTGCCATTAAAAAAGCTATGCCTACAGCCAAATAAACTGAAAGCAGCTTTTGTGGTCCGTGGTTAGGGAATTCCCCCCACCATGTGCTGTCACTCAACTGTACAAACACACAAGCAAACACTCCCAAAACAAGATCTCTATACACAAATGTAAAAAAAAATTAATGAAGTCAGTCTTGTTGAAAGTGACTGAATTTTGAAAAAGAAAGTCAATAGCAGCTTTTGTGGTCTGTGGATAGGGAATTCCCCCACCCAAGCACTGTCACTCAACTGTACAAACACACAAGCAAAAACACCCAAAACAAGATCCCTATACACAGATGCAATGAAGCCAACCCTGTTGAAACTGACTGTATTCTGATAAAGAAAGTCAATAGCAGCTTTTGTGGACCGTGGTTAGGGAATTCCCCCCACCCACGCACTGTCACTCAACTGTACAAACAAACACACAAGCAAACTCACCCAAAACAAGATCTCTATACACAGAGGTAATGATGAAGTCAACCCTGTCGAAACCGAGTGTATTTTGATAAAGAAAATCAATATGAGAGGTCACCACAGAAGAGTGACGGCATTAGACGGTAATTTAACTCTCCGTGCTGCAGGCAGCCAGGCTTCAAACTGCCCTGATGGGATCAATTCTGTTCTAGATGGGATAAATCTACAAGGAGATGACAAGAACAAACATGGACCAATACAACAGGGCATTCTGAGGGAAAAAATAGGAAAGAAGAACTAAAACACATCGTGACTGCAGTGTTTTTACCTTTTAGCCATGAAGTCAACACACCAGGCTGGTTCAAAATTTATACAATGAATTTTGAACTTTTTAATGATACCACTGCATTGAAAGATGGAATAACTGTAACAACTAGGAATAAAAAGACTGTTTTCAGCTGTTCAGGGCAAAATATGAGCATTTTGCAGTTGATTCTGAATTTTTTTTTTGCAAATCAGAAAAAAAAGAAGCGGGCGAATCCGTTAACCAAGAAATCAAATTGGTGAGGCCTTAGCTGAATGTAGAAGGTGATGACAAGAACAAACACTGGCCAAGAAAAGGAAAGTGATCTCGATCCAGTTTTACCTCACTGACGAGCTTACTCTTCCACTGACAGAGAAGACAGACGCTATGTACAGTTTTTACAGGTTCATTGTACTGGGGGAATTTCTCTAGCTCCTTTCGACAAGCACAATGAACAGTGGACCACAGCTACATCCTGTCCCAGACACTGCAACTCTTTCCAGTAGCATTCCATTTCGGATGAGTGACAACAGCCAGGATTCAAACTCCCAACCTCTTGATCCAGAGGCAGGGTCGCCAACAACTGGACCAGACACCCTAAAGGAAGACCAAGCAACAGGGCATCTACAGTGCCAAACCCACCTGCAGAAGTGTGAGCTGCCCGTTGTTGACCAGCCTGAGTGCCTGCACAACCAGCCAGCTGCACTTGTTCTCCTCCACATCGGTACCGACCTTCCCTGTCACCGCCGGGTCTCCGTAACAGTCCAGGTAATCATCCTGGAATAGAAATGATAGTCAATCCTTTACATTATCATACAAGACGTCTTTACACTAGTTAGGACAAGGACAGGTGCTATAACTGTATCCAGAACCGTGCCTATCTAGTTCTGTGCCTCAATGGGTAAGGGTTAGAATCGGTAGACATGGTTTGGGAATTGCTCCAGGCACGGTTCTGGATACACATGGACTATCTGGTACCAAGTCTGAGCATGGTTCTGGATAAAACATGTGACATGTGCAGTACAGTAAGTTGGTAGAGATGGCCAGGTGGGTTGGTCTTGTTAAGGTGGCAATGTGGCCTTGTGGTTAGGGTTGTTGACTTAGAAACTAAAGGTTCCGGGCTTGAATCCCTATCGGACCCCAATGCTGTGCCCTTGGGAAAGTCACTTTAAATTACCTATTTTGTTTCTCACTCATGAATCACTTCTGGGTCACTGATGAAAGACAGCGACTCCTCACAGACTTTATCCAATTGCTTGATCTATTTGTATTATGTGAAGTTCTCCCAGGATGTCTAATCTTGAGAAAGACTGTCTTTACCTGTATCTGGAAGAAGCGGCCCATCTCTAGAAGAATTGTCTTGGCATTTTCGTGGGACTCCTTACTGGTGATACCAGCCTGAGGTGAAAGAAAACAACAACCTTAAATCATACATTCTCTTACTATATTGTCTGTTTTGAATCGTGGATGAAGGTCTTATACTACACAGTTTTTGTTTGTTTGTTTGTTTGTTTGTTTGTTGCAGAATCCAAATATTCTGCCTTTTAGGTGCAACACATTAGATTTGAACAGCAAGTACAAGCTGCGTAAGACTGGACTGTTAGGTTTAGCCCACTCACACTGGCCGGTGGGGTGGACCCCTTACTCACCATGTACATAGCAGCCGCCACTGGCAGGTGGAAGGAGTAAAAGGCAGTCTTGTACTTCACTATTGCATTGTACCTGTTCAAAACAAATTACACATGTATCAAGCTAAAGGTAGATTGTTCAACACTTGAACTGTATTACATGAAGTAAAGCTTTACAAAGAAGTCCATTTTGACACAACTGCAACTTAGATTACAATACTTAAGGGTGAAGCTTTACAAGCTCTCAACTCATCATTCCATCATCATCAGATTTTGATGAACATGAGATGATGCAAATGATGAGATGGAGAGTGTGTAAAGCATTGTCAATATTCTCATTCCATTTTGATTCTCATTGCTATCATCATCAAGACTCATCATCATTACTTTTTCATCACATCGTTCTTGTCACTATTACTCTCCTCTCAACATCACTATTCATAATTGCACTCAAAACAAAAAACCCATCAGAATAACATGTGTCCCTACAGGCCCTGTGCCATTACCTCTCCTCTGTGAAGTTACTGAGGTTGACTTTCCCGTCGGGGGATGTGATCAGGTCCAGAGACTGACCCACTATCGTCTTGTACGTCGTCTGAAAACAGAGACATTCAACAGTGATCAATATGTGTTGACAGTGCTACAGTCATTTCAGATTGCACATTAGAAACAGCTATATTAGCAGATGTACTATAATTTGAATGTTGTTTGCCCTTCTTTGTCTTAACTCTTTTATTGATATTATATTACATTATCATTTTTACTGTTTATTTGTTGTTATCATGTTCTTGCAATTAGCCCCCGGGCATGAATTTGCAATAAACTTTCATTAAATAAAAAGTATGTGAAAAAGACCACTTGTTGAAAGTCAACAAAAACTTACACAGTTGAAATATTTTTGTAGACCCTATAAACATCTTTTGATGATTAATTTATTCTATCAGGAAGGCATAATAGAATTGAAATTTCTTTTCACAATCTACCCAAAAGGAATTTTTATTTCCATAAAACATTAAGACAGATAAATGTATTCAGATAATATCTGAATACAATATAAATAATTCATTTTGGGTAGATTGTGAAAAGAAATATCAATTCTATTATGCTTTCCTGATACGATTGGTACTGGATGGTATATCGTTAGCTTGATCCATACGTCATAAAATCTGAACATTCCCGTGTCCATTACCCCTTGGAACAGCTCCAGCAGGTCCACGTAGTACGGCTGGTCTCGGCAGAACCTCCGCAGCAGTTTGTAGATGCAGGACTCGATGTAGCAGGCGTCGTTAATGGCCATATTCCCAACCTCTTCCTGAAGGGGCACACACAAACAAACATCATTGTCATTCTTTTTCTTCTTCCATTGACATTTACTGAAACTCATTAGGCTGAGGGCTCTAATAACAGTATGTTAGACTACACAAGACCGTTTAATCCACTTTACACCTTCAAAGATCCCAACTCTTTAAATGTGGTGGGAACATGCTCAAGGGGTGGCTCTCCTTAAACACATGGCTTTTAACTTTACATCCCAATCCGAGAGGACATCTCTAACCGAAGCTAGGTACTCATTTTCACCTAAGGAAATTTGTGCAAAGTACCTTTTGTAGGGTAGGTCCTTTAGAAAAACCACCAGGTCCTAGGTTTCTGGCCTACTACCCCGCATATTCTCTTATTGCTATTGTTGATTATGTAACTTTTTTTATACATGCAAATAATAAATAAACAAATAAACAATAAAGGGCACAATATGTCACTGAGAATATCGGGGGATGAACACAGTGCTACAAACAGAAAGCAGTTTGATAATGGTTTAATTCCTTGTATAAGATGTGAACATGAGACTACATACGACTCTGTACCAGCAGGGCTGTCCTCTCCTGGTCTGGGACTGGTCCATGATGTCATCCAGAACCAGGAAGAAAGCCTGTAGCTGGGAACAAAAAAAAACATAGATGTGAAACAATAGTCAACATAATGTACATCACAATGACAGGTCCTCAGAGTGAACCCCAATACTGTATATAACATAAAACTAAGTTTACAGGGACAGCGGGAAAAAGGTTTGCCCACTTCGTAACCTGGTTCAAAAAAGTATTTTGTACACTGAGGGATTTGGCCTTGTTGGAAACAAGAAGAAATACCAGAAAAGTGAAAATGTCTGAAACTTGGCAATTAAGTAGACTGACATCATCCCCAATGACAATAAGCACCCCCTGGCAGAATATACATAAACTGCAGTGTGAACACATACACAAACATGCCCCAAACAATATACATTGTACTTCACTTAGCCTGAGTGTCAGCCTTGTTAGCTTTTGTCCGCTCCCCAAAATCCGCTCCACGACAATCTTGGGGAGAAGACGAAAGCTAACAAGGCTGACACTCAGGCTATACTTCACTCCCTTGGAGCTGAAATCATTTAAAAAGTCAGATTGTAATGGGAAATCAGCTTCGGTCCCACAAAAATGTGATATGTCGAATCTGAGACAAATAAGAACAAACAAACGTACCCATTCAATACACCAGCCGACCACCATGGCTCTGTGAATGTTCTCTTCAGTCAGCTGATCACTGTTGACGAGATACCTGCAGGATGGAAATGGATATTAGTATGTAACTTAGTGATAATCTTCAAGCAGATCTTTTGGTGGGGGTAAGACAGTATCAAATTGGCCAGTCTGTAACCATTTCCCCACCCATGGTGGTGGTAGCGACAAAAAAAAAGGGGGCCATATATAAAAAGCAAACGACCTTCCACCATCAACCTCTGCTAATGGAGAGTAACTTAGTGATACACTTTTCTGACAATCCAAAATTAGAACCATGCAAATATGCCTGAGAAGTGAAAGTGCAACTGTTCACCTGTAGCCAGGTAACTCACCTGTAAGACGTGATGACACTCAGACCTCTGTTCCTCTTCCCACCTGGACAGTTGTACTCTAACACCTGATGATCAGGAAAATAAGAGTGGATCAATTTAAGCAAGAATTTACATATACTCTACCTATGTACCTTTTCCATCCAAATACTACACAATAATGTCAATAGTCATAAACAGTAATAATAGGAATGTAATGCAAGAAGTTGGTCTAAGATTCTTGTAAAAGAGGCAAGTACAAAGTGGAAAACTCTAGACTTCTTCCAAAACCTTCTCCCTGCTACCTAACCCTGTAATAACATACCCAGTACATTTTTTATTGGCAGCCAAAAAGGTATGCCAGTGTACTAACAGTTAAAATGATGGGAAAAACGTAAGAATCATCCAAACCTGTCTGAACCTGACCATGGCGTCACTGATCTCCGGGTTTTTCGCGTCTTCGTCGATCAGTTCCGTCACAAGCTGATGGAACGCCTGGTCAAACCTCTCGATGTCCGCGTCGTGACTCGCCATCTTTAACTTCTTATTACTGCTGTCCCCCATGTCTACCTGTGGTCTATAGGGAAACATTAGGGAAGCATTAGTGTATGATAAAACACCTGGTGGAACCTTCCGATGTCGGATTAAGGTTCACTGCTGTTACCTTTCCCAAGGGCACAAGATTGGTGACAAGGTAGGACTCGACGAACCCGGGACCTCTTGGTTCAGGGACAAACACCCTTCCGCTACCCACTCGACCCCCTAGTGCACCTGACAGGTAACTGTCTTGGACATGTCTATGGAGTATTATATAAAGACCCTACCAAGTTTGGATCACTTCAAATGAGGTATGAATACTAAGTACTCTGAAATAATGATCTTCAAATGTTTAAGGTTTGTTCTGAGCAGTTTTACACACTATAATTTATAAATCTTACTTCTTGCTTAATTTAATACAGTGATCCAGGACCCCACTTACCCCTGTTGCTGCCAGATCTGCGACTTGAAGTTCTTCTTCCTCCTGCTGAAGTGTCGGCACGTTTGATCTCCAGCTGGATGAGGTGATGTTTCGCGCGTGCCACCCCCGCGTCTGATTGGTCCGGCCCATCGTACCATCAGCCTCCCGACCAATCGCCTGCCCAGAAAACTCACAGCGACCGCAGAGTGCATCTAGCCTCTATCATCTTCCCATCTCGGTAATTTTTGCCGCCAGGAGTCGAGCTAGCTGCCGTCAAATCGTTGAGAAAGTCGTCATAATCTTGGCCACGCGTTTTTACGGTTTGACCTCAGCTCCATGTTTGTGAACTTTGACCTGACATCGAACGCTGCATGGCGGGAGATTTTTTTTCTCGCGCATGCGCTCGAACGTCAACCAACATGGCGGCGCGTGGCTGAAAAAATTTCGTCTCGTGCAAGATAAGATTTTCTCCTTCTTTCGCAATAATCGGGTGAGTTGGAGCTAGTCATCAGTTTGTCTTTGTGTCCATAGATTCTTAGAGATTTTACGGAGGTAACATGAAGGACAATGTAGACAGAATGCCCTCTCGTAGGCTGTAAACGTTGACGCTACTGGTGGTCTACCGTAGAACATGCTTCATCTTGTCCAAAAAAATAAAAAATCTTTTCCTGTGTATAATATTAAAAGATCAGGGCAGATATCCACATACCATGTGGCAGCTGGTTCCTCAGGCTAAGATGAAGATATATTTCGCAATGTCATTGCCACAGAATCATCGTAGATTTTTTAGCATGTCTCAAAGAAGAAGAAGAAGAAATTACAGTCAAAAGACATGAATGATTATCGACAGCTGATGTAACAAAAATGCTTCACTTGCATCATCTTGGGTGGTGATGTGACACTCAGCGAGTTATTTTCCCTGACTGAAGCCAATATTATTGGTGCAGCTGTCCGAATTCCATTAGTTGAACTGTCAGTGTCAGTAGACTGTTGGTGGTGGCTGGATTTTTGTTACGTCCATATATGGAGTTCTCAGTGCATTTGTCTATTTGGTTTGTTGTTTGTTTGTACTTATCTAAATAAGGTAGAATCACTGGAAGTGAAGGTAAGTAGTGTAACTACAGACTGATAGACGGAAGGTCAAATTCAAGGTCTAAATGGTCTCCCTGCCCTGCAGGCTGGGAGGAAGTGACAGTAGTGGAATATGCATAGAAGCAGAAAGAAGAAATCTCCTAGTAGAGTTTTTACTTAAGAAAAGACATTCACAACAACTGTAGATATCTTGAAGATACGTTGATTTCTTGTAAGCGTGGTAAACTAAGATTATAAGTATGCCTGACAAATCTTCGAAATTTTGTATTCTTCCCAGTGCTGTTGGAACGTGCCAAAATGCGGCGGGCGAGGGCAGTCTTCCGACCAAACGTCAAGTCAGCGGCGGCTGCACCCAGAGGTAAGACGCCCTCCACATCAAAAGAACCTCCCGCCAAGGTCACAGAGAAGGAACCAAAAGGTCACGACAAGCAGGAGAAGACAACAGTCCAAGCAGCTGAGGAGAAAGCCAAGAAGCAGCCTGAGACATCAGCTAAGACATTACAAAATGTCTCAACACCACCGGCACAGAAAACTGATTCAATCTCTTCAGTAAGACCTACTCAGCCAAATAAAGCACTCAGCAAGCAGACAGAAAAAACTGCAGGCGACAAAGTTGCTGGCAAAAACACCACTGACTCGGGCACCACCGATAACACTTTGTCATCAAACATTGAGAAGAACAAGAAAACAAGCGATGCTGATGCTGGTAAAATTCAGAAGGATGTGAAGACGTCTAACAATGGTGGACAGAAGTCTGCGTCGGTCGCCGGGCGTAGGAAGCGCGTGACGGCAGTACCGAACCTGGGACGGCCGAGACAGGGGTCATCGACCTCAGGTAAACCTGCAGTAACAGAGGAGAAGGAGCCAGGGCAGAGTGATGGGGAGAAGAAGAAGGAGAAGAAGGAGGATCCTGCAGAAAAACCTTTCCAGGAGCCACCACCCGTACAAAGGATGTCTGAGCCTTTTGGGAGGTTGGTAAAAACTCTCTGGACACTTTGAGATCAAACTGTAGGACTGACTTGCCTGTAAAATGTCCAATATCATATATCTAACTATTGTGAGACATTCCTAAAGAATAAAGGCTGTGAACATTTTCTTAGGTCCAATTGAAGGACTGGCTCACCTGTAATATATCCAATAATATTTGTGTAACTGTAACGTCTGTAAGACCTTTTTATGTCATACAGTGTGTGAATGGGCATTGGAAGAAATTCATTGATGTAAAGTTGAGTAATCCGTCAAAAGTGCCCAAGAAGACCACTCATATGTGCCCAGTTAAACCTGGTCTATGTTGACAGGTGGTCATTATAGACATGATTCTTTATGTGCCAAAAAGCAGTTACTCAAGCAACTGGATAATTATGATTTTGAAACGTCAGACGTTTCAGCTAGTATCCACTAGCTTTCGTCAGTGACTGAGAGACCAGAGGGGAAAGCAGGTTTATATACACAACCTGTTGATTGATATGCAAATAAAGTGAAGACAAATTTTTGGAAGTCGAAAAAGGAACAAAAGTCAGACAAGTCAAGACAAGATGATGCAAATTAGTCTGAAAGCTCCTCTTATACAGGACAGGAGCTTAAGTGTTGTCTGTCCTCGGGGCTGGGAGTGCCAAATCCCAAGTGCCGGAAAGATCGACCCGTAGCCCCCCTTCCCTGTTGAGGGTGGGGTTGTACATTCTTTCATATATTGCCTCTTTAACACCCCGTTCCCACCAGCGTGTTTCGCGGTCTAAGATATCCGTGGACTCGAGTTTGAAAGAGTGACCCTGGTTGTGTTGTAGGTGGTGGAAAATAGCTGAGGAGTAGCCGTTGGCACTAGGTCGGCAATGTTCTTTGTACCTTACTTTAAGCGGTCGACTTGTCTCTCCGATGTAGGTGTTGTTACAATTGGGCTCCTCACATTTGAGTCTGTAAATAACATTCGCCTTGGTACCCTTGTGAGGTCGGCCCTTAGGGTGTACCAGTCTTTGTCTGAGGGTTGAGTGAGGTTTGAAGTTAGTGGCTATGTTGAAGTTTTGGAAGATCCGTCGGAGTTTCTCAGATACTCCTTGGACATACGGAATAGTGATGTTGGCCTTGTTTTTGTTGGTCAATGGTTTGCACTTCTGGGTTTTCTTAGACTGATCTGAAGGTTTGAGCGCTTTGTTGAAAGTCCAGTTTTGGTAGCCACATTTAGCCAGGGCACCTCGGAGGTGTCTATGTTCGTCCGTTTTGGCTTGGTCTGAAGTGACAATGTTGTCTGCACGATGGAAGAGAGTTTTGATCACTGCTAGTTTGTGTTCCAAAGGGTGGTGGGAATCAAAGGCCAGGTACTGATCAGTGTGGGTTGGTTTCCTGTACACTTCGAAACGAAGGTTACCATCTTCCTCTACGATAGTTTTGGTGTCTAGGAAAGGGAGCATGTTGTCATGACTTGGCTCCTGTGTGAACTTGATGTTATCATCTATCTGGTTGATGTGGTCAAAGAAGTCAGCAGCTACCCTCTTTTTCAAGAGGCAATAAGGCAAAGAGGCAATATATGAAAGAATGTACAACCCCACCCTCAACAGGGAAGGGGGGCTACGGGTCGATCTTTCCGGCACTTGGGATTTGGCACTCCCAGCCCCGAGGACAGACAACACTTAAGCTCCTGTCCTGTATAAGAGGAGCTTTCAGACTAATTTGCATCATCTTGTCTTGACTTGTCTGACTTTTGTTCCTTTTTCGACTTCCAAAAATTTGTCTTCACTTTATTTGCATATCATTCAATCAACAGGTTGTGTATATAAACCTGCTTTCCCCTCTGGTCTCTCAGTCACTGACGAAAGCTAGTGGATACTAGCTGAAACGTCTGACGTTTCAAAATCATATCCAGTTGCTTGAGTAACTGTTTTTTGGCATATCGTATTACCTGGATGTCTAACCTTCATCGACGTATGATTCTTTATGCTTATGTCAATCAAAAAAATTGTCTACTAGTAAGTAAGGGACAATCAAAAAGTGGCCATATCGCCTATCGGTGGTCCTTATGTAGAGTTGTAAAAGGAAGGATTTAAAACTGTTAAGCACGACAAAGTTCTGTAAACGTAGGAGCTTTCAGACGGCATCCACCAACTTTCTTCAGCTAATAAGTAGGGCAGTCACGTGACCCAGGGTTGAAATGTCAGTACAGGTCACGTGACTGGACGAGTGTGTTGTAGATGGGGGGTAGTTGGTGGCGGCCTTATATAGAGTTGTTCACTAAATTTGACTGTAGTCCAGTTTCCCACAGCTTACCACATGTGCATTCCCTCCTTCCTAGTACTACTCTTGTGAAATCTAAGTGTAAGCCTTTATTCAGGGACCTGAACAACAAAAATTGAACAAGAATGCTGCCTGACTACCTTATGGGTACATGGCCCATTTATGACCTATTCTATTCTAAATTTACATTAGCACAAACCTTGGAATAATACAACGATGTAAACTTGAATAAAGATGTCCAGGTTTCGAAAAGCTTACCACATGTGCATTCCCTCCCTCCCAGTAAACCCCCTCCACGGCACATTCCCCCACTGGTGATCCCGAGACGCAGACTGGACTCCACATCGAGCGTGGACGGTCGGGACGGCTCAGAGCGGCCGCTAACCATTCCCCACCGCGAGAGGAGAGTCAGTGGCATGTACACACCCAACATTCAGCCTGAGAGACGCAGGGAGAAGGAGCAGGAGGAGGAAGAGGTTTGTTTGTTTGTTTGTTTGTTTGTTTGTTTATTTGTTTGTTTGTGGACGGTTCGGACCATCCCCCACCGTGAGAGGAGGGTCAGTGGCATGTACACACCCAACATTCAGCCTGAGAGGAGAAGGAGCAGGAGGAGGAAGAGGTTTGTTTGTTTGTTTGTTTATTTGTTTGTGGACGGTCTGGAGGGTTTAGAGTCCGCTGACCATCCCCCACCGCGAGAGGAGAATCAGCGGCATGTACACACCCAACATTCAGCCTGAGAGGAGAAGGGAGAAGGAGCAGGAGGAGGAAGAGGTTTGTTTGTTTGTTTGTGGACAGTCGGGAGGGTTTAGAGTCCGCTGACCATCCCCCACCATGAGAGGAGAGTCAGCGGGATGTACACACCCAACATTCAGCCTGAGAGGAGACGGGAGAAGGAGCAGGAGGAGGAAGAGGTTTGTTTATTTGTTTGTTTGTAGGATGTACACTCCACACAGACTGAGAGGCAGGGAGAAAGAACAATCTGGAAGAAGAGGTAAAGGGCAGACTAGGTAGGGGAAATTCCCAAGTGCAAGTGTAAATAGTGTAAAAGTAAAAAGTGTAAATACTGTACATAACGTCTGTATTTTCTGTCATGACCAGTGGAAGACTGGCTCAACTGTTCTTTGTCAAAGAAAAAGTTTATTAAGCTGAACTAGTTGAAGAGCACTTTTACATTTTCACTTCCAGGGCCCAGCGAAGCGCCGACAGAGGCACAACCAGAGCAAACCTCCGGACAAGAACAGGATGACCATGGCTGACCTCATCTACTACAACCCCAAAACTAACATGATGAAGTAAGTACCCATTTACTACAACCCCAAAACTAACATGATGAAGTAAGTACCAAACTTTCTACACCTGCTCGAGAAGACCAATCAGGGGCTGATAAAATCTGGGCTATATGGACAAGTGGTCACTATAGACAGGATTCTTAATGCTTGTGTCAATGGGGAAAATTATAGTACTAATCAACCACCAAAGTCAGGTCCAGAATCAGGACAGAACGGACCGTTGTCAACTAAAAAAAGAAACATTGACACTTGCCATTGTAAGGGTTAGGGCTGAACCTAGGTGTTGGTACAACTTGGTCTACTTAGGCATGGGGCAAGTTGACTAAGGTTCAACTCGTCTGACATCCAATGAACCCCAGACTGATTTTTTTAGATTAAATGACTGTTTTCCATTTTTCTCTGATCATGTTTTGAGCTATGTTGTTCTGTCAATGATAGTAGGAACCATTACATTTTCTGTTAATGTAGGTCAACAGAAGAAAAGGCCAAAAAACTGAAGGAAAAGAAGAAGCAGAAACAAGACGTTGATGCAATGAGCGAGAGAGGGCAAGAAGAAGAGATGGAGGAAGAACTGTTGGAGGAAGCTGGAAGGTAAAGATTGAACCAAGGCCTGTTGGATGTTACCAGTTTTGTACAGTAGGTACAAACTGTGTAAGACTGTAAACTCATTTGCCTTCTTGAATGGAAGCTTTAGGGGTTATGATACTTATAACATTTCTTTATAGTGAAGCACGTTGGCAGAATGTACTGCACCTGCACAAAACCCTGATTTTTTTTTGTTTTTTGTTGGATTTTTGGTCAACGTTGCATCAGAAATTTGCCTGTTGCATACAACATCTTTTCTGACATAACATTTGGAAACTACAGACGGGAAGTTAACCTTAAATGTGCGAATACAACCCTATATCAGACATTCTGCCGACGTGCTATGCACAATATATTACGGTTTTCTCGCAGGTGCGGTACGTTCTGCTAACATTTCTGTATAATGCTGCCCTTTTCCAGCCAAGACAAGCCTCCAGCAGAAGAAGAGGCAGACGGGGATGACAGTCTGTTGGTGCCGCAAGTCAGGGTGGCAGAGGATGGAACTATCGTTCTCAATGAACAGAGGTATGTTGTTTTGCTCAAGCTAGTGTAGTGATTGGTTTTATTTCTCATTGAAGGAAAGTTTACAGTTTCGCAGTGGTAATACAAGTGGACAAATACATGTGTAGTTACAAATATCTAAAAGAATTTTTAGGATAAAAGTTTGTTAAATACGTTACTATTACAAGCTAAGAAATGTACATTATAGTTGCAACTTGCTACTCTGACTGGTCCTTTGGCAGAGTTTAAACTTGAGTTTTGTGACTTCAAATGGACCAAATTCGTCATTGGTCATCAAAGCATTGCAACATGTCAATTCTAAGATATTGTACTATCTCTGGACTCCGTTTTTTGTAGAGGTTATTTTGTCAAAACAGAAGGTAACAAAAGATTTGAATAAAGCAACATGCCCTGTCCTTGTCTTATGTAGCTTGTTGTTCTTAATAATTGTCTCCAGGGTTAGCTTAAGATAGTCTTGTAACTAGTAGGACAACCCTGGCTGTTTTTTGTACAGCTGAACCAATAAAATGAAATAAAGCCATGTGCATCTCTACCCTTCTCTGTTCAGCCTGACCGTTTCCACCCCAGCGAAGGCAGGTTCAGACGGTGACATCGTTCGGGAGGACGAGTCCAACACGACATACTCCAGCTTCCGCAAGAAGGTCCCGCAGACCCAGGCATGGAACATGAAAGGTACGAAACTCCGGCTTTTCCTTCATCTGCCAATAACACCAGAATACCATTCTTTGGAAAAACAGGCATGGCAAGATCTGAGAAAGATATGACTGCAAATCTCTGAGATAGTTTTGTTGTCATGGTTTTCATATTTTGCTGTAACCTCTATAATGTGACCTCAGCTGGTGTGTTACACCAAAAGGCGGTTATACGGCAATACTGATACAGATACAGACAGATAATGCAACTAAGCATGCATGTTTTTTCTATTACCCTGGAACTACTAAAACTTCCTCCCACAATTCTGATTTCCTCCACAGAGACAATAAAGTTCTACAAGGCCCTGAGCACAGTTGGAACAGACTTCACCCTCATGGCGGCCATGTTACCCAAAAGGACAAGGGCACAGCTCAAGGTCAGGTTCTAATTTATGTCTTTTTGCACACTTTTTGCAAGGTCATGACATTTTTACAGTTTCTGATATGTATATTTCCAATTGATATCTATTTTTAATTATTTGTACATTTCAGGCCAAGTTTAAGAAGGAAGAGAAGCAAAACAGGAATTTGGTGGACAGGGCACTCTGTAAGTGATTTCCTGCTCAATGTACATTGTACAAAATGTATTCAACAAGACTTAATATATAAGAGTATATAAAGATATAATACAAGGACATCACCAGAAGTATTTAAGTCACACAAGTTGAAGAGAAGTTTGTATTTAGATTTGTGCTGCATTAGATTTGTACTGCACAAATTCTGTTGAAGTCAGTAAGTTTATAGGAAAAGTTGTAAGAAGACCACATGCACACATACACATTCCAAAATTCTCCGGCGGAAACTACAGAGGATGGCACACAGGCTAGAAGTGTTTAGGTCAGTAGGGTTAATCATAATTTTGAGGTTGTTTTTTGTGTTCCTTCCCTCCAGCCCTTAGACAGGAGTTTGACATGTCGACCTTCAACCAGTCTGAGTCGGACTCTGAAGATGAGAAGCAGAAGAAGAGGAAGGAGCACGCCCCCCGCAGGGGGAAGGGACGGCCGAGGGGGGCGGAAAACAACGAGCAGGGGGGGAAACGTAAGTCTGGTGTTATGTACATTGATGCAGGTTAGGGTAGTCAGTAGGTGTGTCCTTTACGAATCAAGGTTAGCTATTTAACTTATTTGTACAAATAAAGCCGGTGAACTGGGGTAAAGAGGATGTCATAATTGTAACCTTCTCTCATCAGTGACTGTGTTTTATCTTCTCCAGGAAAGGCCAGTAGCGACTTGACAGAGTGCTTGTCTCTGCCAGGCTGTCTTCCCCTCTTACCGTTTCTCCCGAAAATCACGATATCAGCATGTATCTTTTAAAAAAAATTTTTGGTTATTTCTCCAGGAAAGGCCAGTGGTGAGCATGACAGAGAGGCAGTCTCGGCGAGGCTGTCCTCTCCCCTGGGAGTTGCTCCCAAGAATGCAGCAGGGTTCCCCAGCTATGCCCGTCCTGACATGGGCAGGGACGGGGATGCGGACGGCAGCAGGAGGGAACACACGGAGGATGCTGACGATGAGAACGAAGAGGAGGAGACGAGGATCGTGGAGATGTTGAAGGGACCGACGCGAGCGGGGAGGCAACCGAAGCGGGTTCAGACCTTCAGCATCAACATCGAGCCCACCAGGAAGCGGCCCCGCCCGCCAACCGTCGTCAACCGCGCGTCGCCCATTTCCAGCCCTCCCCGCTTCTCCCCGGGTAAGCGCTGGCTCTACATCCCTGGGGAGACGGGTCCAAGGTCGGAGGGCAGGGGTCAATCCCAGGGGTCGAGCAACGAGCAAGAAAACAGCCCACCTGTAGAAGAAATGGTCGAGACTGTGATGATACAGAGTCCAGTAAGGTTCGAACCGTCCCAGCCCATTCCTCAGCTCATCCAGGGTACCGCATTAAACGGCAGTGTTGTTGTAGGTGAGGTGGAGGAGCTAGTCTTTACCGACGACGAAGGAAGCCAACCCACCATTACTACCACCACTGCCGCCGCCACCGCCCAGTACACGCTGGTCATACCGGTCGTGAGCACGACAAACATGAACACGAGTACTCCGAGCAGACAGCAGACTGTTTCGGTCATCGTTCCGTCGAGTTCGGCGGCGCACAACACCTCGCTGGATGGGATCAACACGAGCGGCGGCTCGGAGCGGCTGTCGCTCAGCTTCGTGACAGGCGAGCATCTGACGGCGAGCGACATCCTCGAACAGATGCAGATGGAGGGAAGGAAAGAACAAGGGGAGGAGGAGGAGGAGGAAGAGGAGGTACCGGTGGTCATAGGAGAAGAGATGATCACAGAAATCGTGACAGAGATTCAGAAAGAACAGCCTGATGCGGACAGTACTGTGGACAAAGGTGCAGCTGGGTTAGAGGCAGAGAGCTAGCATCGGCTGAGGTTCTTTTCATATGGCGGAAAACATCAAATGTATAGTAACTGAGTAGCTGTCATCTTGTGTACCTCAAATATCTAGTTTGATTCACTGTTA
Source organism: Branchiostoma belcheri (assembly GCF_001625305.1). Lineage (NCBI taxonomy): Eukaryota > Metazoa > Chordata > Leptocardii > Amphioxiformes > Branchiostomatidae > Branchiostoma > Branchiostoma belcheri. The sequence continues at coordinate 232,527 of NW_017804242.1, read as the reverse complement.
ATTTAGATTTGTTAGATTTAATGTTAGAAAATTACAACAGAAACACATTTTATTACAAAACTGCAACTGCAAGGAAAACTGGAAGTGATACCATTCCAAAATATATTTTACTTTCATTCGGCAGAAACATCAACTATGTTGTTGTCCAGTGGCCAAATTTGTGCAGACCATTCCCTTTTATGATCACACATGACGTTTTTTTTAATTGTTTATTTTAATAATTTGCACAAAAAACACAACACAGAGAAGTAATGATATTTATGTCATACCTTAGCCACGATAACGTTCGATACGGGTGTTCCGGCCCGAGTGATAACTAGCAGTATCACATGGGGTTCTATTTAGTTATCACACAGCAATTACAAAAACAAACTTGAAGTGATGCCATTCCTCTTCAGAAAACATGCCCTTATATGTTTAGATTGTTTAGTTGTAACTTAACAATTACTTCACCCAGAGTAAACAAGTTTGTATCTGTAATTTTGTATATTTTGTATCAAAGATTGTGTAAGAGTTGTAATAATACTAATATACAAATGTTTTGGATATTTAAAAAGCCTAATCAGTCTTAATGAGTGTTAGAAATGATCGTTCAGACATATCCTTGCTAAAGGTGCCTTTCTATTGTTTTGGTTCATCTTATCAGGGTCCTTCTGCTACATTAGAACAACAGCAAATGTTTAGTAGTGTTACCAGTTGTAGTATCCAGGTTTTGATTATACTGCTGCAGGGGTCCCTGACACTGGTGGGCAGCAGTTCATTCCACATTATTTAATTTTCATAATACAGCATGGCAGCTCTAATTTATTTAACCATATCCCATTTTTCTGGAGGTTATTTTGTTAACAACAAAATATTTTATTAAAGCTGTCTCTACCCTTCCATGTGCCTGACTGAGCTAATGCCTAACTGGTGTCTTACACCGAGGTGCAGTTATAACTGCTATACAGATACAGATATTGTTATGGCTTCACCAAACCACTCAGGAGGCTAACTGACAGTATGTCTGTATTCAAGTGTTTTGGTAGATATTTCAAGGTTTCCTGCTCCGGCATTGGAATGCGGGGCATTAACGCTTCTTATTATCTTTAAAAATCAACAGTTTTGCATTATACAATTAAAAATTCTAACCAATGGTATAAGGAATAATTATCCAACTGTTAGTTGTATGTTACTTCATACCATGTAAAACATTATTTTCCCTTGTGTTTCGCTATCTTTCCCTGCCATGTCGTAAATGTGGTGAACCCATCGCTGTATTTGCTCCAAAGTAAATGTCGGCCTCTCTAGTTGAATATGAAGTCCTTGGTTGTAGATTGGATAACCAAGCAGCAGCAGGTCTCTTCTCAGCCATCTGCTTTCTTGTCGAGGTCAAGTACCGTCTGGATGCCCTGAAATTAATTTTATAGTCTGCTTAGGCTGGTTAAATCACCAAGGAACCTGTCAGAACCAAGCTCATCATCTAACCAAGTCGGGAAGAGGCCAATTTTCCTGTGGTAAGTTTTAGTTCCTTTACAAAGCCAGCCAGATACCATTTTAGCTTCTATATTTGGATCATAATACTTAGAGGAACAACTATTTATTGTAGTAAGTCGTAGACATTTTTTTATCATACTGCTTCAGTTGTCCTTGAAAAGGAATGTATCTTTCACTTGTAGAATGTACTATGTACTGAATATTTTCATTATTTACTTCGAATCATTTTTGTCCTTCCTATTTTTCCCTGAATAACTCATTTTTTCTTCAATGTTTCATTGCAGGACACACCACAGTACATTCAGTCACGTGTCTCTCAGATCATGTGCTCAAAGTAATTGAATCACTTCACTCCTGAAGAAGTTTGACGGATGTGGGACTGAAAATTCGAGGTGAGCAACTATCTGATGTGTTAAACTTTAGTACAAACTTCGTCATGGACAGTACATACTTTCTTTGCGTGGTCGAAGTCGTGCTCTCGTTCCCAGCGCACCATGCTGATTGGCCGATAGTTGACAATGTAGGCGCGTCGTTCCCTGTCCGTGCTGTTCCCGCGTGTGTAGTGCAGCGTTCGGCCGTGGTGGAAGGTACAGGAACCCGCCGGGATGGGCATGGGTTTTCCCTCTGCCTGGATACACAGAAAAATGTAACATTAGGCTAGGCTACATAGGCTTGCTAGTGTGTGCAAGTGTCTCTGTGTGTGTAGAGTGTGTCTGTGTGTACATGTATGTCTACTAGGTGTTTGTGTGCGTGCGTGTGTAAGCATGTGTCTGTGTGTGTGCACGTGTGTGTGCGTGTAGTGTGTGTTTGTACTTTGTAGTGCGTGTGTGTGTGTGTGTGTGTGTGTGTGTGTACATGTATGTAGGTGTATGTGTGTGTTCGTGTGTATGTGTGTGTTGACATGCCAGTGGTCTCACCTCTGAGCAGTGGTCAGTCATCAGCACATGGACCCCCTCCTTAGCTGCCCGATGCGGCCGGATTGGCTGCCCGTGAGGCCCGGGAACGAACCACATACAGCCGTTATCAACTGTCGCGTCATCAAGAGCAACCTGAGGGGGTGGGGGGTCCAGGAACATTTAACATGGTTTGGCTGGCAACCAGTACATAAATGAAAGCCCAACAAAAACGTGCATGTCAAAATCTGCTTAAAGAAGCCTAGAAGCCTCTGCTTAGACAGTTTTTTTTGTGTAAAAAAAAATTGCAACCGTTTATATATCTTAAATGATACAATGACACAACTGGATGCTCTGTTGTGACATTTGGATAAACGTTGAATCAAAGCGGTGCCGTATATTTGTACCCTATATTTGTACCCTATGTCTCTACCCTATATCTGTACCCTATGGTTCTACCCTGTTTGCACCCTATATTTGTACAGTGTGGTTCTACCCTATGTTTGCACCCTATATTTGCACTCTATGGTTCTACCCTATATGTTGGCAGTACAAATATAGGGTACAAATATAGGGTGCCAAGTTGGCACCCTATATTTGTACCCTATATTTGTATGGTCCTTACCCAACAGGAGACGGCTCGCTTGTCCGGCATGTCGGGCCAGTAAGCCTCGTCCTGGTGCCAGGGGGTGCAGGTGTTCGTCTGGGGAGCCTGGAAACAGTTAAAAGTCAGAAGAATAGGGAACGAAAGTTTGTGCACAAAGTTGGGTTGATCCAAAAAAATGTTCACAACTTTCTCCTACTATCTGTAAAAGTTCTAAACTTTTGAATACGGTCGTTTTCTCTGATCATTGCGGTTGAAAATAATCTTGATAAACCGATGGAGCTCTACTTTTCTGCCAAACTTGGAGAAAAAACATTCGTGAATTTCGAAAGTTTTCTCTGTCTTGCATCTAAACAGACAGGTCAAATGTGTCTACTAGGAATTAATTAAGTCCCCACTAAGGTACAAAAATATATACTATATTTTAAAGTCGCTACCCTTTTATAAAAAATCAATAAGGCCACACCAATTTAATTTCTTGGTTAACGGATTTTTCTAGCAAAATAATGGAGCGGGCGGGCGAAAAAAAAATAAAAATAAAAACAGGCCTAGGCATCCTACTATGGCCGAAAATGGTACAATAGGAGCCATGAAGTCAACACACCAGGATGGTTCAAAATTTAAACGATGAATTTTGAACTTTTAATGATACCACTGCATTGAAAGATGGAATAACTGTGGCAACTAGGAAGAAGAAGAAAAGGACTGTTTTCAACTGTTCAGGGCAAAATATGAGCATTTTGCAGTTGATTCTGAATTTTTATTTTTTTTTTGCAAATCAGAAAAAAATGAAGAGGCGAATCCGTTAACCAAGAAATTAAATTGGTGTGGCCTTAGTCATACCTTGTAGATCAGCATGTCGAAATCGAAGGCCATGTCATCTCCCAACAGCAGTCGTGCGATGGCTCCTGCGCGTGCGTGGATGGGGCCCTGTAAAAAAAAAGTTGTGCGTGTACATTGTTGCAACTTTGCAACTCTAGAATTCATTTCAGCTTTGCACTAGTAGAATTCTGTATCATCTGTAGAAATGAAGTTCGCCTGAAATTGTTATGTCATGAAATAATACAAGATTTTATGCACATTATGAACATCCCAAAACGGTAAACACTTCTTAGCCTCCATGCCAGACTACAAGTCAGGCTTTTGTGGGGAACAAACTGAGTACTAAAAAACAGATGCCATTGGGGAAAAAACACATTATATTAAAGTATGCAAGATCTCCGCTCAAAGTGCCTATGGAGGATAGCCTAGGTGCCATCCCCAGTAGTATTCCGCCCGCTAACTTACAACTGGGGATGGCACCCAGGCTATATGGAGGATGCTATACAAGGGTATTAAGCAGGAAACCTCAGACTGAGGCTATTTCATAGTTCTTTTTCCTGCATTCCTTAATTATCAGCTGTGTTCTAAATATGTGATGAACAAAAGTATACATAAACATTTGACGACTCACCCCGTCCAGGTTGTGAACGTAAGAACTCGGCCACATTATCTGGCAGATGTTCTCCACATTCGGCTGTTTTCTCTTGTCTGTACGGAGCAGAACACAAATGTGTATAAACCATTGGAAACTACCAGGTATAATATAGATGTCTTATAGCATAGTTACAGCCTTAAAAAATACGCCATCAATCCTAAAGATGTGAAGTAAGCTTTTAATGCGAGCTTCTCGCTTGATTGGCTTTTCACAATCATTAATACGTTAGTGATGACAAAACACAGTCATCTTCAACAGCAGGACTCCCCAAACTATAACCTATTAAGCTATCAAAAACAGTAAAACGCACTTCCAAAATTGTCTCCAACATTGTCTAAACTATATAATCCTTCACGAATCACTTAGTAGGGTGAACTCAGTTCAAAACATATTCTGTATCCGTGAAGGCTATTGGGTCTAAGTACTAGTAACTCTGATCTCCCAAACTTACCACAACATTGACAGAGCCAGTCATGTGTGCAATTTGACCCCTGCATGCCCTTAAGGGTTGTGTACTTGCTTACAGGTGCATT
>NW_017804242.1:11095-227524 GCF_001625305.1 Branchiostoma belcheri | reverse complement strand
TGTGTGTGTACATGTATGTAGGTGTATGTGTGTGTTCGTGTGTATGTGTGTGTTGACATGCCAGTGGTCTCACCTCTGAGCAGTGGTCAGTCATCAGCACATGGACCCCCTCCTTAGCTGCCCGATGCGGCCGGATTGGCTGCCCGTGAGGCCCGGGAACGAACCACATACAGCCGTTATCAACTGTCGCGTCATCAAGGGCAACCTGGGAAGGTGGGGGGTCCAGGACCATTTAACATTGTTAAGCTGACAACCCGTACATAAATGAAAGCCCAACAAAAACGTGCATGTCAAAATCTGCTTAAAGAAGCCTAAGCCTCTGCTTAGAGAGGTTTTTTTTTTCTTTAAAAAAATTGCAACCGGTTTATCTTAAATGATACACACGACACAACTGGATGCTCAGTGTTGTGACATTTGGATAAATGTTGAATCAAAGCGGTAAAGGGCCGCTGCAGACCCTTGTATTTGTACCGTCCTCACCCAACAGGAGACGGCTCGCTTGTCCGGCATGTCGGGCCAGTAAGCCTCGTCCTGGTGCCAGGGGGTGCAGGTGTTCGTCTGGGGAGCCTGGAAACAGATAAGAAAAGTTTAATTAAAGTAAGAAATGTTTGCAACTTTTCTCTTTGTAGAAACTATGTGCTTGCAACACTCATTTTTTGGTCCTAATAGAATGTTTGGATTGGTAAAAAGAGAAAATAGCAGACTTTATAGTTATTTTTCTGCTAGACTTGCAGGAAAATCTTTGTGGAGGCTTTCTTAATTTTGGATCGGATGAGATCCAAATAATGTAGCCTTGAATAATGTAGAGCCCACACTTGCCAAGATGCACAAATATAAAGATGTTTTACGATCGCCGCCCTTTTACTACAAAATTGCGTAGATACGACGTGCCTTGTAGATCAGCATGTCGAAATCAAAGGCCATGTCCTCTCCCAACAGCAGTCCTGCGATGGCCTCTGCACGTGCGTGAATGGGGCCCTGTAAAAAAGTTGTGCGCGTACATTGTTGCAACTTTGCAACTCTAGCATTCATTTCAGCTTTGCACTAGTAGAATTCTGTATTATCTGTAGAAACGAAGTTCGCCTGAAATTGTTATGTCATGAAATAATACAAGATTTTATGCACATTATGCACATCCCAAAACGGGAGACACTTCTTAGCGTCCATGGCAGACTACAAGTCAGGCTTTTACGGGGAACAAACTGAGTACTAAAATAAAACAGATGCCACTGGGAAAAAACACATTATAAGTACGCAAGATCTTCGCTCAAAGTGCCTATGGAAGATAGCCTGGGTGCCTTCCCCAGTAGTATTCACCTGCTAACTTACAACTGGGGATGGCACCCAGGCTATATGGAGGATGCTATACAAGGGTATTAAGCAGGAAACCTCAGACTGAGGCTATTTCATAGTTCTTTTTCCTGCATTCCTTAATTATCAGCTGTGTTCTAAATATGTGATGAACAAAAGTATACATAAACATTTGACGACTCACCCCGTCCAGGTTGTGAACGTAAGAACTCGGCCACATTATCTGGCAGATGTTCTCCACATTCGGCTGTTTTCTCTTGTCTGTACGGAGCAGAACAAATGTGTATAAACCATTGGAAACTACCAGGTATAATATAGATGTCTTATAGCATAGTTACAGCCTTAAAAAATACGCCATCAATCCTAAAGATGTGAAGTAAGCTTTTAATGCGAGCTTCTCGCTTGATTGGCTTTTCACAATCATTAATACGTTAGTGATGACAAAACACAGTCATCTTCAACAGCAGGACTCCCCAAACTATAACCTATTAAGCTATCAAAAACAGTAAAACGCACTTCCAAAATTGTCTCCAACATTGTCTAAACTATATAATCCTTCACGAATCACTTAGTAGGGTGAACTCAGTTCAAAACATATTCTGTATCCGTGAAGGCTATTGGGTCTAAGTACTAGTAACTCTGATCTCCCAAACTTACCACAACATTGACAGAGCCAGTCATGTGTGCAATTTGACCCCTGCATGCCCTTAAGGGTTGTGTACTTGCTTACAGGTGCATTCACACAGGTGTAATGGATCATGCACAGGTATTCAGTAAGGGGGTCTTTCATTTGTGCAGAAAAGATTTGTTTAAAAATCATAGTTTTACAAAACAGAGGTCTGTTGGGTGAATCTCTGATGCATTTACTGAATATTCCAGGTTAACTTTTCACGTATGGAAAGGGGTTACCATGAAAATACTGTAGGCAGCCAGACTAACCAAGAAAAGGCACTCAGTAAACTGAAGAGTTCATGGCAAAAGTAACCAATGAGCGAGGCTGTCACAAGTGTCAGTGTCCATATACTTAAGCCAGAGATGCCGCCATTTTAGGCAGGCAGTCACGGAAACAGTTCTTGTCTTTCGGAAAGGTAAGCTGGCATTTTATCGTCAGTTACGCAGATGTTAGCATATCACAGTATTGCTTATACGCTTAACAATGATATTGTAAAAATCTACATTGGAAAGATGTCAAGCTTTAACTTTTAAGATCAACAATTTAGTTTTAACTTCCAGGTGCTATGTAAATTGTTTGACTTACTCCTAGTACATGTGCATGAGCTTTTGCTGTCAACACTGCTTTGTCAGTCATCAAATATTGTAAGCTGCATCTGTTTTTTTTTCAACAGTACTGTGATGTACGCATTTTGACATCAACTGGACAGCAAATGTGTTTGCAACATGCCTAAACAAGGTGAGTTCATGCATGATTGAACCATGAACAGTGTTAGCTTGCCAATGTTTCTAAAGAATGCAGTCATGACAATTTGGTGTTGGGGGCAGATCTCTTCTTTGAATGTTTAGTAAAAGGATTATACTTCGTAGGATATTAAATTGACACATTTATGTATTTATTGTTATACCGGTATGTGTGGTCTGAGCATAATAATATGCTTCCCCATACTTCTTACAGTTACAGTTTTATTAGCAAATTCACCCTCGCAGCATGAGGTACATGTACAACAAGATGAATTGCACTGATTTGTACAATAGTATATTGTACAAATAATACAATAGTAACAGAACATCTACTTACATACAAAAAAGAAAACTCAGGCAACACTACATGCCTAACTATGGCCACAAATTGTATCTGTTTCCTTTCTGACAGGTGTGAAGAAGTATTTCTTCTTCATAAAGAAGCAGGTGAGCGCAGACTGGAAGGACCTGGCTGAGTGTCTTGATTTTGAGACACCAGACATAGAAAACATTGAAGGCAAACGGCGGGATGACAAGTCTCGCTGTATGGAACTACTGCAGGAATGGCAGAAGCGGAAGGGAAACGCAGCCACCATACATGTGCTGATGGAGGCTCTACAAGAGGCAGAGTTACAGCATGTTGTGGACAGTCTGAAGGATAGATATCCAGGTACGAGACTCTCAGACTAAAACAAACAGACTGAAACAAAATTCTTTCTGCGTCATATAAATATGATTTTTTTTACATAATAAGCTACTAGTATTCACATTTCCCAAAATCAAGCACAACATATTTCAAGAGACTAGATGCTAAAGCCAGATTTGAATATATCTTACTCTGTGAAAATATTAAATATATTTAAAAGTTAAGATTTGCTTTTTAAAAAAAGAAACTTATGACTGGCCCCAATTGACTACAGCAGTATTTTGATCGCTCCTCCCTTTTGTATCCACCACCAGAACTGCACAGTCCAGCCCCTACAGTTCTTCCTGTGCAACTACAGCTGGGCCTGGGGCCACAAATGTCTGTTCAGGGGGGCATCAGTAGAGAACGAGAGGAACAACTCTTGGCACGTATTTTGGAACTGGAGCGTACACTGTTTACTGCAGATGTGTTAATGGATGACGATCGCCGCAAAAAAGCAGAACAGGTCTTGCTGTCACACAAGGCTTTCCTAACGGGTCTCCTTAGTGGGTCTGTCATCCTCCTCCTGACGTTCCTGCGCCAGACTGATGTGGACAGGTTTTACCACAACCACTACAGGGTGGGGGAGGGAACCCTGTCTCAACAACTCTCACACATCCTCATCTCAGACGACCTACAGGACAAGGTCAAGGGCACCCAGCTGATCGTGAGGCTCCAGGTGAAGCATGAAGACTATGTGCAAGTACGAGACAGAATGGGGCAAGGTGAGAACTTCATTGGCAGCTTATATGATGCTAGTTTGGCAGACAGATGACTACATACATTTGCCAATAATTGATTAACCTCAGCACAGATTCTGCCAACAATAACATGAAAGTAGAATTTCAAAAATGTCTGATGTCTTTTGCTGTGGCCTTATATTTTTGTAAGGCAGACAGATTCATACTTCATTTGAAAGGAGCTACATTTGCCAGTAATCTCTACAAAATCTCTGCCAATATGACAGAAAAATGTTTCTGTTTTTTTTTTGTTTTAATTCATAAATCAAAAGTACATAGATACACATATACATGACAGTGAGATGTTTATATGGTGTAAAATATCCGATACTGTAGTACTATTAAACTCCATGATTCCTTATGAACAGGACTGGACCGTACCACTTCTGTGAACAACCTGCTGGCCCTGTCACCCCCCAGCAGACATGTGGACCGTTCCAGCATGAGAGGCCTAGACCTAGCCGTGATTGGTCGAAAGTACAGAGACCTGGCTGTGATTGGTCGAGATGATACTGATGACATCACCATGCCGTACAGACAAGTACAGTCAGCCGTACGAACAGCAAGAGAGAAATCCAAACAAGAGGTGAAAGTTCAGATTGAGACGATGCAGAGGCAGGTGGAGATAGGTAGGATTGGAGTAGATGCCATGAGGAAAGAGGTAAAGATGCTGATAGAGAAAAACGAGAAAGCTGAGAAAATCCTCCTGGAGCAGAAGGCAGCAACAAGAGAGGAAATACAGCAGCTTCAGGAGACCAACAGGAGTCTGGAAGCCAGAATAGAAGCGCTGCTGACTGCCAAGCAACCCGTGGCGAGTGGAAGTCAACAGAAAGAGCCAGCACAAACCATGCCAGACCTACATTCTAAAGCAACAAATGCAGGAGAAGTCAAACAGCCAGTTGTCCAGGGGTTTAGCTCAGCTGGAGTGGAACGACCGTGGGTGAAGAAAGTCAGCTTTGGGGGATTAGGACGAGCTAGAGGGAAATTTGTAAACCCTTTTGGAGTAGCTGTCTCAAAAGACAACGAGGTCTACATTGCTGATCATGGTAACAGCAGAATCCAGGTGTTCACAATGGATGGCATTTATATCAGAGAGTTCACAACAACTCTGCCAGGGGAAACTGGTAAAAAGTTTTCACTACTTGATGTTGCTGTAGATAGAAATGACAACCTGTGGGTGGTGAGTACTAAACATGTAATGCAGTATTCCAGGGAGGGTACCTGTTTGGCCACAATAGATCTGCCACATGGTCTGTCAGGTGACACTGAATACCATCGTGGCATAACTGTATCTATGGCAACAGAACAGGTGATTGTTGCAGTGTATGGTCAACTTCTAGTGTTTAACCGAGATGGTTCTGAGGTGATGACATATGGTTTGGATCATAGGTCGCCAAGGGCGTGGAGACCACGAAACGTCACTGTGGATGGGAAAGGGAACATTCTGGTCACGGATAGCAGCAATCACTGTGTCCATTTCTTGGACAGAGAGGGGAACTTCAAGTTCAAGCTTGGGAGTGAAGGATCTCATGAAAGTCAGTTTAAAAATCCTTTCGGCATATGTGTTGATGGGATGGGAAACATCATTGTGGCTGACAATGGAAATAGTTGTGTGAAAATGCTTGACAGTCAGGGCAGGTTTCTGTATTACATTGCATGTGGTATTGCACCAATGGGTGTTGCTGTGTCACCAGGTGGAGATGTGGTGGTGACTGATGAGAAGTACACAGTATCAGTCTGGACACAGGGTTAGTGCTGCACCTTAACAATCACAACACAAGTCTTTGTAGACCTTATATACTACCGAGAAAGATGCAGAGCTTTTGTAAATTGCAAATAATCATTTTAGTTTGTCTCATTGATTGTGAAAATAATGTTGTAATTAGCATAATGTGATATAATTAATTGTCCTCAAAGAACATGTATTGTATGTGTGAAAGTCCTTTGCCATCATTTACTACTCATGAATTATGACATTATCATATCAATTATGCGGATTTGACACTTATATGCATATTTGTTATCTGCAAAAGTCCAATTAACCTGCCATAGATTGCATTTGTTACATGTATTATGTGAAACACTGGAATTATAGAATGTCCTTATCAATTATGTAAATTAGGTCATATTTACATATTTCATTGTGTTTATCTCTGTCTAAACAATATAAATACCAAATACCATGAAAATCTTTTGTTCCTTTTTTTACTTTTCCTCTTTTAAAGATTTTAGTAAAAAACACTGCTCGGGGTTGCAACCTTTAGAATTTTTCTTTGACATAAAAACTTATCTGTCACCAAAAAATGAAGATCCTGGCATGTCCTTGACAAAAGATAGAAAATCTGCAAGTTTTGCTGTAGAACCAATGGCAGCCGCCAGGAGGCCCACATTTGACCATGGCTATCCATCCAGACCTTCTTCAGAAGTCATGCTGACCACAAATGAGCCCAAACACTAGCACCGAGTACACCCAAAACACTACCTCCGTTTTTTACATAGAGGTAACAAGGAAGACCAGTAAAATATAAGACTACTGTTATGTCAAGGCGAAGGTTTACCCTGGTTCCCCAGATCGTGTCGGTGTAAGCTTGTGTCAATCTCTCCCTGCACCATCCGGCGGTACACGTCTGAAACACAAGCACTACAGTCACGTCTGAAACACGTCTGAAACACAAGCACTACAGTCATGTCTGAAACACAGGCACTACAGTCACGTCTGAAACACAAGCACTACAGTCACGTCTGAAACACAGGCACTACAGTCACGTCTGAAACACAAGCACTACAGTCACGTCTGAAACACAAGCACTACAGTCACGTCTGAAACACGTCTGAAACACAAGCACTACAGTCACGTCTGAAACACAAGCACTACAGTCACGTCTGAAACAGGCACTACAGTGACGTCTGAAACACAGGCACTACAGTCACGTCTGAAGCACAAGCACTACAGTCACGTCTGAAACACAGGCACTACAGTCACGTCTGAAACACAAGCACTGCAGTCACGTCTGAAACACAAGCACTACAGTCACGTCTGAAACACAGGCACTACAGTCACGTCTGAAACACAGGCATTACAGTCACGTCTGAAGCACAAGCACTACAGTCACGTCTGAAACACAGGCACTACAGTCATGTCTGAAACACAAGCACTACAGTCACGTCTGAAACACAGACACTACAGTCACGTCTGAAACACAGGAACTACAGTACAGTCACGTCTGAAACACACAAACACTTTCGTCATGACTGAAACACAACCACACTGTTCCCATAGAAACCACCTGTTATAGCCGGCACAGTTTCACTCTGCCTGAGTTTTTGCCAAGAGGTACAAAATTAATGTATATTATAACGTGAATATCCTTTGATTTCTGACGCTTACTTGGAAAAGTTTACATAATACATGTATATAGTTAAAATGGACAACAAAATCCTCTGTTCCTGTACAGGACAAAATAATCGTAACGGTTATAAGTAATTGCAGACAAACAATAAACCAACAAACAAACTTCACTAACATTCTTACCTCTGTACACTTCTACCTCTTCCATGCCGATCAGATTATGGACCACCTGAAGCAAGGGATTAAAAAAACAAAGGCACACAAAATAAAACATGAAAACACACCAAATTTAAAAAGATAGTTCTTTATCTATGAAATTCGCTGAGCGATGTGTCAAACATTTGTTAGCTCAGCGGTAGCAGCCTGTGGTGGTAACGGGGTGTTAGAACATGGACCCTGACGTTGAACTATGGGATCATAGGTTGGAGTCTGCCAGTGCTAGGGCACGTAGTGACAAACTGTCGTATGTGACGAACCGTCTGGCGTTGATAGTATTTTATTAGGCAACATGACACAGTACAGAGACACAGTGGTCAGTCTGACGCTCTCTAGCGAGATGCTAATTTTTCAAGCAGATTAGGCGGGGCAAGGGGACTTATGTTGACCGCCTGTATCCATCGTCCGCCCAATGACATAGGCAGCCAATGAATACAGGCGGCCAACATAAATAAAAGTCCCCTTTTGCCCCACCTATTACAAATCTGCATGGAGATATTAGTCTAACCCTACCAGGTAGCCATCCCGGCTGAACCGCTCTGCCCACTTCTCCCGCGGCTGCTGAAGGAGCCAGTCCTCGGGACCCTGTAGGGCCGGCCACTGCAGCTCGGAACACATCGTCAGGAGACGAGGGGGGGGGGGGGGGAGCGGAGAGCCAGTCTGGCGCACAGGGATAGCTGCAGTTACAGTAGTTTGTAAGGGGGTTTATTGAAGTCCAAAGTACAAAATCCATGTTTGTAGTTTGAAGGTTGCGACAGCCGAGAAGGGACAGCTGCAGTTCCTTTGCGGTCCGAAGTATGTCCTCACACACGTATGAGAAGAGAAAAGCGATATTAAATTCGCAGAGGTTTTGTGTTATGAGAGCCCAGACCCCCTGAGAGGCGTCGCCAAAAAAAATACAGCTTATTTTAGGCCCATGTAACCCCTGTCTTAGGAAGAACATTATGACCTCGGTCTTAGACATCACTTTGTGTATTGTTTAATTTTTATGTCAATGCCCGTTTGAAGAAACCTTTATTTGAGGTTTTTAGACTATCTATCCAATGATGAAACATGTTAGCTTGTACTTGTAGGATCACTGCACTACAGAACCCGTACACGTGGCCGCCATGCGGAATTGATATGAACTGCACAGCTAACAACTTTTGTCAGACACCTGTTACTTCAAGCCCGCGCCCCCAAACCCCTATCGTATCCAGGACCGTGTATATCAAGTTCTGTGCCTAAATGGGTCAGGGTTAGGATTCTGGATAGTCTCCGCGTATCCAAGAAGTTGATTTGTCCCAGCACGGTTCTGGTCCTTGAGCTCTACCATGGTTGTCTAAAAATAAAGCACAGTTCCTGATACAACAACCGCATAGTACGTTTGGGTACAATCCCTCTAGATTCCTACAGTTGTGAAGTAAAACATCTGTGTTTCTTATCATAACTCTTGGTGTAAATTGTGTTTGAAACTTTCCCTCGGGTAGCTGGTAAGGGACATAACGGTAAATGTGGAACAGTCCAGTTTCTGCGGTGTGTAACTTTTATGCAACGTTATATATAGCCAGTTTATTTAAAGATTTCCAAACCTAAATTCTATTAAGATAAATTTGATATATAGTGCAATGTCTACCCTAATTTTGTTTGCCTAAATTCGTCTTTTCGCCATAAAAACGTTCTCTATAAAGAAATGTCACCCCTATGGTGCAATCGACTCTTCCAATTTCCAAGATGGCTGAAGGCGGAAGTGAAGTGGTCAAGGGCAGGTTCGAAACTTCGGTGCGGGAATTCCAGGGAAGATTCCAGAGAAAAGTGAGTGAAAATACCATACTTAGACCTTTCAATGTTTTTAGAACCACTAGATGCGGGATTTTAAGGACCGATTTTGAACTTAAAGGCTTTTGAGACAAGAAATCGGAGGTTCTTCCAGACTTTCCTGCAAGTATAATGGCGTTTTCGAGAATTTGTTGGAACAACCATGGAGGCTCTTCTACATTCATGGAACAACCAATAATGTGGAACCTTTGGGAAAGGCTGCGGACTTTACACGACTTTAACTCAAGTGAAAATGAGTATTGTCCTGTCCTGTATTTGTCCTCTGTGTTGGTGGTGGTATAAAATAACTTGATATATTAACTTGAGTGTGTCGCCACCACGACTCTAGTCATGAAATGTTGAAAATATGATTTATAACGTTACATGTAACGTTATATAAAAATAGAGGAGATAATATTTGTATGACGTAGTATTAGGATAGAGTCTGCCCAGGGTAACAGGGACATACCTGGGCCTGGGCCTCTGTTTCAGATTTTCTGAACTGAACTAAATCAACTCACTGTACATTCCCTCGGTTGTCTGACCTTTTGACCTCCTGTCATGTATCATGCCTTATAAGGAAGATATGTTTGGATTTACTGATTTGGTAGGTCTGTATGTGTTGGAAAGGCAAAGGTTAAAGTTGTAGGCACTGCTCACCTACATATGGATGTGTTTGAGTAAGAATATTTACAAAAGTAACTGTAGTTTGTTCTAGGTTAGACCATGTGACATGTGATACACCTGTCACACACCTGACACCTGTCACACACCTGACACCTGTCACACACCTGACATCTGTCACACACCTGACACCTGTCACACACCTGGCACACACCTGTGATGCATTTATCACACACCTGTGATACACCTGACACCTGTCACACACCTGGCACCTGGCACACACCTGGCACCTGGCACACACCTGTGATGCACCTATCACACACCTGTGAGGCTGTGATACACCTTTCACACACCTGTGATACACCTGACACCTGTCACACACCTGACATCTGTCACACCTGACACATACCTGTCACCTGTTTAGGTACTCTTATTTCCCAAGGACTGAAAGAGACTGGAATGAGCTTCCGCAGGCCCTACCAGAAATACTAGAGGCCGACAAGTTGAGTAAGGAAGCTGTTCTTCTATGCTTGAGGAGTATTTAGAGCGCTGCGCACTCCCCCCTGCGTGCTTGACCCCAACCGAGGGGTGTTACGCAGTTATCAAGATCAAGATCAAAACCTACCTGACACATATCCTGTCACACACCTGACACCTGTCACAAATGCACCTGTCTGTTTCAGGAGTCACCACAAACCTGACACCTGTGTAAGTCACCATGCCAGACAATCAATGGGCTGCCGGTAATTCTGCAGGTGAGAAACTACAATTTAAGGCATTAGGAAAGGACATGAAATGTTGTTGTTTACCTACGCAGAAGGAAAAATATTGTTTTTGCTCTGTGTCTTCTTTTTTTGTGGGTTAATGACCTTGACCAGACAGCTGTCACTGGGTTTAACTGATGCTTTAGCAGACACCCTGTTTCCTTGATTTACTTTAGCTAGTTGAAGGGGCTGTGTCTGAGTAAGAATCCTGCAGTAACTGTAGTTTGTTAATGTTACTAACATTAACATTGTTAGGCAAGACCATGTGAAGGTAAGCATTCGTTATTTGCTAAATACAAATATTACCTTTTAGTTTTATCCTGTTTTACATCATCAGACCCCAGGGCAGTTTTGCTGGTCATCGACAAGTACACCACATCCGTCAACCGGGAGGTGGCACAGGTCCTGACAGGGGCAGGGAGGAAAGTCTACTGCACAGTTCTGCAGGCTACAGAAGAGGACAGGAAAGCTGCCAAAGCTGATGGAGTCGAGCTCATCCTCCCAAACCGCAGTCAGGAAGATGAAAGAGAACCAAATCTGAAGTGGCTGACCTTTGACCACCCCAGCCGCTATCCCAGACTCCCCGAGGATGTGGGGTACATTGTGGGTCATGCTGGCATCACCAGCAAAGCAGCAGCAGCCATTCAGGAGCAGCGTTTCCCCCAAGCTAGCCTCGGTCTTGTCATCGGGACGATACCAGAGGACACAGATAGGTACAAGGATGACGAGGAGGCCATGGGCATTGGGAGGAAGGAAGACTCCATCAGAGAAGATGCAGAGAAGGCAGATGTTGTGTTCTCTGTGGGACACAACATACATGACCACTTCACAATTTCCTTTTGTGCAATCCCTGAAACCAAGAATCCGACCCACCATCTCTTCCTGCCCAAACCATCAGACTTTTTCCAGAAAACTACAGTAAAGTACAGGGGAACCAAGCAGAAGGTTGTCCTATCCATCGGTGGGGTCAATAAGGTAGAGAGGGTCAAAGGTTATGACTTTGTAGCTAAGTCCTTGGCAAAGGTGGCAGAAACAAGTCTGGAGAGGATCCTTTGGCGGATTTGTGATATAAGTGAGGAGGAGTTTCAGGCCACTATGTCCATTCTCCAAGCCAGCATCAACTCAGGAAAACTGATCCCCACACTTCTCCCACACTGCAATCAGGAAGACATCTGCCGACACATGCAGCAGGCCCACCTGGTTCTCATGCCCTCCCGTGCAGAACCCTTCGGACTGGTCGGTCTGGAGGCCATGGCAGCCGGAGTGCCGGTCCTCATATCTAACCAATCAGGACTGGCGACTTTGGTTGAAAAGGTCATCCCGGAATTCCACCACTCTATACTTGAAGTAGAGGGCGACGATACTGTAGATGTCGGGCGTTGGGCAAGTCAGATTAAGAAAGTCCTAAGGATGTCCGAAGCAGAGTTCAGGAGGGCAGCTGACCTTAAAGCAAAGCTACTGCAGTCCAGGTACTGGGAGGAGTCTCATCAAAACTTACTTCAGGCATTTGGAGGTGCAGGTGAGAAGACTGGAATATTGACCATTAACATTTTTTTAAACAGTTTTTTTTTCTTCAGAAACTCACATATCACAATACAATCCTTCACCTTTAACTATTTTACTTGGTAGGCTGCCATTTAGGAATGGCATTAAACTGTTTCTCTAGCACTCCAAGCAAAAAAACACGCCAACAATGTTCATTTTGTCCTTTTGTAGAGTTAAATGCTATTGATAATTGTTTTCTCCATGCAGTTAGTATTAAACTGTTTCTAACGAGCTCCCTTTACCTGCTCCTGTAGCTGAGAGGGTGAAGACAAGAACTCGACTGTCATCAGATGTGGCGCATACCAGGCTGGCTGCTGGGAATCCTGGTGAGTCTGATCACTATCAATGCCTGGCTGGCTGTATCTGTTACTATCTTACTGAGGATACACTAAGACTTGTATCACTGTTTGTACAAATGCATAGAGCTTTGTCACCATGACCTGTATTTAGCCTGTCAAGGTATAAATGTGCAATAAAGGCCTTTCAGTCATTCATTGTTACTCCGTGAAGGAGGTCTGGACCTCCGGACAGAGTGTTGTGAACAGCCGTTTTTTTGTGTTCGCAGTCAAAACACTGGGTTCTCTAAAATGTGTAATCTACACGCAATTTTATATGCCGTCTGTGGGCATGCCCGTGATGATGCACGAATGTGTATTTTTGCCGTTGCTGCTTTCACAGTCAATGTAATATTTCAAATGCACCCCTACAATTTTGAGGCAAATTGGAATGGTCCAGAAAACCCGTTTGTTGGCCAGAAAACCCGTTTGAATAGCGGGGGGGGTGGGGGTGGGGGTCGGGAATCCTCTAAGCAGATGTGAGAAGCGGCCGATAAGTGGTACCAGATTTTTTTCCCCGTGCTTAAGAGATGCTTAAGGTTTTTGGAAGATGTTCGCAGCCAAAACGCATTGTTCTGTACGTAGCATTTCTGTGTAATTGGGCATGTGGTGTACCATTATGTCTGTGATGTTGCACGTCTTTTATTTTCACCGTAGCAGTTTTGATATTGAAGTAGATGCATATTTCATATTTTACAAACATCCCTACTTTTACAATCCTGTGGAATAGGCCGTAGGTTTAGGTAGTTGCCTGGTAGCAGAGGTTCTCTAAGCAGATATTAGGTGGCTGTTGTGCATATTGTGCTGTTGTGGCGAGTATCTTTTGGGATTGTGGCTTTCACTGCGATACCTTGTCAAATGAATAATATGTAGTAAATGAAAGATATTGTTATGAAAGCTGACTTTGTTCATCTATTTAGATTGTCGTGTTGATTTTATGTAGCCTGTGCTTACACTAGTCAGTCTGCAACGTAACTGTTTCCCCAAGGGGGCGGCAAACCTCTGGGCAGGTAGCCACCAGGAGCGCGATTTTTGAGTCAGGCTAGATTATTAGTAAAGGGATTTAGCCAATTTTACTATACGTTGTTACCAGTTGTTAAGTGATCACACAGACTCAGTGTTTACATACAATCTGCAAAATATAGAACGTCACGGAGAATTGTCGCCTATGGCATAGCGGACTATGGACACTTGTTTCATTTCAAACAGTAGCAGGGGTAGGAAAGTTTACCTCGGTTGTCTCCAAGATGTTGTTGTTACATTTGTACAGTCACTGTAATTTTCATGCTTTGAAGAATTTCTGCATATATTATACATATATAATATATTTACCCAGTAAAACATTTCTCAACCTACAGAACTGCACTGTTCAGCCCCTACAGTCCTTCCTGTACGCCTACAGCTGGATCTGGAGCCACAAACATCTGCTCAGGGGGGCATCAGTAGAGAATGCAAGCAACAACTCTTGGCACGTATTTTGGAACTGGAGCGTACGCTATTTACTACAGAGGTGTTAATGGATGACGATCGCCGCAAAAAAGCAGAACAGGTTTTATTGTCACACAAGGCTTTCCTAACGGGTCTCCTTAGTGGCTCTGTCATCCTCCTCCTGACGTTCCTGCGCCAGACTGATGTGGACAGGTTCTACCACAACCAATACAGGGTGGGAGAGGGAACCCTGTCTCAACAACTCTCACACATCCTCATCTCAGACGACCTACAGGACAAGGTCAAGGGCGCCCAGCTGATCGTGAGGCTCCAGGTGAAGCATGAAGACTATGTGCCAGTCCGAAACAGACTGGGGCAAGGTGATTAATACAACTTCATACTTAATGTAAATATTAAAGTTCCGGTTAGAATTGGGAGAAAATTTTTCATTGTTTATCAAAATACCTCTTGAAACACTGTTCTTTCATTGTTTACATAATACGTGTACTTGCTATAGAAATCAAAATTCCTCTTGAAACAATGTTACAGTTTTTTCATTGGATTCACAGCCAGAATAGTGGCATATTTTTTTACACCAATTTCACTGTAACATAGACTAACACGTTAATTTTCAATCAATGTTATGTGCATCAGTGCAGGTATGCAAAAAAATGGATTTCAAGTTCCGCCACAAAGACCAGATTTTATTGTCCCCATAGTGGTCTTATTGTGTAGGTTTGACTGTAGATTTATGTTCTAGCTTTGATTGAAAATGGGAATTGATAGAAAGTTTTGCATCTCATTCTGAGATCTATATGTCATCCATTGCTGTACTGTTTCTGATGAACAGGTCTGGGCCGTACCGCTTCTGTCGACAACCTTCTGGCCCTGCCACCCCCCAGCAGACATGTGGACCATTCCAGCCTTAGAGGTCTAGACCTGGCTGTGGTGAGTAGAGAGGACCAGCCCTCTACAGATGGGACTGACGACATCCCAACCCTGAACTTCACAGCCAGACAGGCACAGGCAGCCATCCAGACAGCTAAGGAGAAAGCACAAGTCAGGCATTTCGAAGGTGAGCTCCAGGCAATGAGGGAACAGTTACATTGTTAAAGAAAGTAATCTGGGAAACAAAGAGGATGGTTTAAAGAGTCTTGTGATTAGTATATGTTGCCATCACTTTAAATGTCCTGTGGGGCCTATATAGGACCCTGTATATGTATGATCATTTCTCAGATGAACATGTCACACCATAGCAAAACTGACCAAATGCAGATCCGAAGTAGATCTATGATCTGATTAAGACATCCAATTATTGAAAAATTTCCTTCGTTTTCCCAAAACCTAATCAGATAGCAAATATCATAATATGGATCCTTGCACAACTTTTAAATTTACGCTGTCCACAAATAAATGCAGACACACAACCATGCACAAGTAGTACAAAACTGAAACCTTCCTCCTGCTGGAGTGATGAAGGTATGGTCCATTGTGTATGGCACCACATCAGTACACATGCGTGCCATTTGCTCCAGTTTTTTTTTCTGTCAGCAGATCGAGCATTGGGTCAATGATAATCAGGAGAGGCAGGTTTTGCTGATGCCAGATTTAGCATGAAGCTTGGTTCTCCTTTGCAGGTGTTCGAAAGTACTTTTTCCTCATCAAGGAAGAGGTCAGGTTTGATTGGACGGACCTGGCCTTCCATCTTGACTTTCGGAGATCAGACATCAAATACATCGAGAGTAAAAACCTAGATGACAAGTCCCGCTGTATGGACCTGTTGGAGGAAT
This sequence comes from Branchiostoma belcheri, assembly GCF_001625305.1. Taxonomy (NCBI): domain Eukaryota; kingdom Metazoa; phylum Chordata; class Leptocardii; order Amphioxiformes; family Branchiostomatidae; genus Branchiostoma; species Branchiostoma belcheri. Next base: position 211,524 of record NW_017804242.1, on the reverse strand, counting down.
GGCTGAAGCGGAACAGGGAGAGAGCCACCATAGAGGCTCTGATGGAGGCTCTGTCAGAGGCAGGGTTACTGAGTACTCTGGACAGACTGAAGAACAAACACCCTGGTAATTATAGCATGTCATTTTGTCTTCTTAGTTATTGTTAAAGAAAGTTATTCAACATGTTGGAAACAAAGATTGCCTAATATCCAGTACGTATGACACATTGTATGTTTCAGTCTGCAACTTTAAACATTTGATATAAAAAATGTGACAAAGATGGCTAAAAAATTGAAATATTCAATATGTTTGATCAACATGAGAGTTTATGCTTAACTGATGGTGACAGTCAGGTACCATGAAATCTATTAATTACAATACTGGCACTGTTGCATTTAATTCCTATCAGAGTTGGACATACCAGTTCCTGGTCACTCAAGTCTACTCAAAAGGAAAAGAGAGGATGAGGATGGGGAGTTTCCAGCAAGGAAAAAACCTTATTACTGCAAGATGGAAGGTAAGGCTTACCTTCCATAAAGGGACCTAAATTTTCATTATCATAGCTGTGTACAAAAATGTATATGCTTGAGAATAGTGTAGATATTCATGTAACGTGCAACAATTATGGAACAGTCCACTTGTGGTAGAAAAGATTTTGGGATAGTCCACTTTTGAAAAAACACACACAATAACACACACACATTCTCTCACAAACTTTTGACAACATTGATCATTTGACTTTTTTTAATAATGTTCAGTTCTACCTCTCAAATGTAATTTTAGATAACTCCATAGCATCAGATGATTTTAATCTGATGAATTGTAAATATCCCTGCAGCTGACTTTTTATTCCTTGTGGCTAAAGGACTCTTTCTTATATCAAAGATACAGAGTACCTTTCTTACTGTGTGTGCTTTTTACACATTTTGTATTGCAGATTTGCTCCAGAAGTCTGTGAAGAAGTACTATGAGTTGAAACTGACTCGATTCAAGCCTCTGATCTGGAATGACAACTTCACACTTAGCCTCAGTGACATCTTCACCCAGTTAGAGTTAATACAAGAATCAAAACATAAAAGGTCAGAATCAATGAGGGAAGAACAGAGAAAAGAGCTTAAGTCATTAGACGACTTGTTCAACCCAGATGTCACAGGACTGTCCACAGCACCAAGTTGCATTCTGATTGAGGGTGAAGCTGGAGTGGGGAAGACAACGTTTCTGTCCAAAGAAGCCCTAGATGCTGTCTCACAGAAAACAAAGCTGGGCAGAGTCTCACAGAAAACAGAGCTGGGCAGAGTCTCACAGAAAACAGAGCTGGGCAGAGTCTCACAGAAAACAAAGCTGGGCAGAGTCTCACAGAAAACAGAGCTGGGCAGAGTCTCACAGAAAACAGAGCTGGGCAGAGTCTCACAGAAAACAGAGCTGGGCAGACGGCACGACATCATTCTGTTAATCCGACTCCGGGAGGTGAGAGAGGGGGAGACCATAGAGGAGATGGTGTGGGACCAGTGTGTTGATGAAACAACTGAAGGTATTGAATCAGATGTACAGTCCATTAGAACAATCCTACAAAGGAACGAGTCCCGTGTGCTCTTCCTCCTAGATGGGTATGATGAGCTGCGGCCTGAGGCCAGGGCAGCTGGGCAGGCCATTCCCAAACTGCTGTCTGGCAAGATGTACCCCAACAGCACGATTGTGATCACCTCCCGACCCTCAGCAGGAGTGCAGCAGTACACCCGGCCAGACTGTCATGTACACATCATGGGCTTCTCACCTAAACATGTGTCGAAATATGTGCAGAAATATTTCAGCGTCATGGGAAAATCTGAGCTAGCTGGGGAGCTTATTGGGTTTATTTACAGAAACCAAGCTCTCAGTGATTTGATCTGTTCACCATATTTCTTGCAATTGGTCTGTGTGCTGTGGGAGGAGGACCAAGAGATGGTGTCTACTGGAACAATGATGGGGCTGTACGACAACCTGCTGACATGTCTGGTCAGAAAGTGCTGTGAGCGGGAAGGAGTGGACATGCCAACAGAAGGGCTGCCTACAGAGGTTGCTGAGTCATTACTACAGCTTGGCAAGCTTGCACTAGAGGCACTGCTGAGGAATGAGACCCTGCTTGACCTTACAGAAGTAAAGAGAGAAAAGGTTAATTGGGAGTTACTGTTAAAGCTGGGTGTGGTCTCCTTGGAGGTTTCTTCCTCAAAATTGCACCCTAGGAAACAGCTGAACTTTTCACACAAGACCATGCAAGAGTTCCTGGCCGGACGATATGTAGCTCATGCTCAAGTGAACCAAGACATTGTTGAGCTGCTGCAGCTCACCTCCATAAGCAAGGCACTTGAACTCGGTAACCTGATTCAGTTCACATGTGGCTGTGACTCACGGACAGCACAAGCTGTGATGGAGGAACTAAGCAAGCTCAGCAGCAGAGAGTTCGCACACTTGAAACCAGAACAGTTTGAAAGATCAAATATGCCAATTGATCGAGACATGCAAAAGTCCTGCAAAATGTATGAAAGGTTTGCACACTTGTGCCTGAACATCCTTTGTGAGAGACAAGAACCAGAAGTGCTTCAGGGTATCTGTCAAGCCCTGCCAATTGTGATGCTGGACAACTCCGTTAACAGTAAAGAAGCCACAGCACTTAAGTATTACATACAAAATCTTCATTTAGCAAACCTGCCAGACAGGCTGATACTTAAGATCCGTGGAGACACTGACAGCAGAGACACAGTTCAGTACCTACAGCAGTGTTTTACAACTTCACTTCCTGGACTTAAATTGGACTTGGTACTATCAGGACAGTTTGACTCACCTGATCAGACAGCCAGGCTGGTTTCAGTTCTGAAGAATGTTCCCTGTCTGAGGGCACTGTATCTGTCAGGCACAAACCTAACACCATCATCACTCCAGCCACTTGTGCAGGGGTTCAGACACATGTCTCTGTTAGAGGAGCTGGATCTTTCTAACAACCCTGACCTTGGTGATGCTGGGATGGAAGTCCTACAGGTTGGGCTGTCCAGTGTTCCACACCTGGCTGTACTCCGTCTTAGGAAAGTTGGCATGACAGCTGTGGGCATGTCATCCCTGGCTCCCTACATGCACCACCTAGTGGGACTGAGAGAACTGGATATAAGTGATAATAAGATCGGTGACACTGGGCTGGAATCTCTCACCACCGTCCTCCACACCTTCACTGCCATGCAAGTGTTGGGCCTGAGGGAGACCGGTATCAGCCCCACAGGCATGCGCACACTGGTCCCTGCACTGTGTAAGTTAACCAGATTAATCAAACTGGACATTAGTGGTAATGCCATAGGAGACCCCGGGCTGGAATGCCTGGCTGCTATCCTCCACCACCTCACAGCCATGAAGGTGTTGGTTCTCAGTGAGACAGGTATCAGTGACAGGGGAATATCATTCCTGATCAAAGCTCTGCCTCACCTGGTGCAATTACAGGTGTTGAATATGAACTACAATAACATAGGAGACTCAGGGATTGTCTCACTGGTGCAAACACTCTGCCAGCCCAGCAGTTTGGACATGGAACAAAACCCACCTGGTGACAAGAGTCTGACCACAGCCCCTCACTATAACACCACACTACAGGAGCTGTACATCGGGTGGTATTGGGGAGTAACAGGAGCTGGACTGGGGAGGGTCGCACAGCTCATCAGCACACTGCCGGCACTGACCAGGCTGGACATGTCTGGTTACCCACACACACCTGCACACCTGTCTGACACCGCTGCCATGGATCTGGCCGAGGCTCTACCCAGACTCCCTGCTCTGGAGCAGCTGGACCTGGAGCACATCTCCATGGAGCCTGCAGGGTTCCAGGCTGTGGTGCAGGCTGCTGAGGAACACCCAACACTGAAGGGGCTGGGGTGAGTTATGCAATATACATTTGTGTTTTACTGCAAGTGTTATTATAGCTTTAATGGGGAAGTGTTTGTGGTTTAAAATAGATTTAACTTAAGAAAAATCTAATAGTATTTAATTATGCTTACTGAAAGAAATCATGTTGTTTTTGCTAGATGTTTCGTCTTCTCCAAACCAATAAGGTCAATGACCTGAACCAGATGTCTGTCACCATGGTAACCAGTGTTGGGTTACATCATGTTGCAGTTTCATAGCAGGAGGTATTTAGACTGACCATATATATGAATTTGTTTACAAAGCAGACCATATGCGAAGGTCAACAATATGCATTTGCTTTGCAAATGTTACCTTTCTTGTTCAATCTAATTCAACTGTACCTGTGCATACCTGGTACATTCCTGGTACATTCCCGGGTACATGGAGTGGTACATGTGTGGGTACATTTTACACTTTTACCAGTGCAATGCCTAGTGGCTAGAGTGAGAGACAAATCATTCTTTGGCACATTCTGCAGATCTGCAGTTGTAAGATTTAGGTTTTGACCCTACTATGCATACAACACTTTTCTTTACATTTTGCTTTCCCCATGTACAGGTACAACACAAGGCTAGTTCCTGAGGGAGCAGACACCACAGCTAGCTGCTTAAAGCTGTTCTAATTATAGCTCAGTGTGCACATTTTCACATCTAAAGACACTGCCATGTGTGACATTCATGCTCAGTTCTTACACGTAAAAAGTTTTTGTGGCCATGATCATCCACACTAAGTAAGTGAACCATGTCTTTATAAGCTGATCTTGAACCATGAAGAGAGAGAAGAATGGAAATAAGTTGACATCTACAAGATAAATGTCAATTGAAACTTACTAAACTGAGATGTGTTAATTGTACTGTAATGCAAAGTTGTTCATGGTTTGTATATTGAGTTTAGAGGAAGTTTGACTTGTTTGAATTATTGTGGATTACCCACGTCTGTGTAAACTGAACCACATTAGATTGTTGTGAAGGGGGTGTACAGTTAGAACAAATAGCAATTTTCAGTGCCACATCTGAGATTGACACTATCAATGTTGTATCAATCTTTTTAGCAAATTTGTACATTCATCTATGCAAATGTGCTCAGGGACATATCTATGTATGGACATTTTTTTGTATCATAGTAAAATTTTTTATACATGACATTTGTGAACAGTAAGAAATAAAATGATAACTATTTTATGCAATGTTGACTTTTTACTGTAGGGAAACAAAATAACTTACTAGATGTGGAATGTTAGACAAAAATTATAATCTTTAGTTTCTTCAGAATTCAGCCCAAAAGCTGTGTATATTTACAGGTAAGGATACCATGTGGCAATAAGTTCATTAATGTGGCTGAAATCAGACAAAACATCAGTGGCAAAAATTAATTCTGAGAAAAAGACCTTTACTGTTAACTGTTATAGTATAGCTGAGATCTGAAATCAGCACAAACATCAGAGGAATAATTAGTTGTGACATTTAAAAAAAATAGTCCATGCCTGCAAAATTCTTACCTTGCAATATTTACTTTGCTGAGAGGTCACAAAATCATTTCTATAAACCACGTCACTTTACAAATTAAATGTTAAACATTTGATAAACCAAGGGTCAGTAGTTTCTAAGTTGTGTGCTGACTGACTATTACCAACAGGACAATGTCAGGAACATGTTACAGCTGTGAGATGGAAGAGCTAGCTAGGGCGTGCTCGTGTGGCATTTGGTACTCTCCAAGTAGAATTTTGGGTTATTTTTGTCAACTGGTTGGGTTGGGTGAAAGAAAAATTCCAGTGCAAAAAAAGAAACCCCGATAAAAAAAGTCTAAAAACATGCCAAAAATAATCCAAACCTCTGCTTGGAGAGTAGCTGTTTGGCCCTTCCACATGATGATAGCCCCAATCACACAAAAATCCTAAATCTGTCCAAGAATGTCATTCAGCACCAAGGACAGGCCCAGTTCCTACCAGAGCCATGCTGTAACAGCGGTGTCACAAGAGAACAAAACAGAAACATTTATGTCCAGTGTCCGTGGAAATATAATCTTGAGTTTTTCCTTCGTACAAAATTTGAACCACCGCCATTATCTATTGCTGGAAAAGATATCTTTCTATGGAGGTACAACAGTTTGATTTTTTCCTCCATGATCTTTCCAATGATTTCTGATGTTCATTGGCGCATGGCCAAAAACGACATTTGCCTTGATACAACGGATTGTGCATTAAACATATTTAATGTTACTTACGTAGCTACATCCAAACTGTGAAACTACGCTGTAAAATTCAAAACAACATCCTGATTGTGAATTTCACCAGCCTCGCGTGCCGCGTTGCTTCAGAAAAACAGTCACTTGACCTAAAAACAGCGGTGACGTCACCCCTCCAACAACACGTAACCTTACCCTTCTCGGAAGTAGAGCTCGAGGTTACCTCAGGTCAACACGACTGTTGTTGTAGCCTCCATAGCATGCCAAAAACTGGGGGTTTGGGGATCTTTTATGTGATATTTTCTGATAGCATATAGACAACATAGCCGGCCTGGTTGAATTACCCCCGTTTTTAGAACTGGGCTGATCAGAAAACAGCCGAAGACCACCAAACCCCCAGTTCTATAAGCCTGCTGCGGAGGCTATAGTATATGTTGTTGGGTTTAGCACGGCCATACAATGGTCTACAATGCCAACTGTCCCACTAACTGTGCCCCAAAACAAGAAAGCCCGTTCTATGTTATCTTTTTCGGAGTAGGAGGTCGGCCTGATTGATCAATTATTGATGATTATTGGCTTGTTTTTTTGTGGCAATTTGTCTGAGACGCCACGACGCTTGTAAACAATACCAGGTCAGAAACCTCAAGAAAGCCTTGAAAAATCTCGTTTCTCGTAGAAGTCTATATCTAATTCTTCAAGTTCACTGTATGACATTGGTCAAACGATCCAAGACAACAAAGAGTCAAAGCAAAGGGCCTCCTTGGAAATCAGCTATTGGCTGAAGGAGCTACCCAGGTGTCATTGAAGATTAAATAAAAAAAGACACATTTATATGCTTGATCTGGCCTATCCTGGCTGTGCATATATGACGTTTCCTTGGCCATATCTTATGCTAATCTCCAAGCAGATGTTTTGGTGGCTACAACAAAGTATCAAATTGGCCAGGCCGTATGCGCGCTCGACCTAATAAAACGACACCGTTACGAACACGAAAGCGCGATAAAACACCTAAAAATGCGTCAAAAACAAGCCAAACTGCAAACCTCTGCTTGGAGGGTAGAACATACCTGTTCCGGTTCCTTTATTTTTACAATAACTGAAAAGCGAGGAGAAGTTGAATTTATATAAGGATAGTCAGTTTCTTTTGCATCTGTTAACTGTATCCGTTCACCTTATTTTGCTGTGACCTGTACTTATGATAGCCAAATGTGGCAAAAAATGTGCAATAAAGGTCTTCATTCATTCTTGAAAACTGGCGCGTAACACCAGTGGCTTTGTGGCGTGACCCAGAACAACAAATGGTATCGGGTTACCTGGTTACTACAGGTCACGTTGTTACTGATACTGTCGTTAACTGTAGGTCAACAACCTACTAGTAGGCTAGGGCGCTGTGACCTGTAGGGCTGTATTTGTAGGGCCTTGCCATACTTTACTGAATGAATGAATTGTCACCACTCGCAGGCTAGAAAATAAATATATCATGTGAGTTGGGCACTTGTGGCACGTTTGTTGCTTGCTATTCTGCTCTAAAAGTAATAGTCTACTTGTAGCCAAGGGCAAGGACACGAACTTTACACACTTGTTACACTGTAGCTAAGCGTGTCAACATGTAGCGTTATGTTGTGACACGAGAATAACTTGCACGTGGCCCGTCCTAATGTTACACACTCGTGCTAGTCACGTCCATAATCGTACAAAATTGTCGATTTCTGTTTTCTGAACTTGTTTTCGCATATGATGACTTGGTTGTTGAAAAACTCAAATAAAAGGTGGCACAATAAAAAGGTGGTACCACTACCCCACCCACCCACAACTTGAGGTCACTACCGGTCAAAACCTGTTCGTTCAACTCGGCCATTGTTCGCGGCACGGAACATTATACGTGTTCCATGGCACGTTTCAAGTCATAGCTATAGGCCAGGCCTGCTATAGGCGATATGTGGTAGGGGCCACAGTACGATTTTGATGTCGGGCAGAATTCTCAAGAATGCCCCAAGTTTGCGATCGTAAAAGTAAAGCAATGTTGTCGAACTGCTAACGTTACATGTAACGTATCTTAAAATTGCTACTGATTTCATATGCGTTATTATGGGTACCATCCTACTTGTATGCCGGGGCTCCCACACTCGCTTCAGGGAAGCTTCAGGGAAGCTTCAGGGAAGCGAGTGTGGCAGCCCCGGCATACAAGTAGTATGGTACCCAGGCTAATGCGTTATAATGAATGAATGAGTGAGTGAGTGAGTGAATGAGAGAAACTGAGAATGAATGAATGAATGAATGGTAGGAAATTGCATTGCTTAAACTGTAGGAGGATGTAAGAATTTTTGGCTTATCACACAATAATTTCTCATGGAAAGGATGAAATTATTTGACAGAAGATATCAGTTGACTCGGAATTCATGGTGCTAATATAGGAATGTAGGGGTTGACCAGCAAAATGGAATTTTTTTCTCAGTGCAAAAGAGAAACCCCGATAAAAAAAGGCCTAAAAACACGCCAAAAATAACGCCAAACCCAAACCTCTGCTTGGAGATTATACAAAATGAGCTTGTCAACACTTGTAACGCACGTTGGGTGTTGCGGCCACGTGTTATTGTAGACACGTGGTGTTTCAGTGGGTTAGGAAAGCACGAGCGCACCAGATAAAGCGACACCAGGAACAAAAGCCTGCCCACAACAAACACCTAGACTTAATCTGCGCTTAGCCAAAACAACCTCAATGACCACTAGCACCTACCAGGCACCGCGGAACGCTGGAAAAATAGTAGAAATTGGCCGAAATAAAGGGATTGTATACCAGAGAAGATCCCGGGCCCGTGGGTCGCGAATTGGATCTTCTATGGCGCGGGATCTTCTCTGGTATACTATCCCTTTATTTCGGCCAATTTCTACTATTTTTCCAGCGATCCGCGGTGCCTGGTAGAAGCTATAAATGACCACTAGAGTGATATGTACGGCGCCAAACGGCCACTTAGATACCTGAGTAGTAAAGAGAAATTTATAATCCTTTATGCATTTACATTTTATCTTTTGATATCTTTAGTAATACCTGTTAACACTCGCCTCTTGAGTTGAGCGGGCTACGTGTATATGGGTCAGGCTTTGGGTCCTAGTGGTTGTGGTGGTGTGTTATAATGAGCTTAATTCACTTTACATCATATCATATATAATACTGTGATTTTTATTTTATTTTATTTTATACTATGGCTGAATTCTCGTACGCGGAGGCGACTTACAAGAAACTAGCTCTCACCGTCCTCCGCCGAAAATAGGGCATGACTTAAATTAAGAGACTCGGTAGCTATAATAGCCTTGGATATCAGGCCAACAAGAAGTTGCATACAGTATGAGAACTGCTTTAATACACAAACACGTATAATGGGGATCATATATATATAATTAGTGTCTTCATTGTTATAGATCAGCTTCTTAGAACAGTTAGAACTCATCTAATTTAGAACTATTAGATATCACCAACTATGTACGTATATTTTGCCATACGTTGTACCCGTTACATTTGTTGTGCAATAAAGTTCTTTCATAGAGGAAGGGAGGTCGACGGATATAATGCTAATTTTCCATGAATAAATGGTACGAACGCAATTGTCCCCACATTACCAGATAAAACACCACAGGACCCCACCATACACATTACAGACCCATGTATTCCCGATTCTCTGGCTTCTTGGGCTTGACACAATGACCCCCCTTTCTTATCTTTGTGCCCTGCTCTCACCGATGTATCAGAATGCGGCCCTTAAATAATTGTAAATAGGCAGGGGAAGAAAAAGTACAGAAGAACTACCCGGCAGGGGGTGGTTTTTTCCCCTCTCCGCGGGAAATCTGAGCGGACAAGGAGGCATTATTCCGTCGTTTGTGTTCTTGGGAAGTTAGCGTCCCTAGTTTGAACGGTGACGAATTCTTTTAGGCGGGAAAACCAAAAATGGGCGGGAAAATCCACGGAAAAAACTACTTTTTTACAGCCTATTTATGATCTATGCAAGGTGAGATGTTACTGACGTTGAGATGAAAAAATATTGAAAATATTCTGTATCTAGAAATGCATTTTAGACTCAGTCATCTAATAACTTATATCCATTTTCATGTGTATTATTTCATTTACAATTCACTGAAAAAATGAATACAAACTTAGAAAAGTATCAAGTTCTTGAAGCTGTATTAAAAGACATGACAAAGGCTCACTTTCGAATTTCAAGTCTTCTTATAATTTATTCTTCCATAATTAAATCTCTGAGATCTGGGTCACAACTTAGCTTCTTATTTACAACATATTATCTTTAATTTTGTCCCTGAAATTTTAGGTGTTCTCATCAAAAGTCTTACTTCTGAATCACCCGCATAAGCTAAGGCTATGTACACTGTACGTGTCTATGTACAAGAGGGATTTCCGTACTCTCCAAGCAGAGGTTGGGCTTTCTTTGGACGTCTTTAGGCATTTTGGCGGGGTTTCGATACCCAACGAATAACTGACAAAACAGGGCCAATGCCAATGGATACTCCCCTGGCCAATGGATACTGCCTTGCCACCGTATGATCTGCTTGGAGATTAGGCAAACAGAACGCCCGAGAACACGTTAAAAATGGCCAAAATAAACAGGCCTAACATCTGCTTGGAGAGTACACTGTACACTGTTTGAACAGTTCATGTTTACGAGTTCCGTGGCACATTAAATCGCCCCGGGCACGCACAAGAAAACGTGACAGAGCGCGGACAAAGGTCAGTGCACGACTTTGCGGTAAAGGTGACCGAAAGTGGCACACGCACTGTGCAAACCCTGGCCCCCATTGTACATGCGGTGTAAAAACAACCCCTGTTTTTCTCAGGAGAGAACAAAAGAACGGTGCCCCGCGAGGGACCTTTCTCACATCAAAATATCGTCCCACGATGACGTACTATAGTAGACTCTACCAGGCCTCGGGAGGCGGCTGGAAAGAGTAGAAATTGGCCAAATATGCAGAGATAACATGCCGGGGGAGTTGGTCCGCTAGAGAGTACGCGGCAAAATGTACTCTCTAGCGGACCAACTCCCCTGGTATGTTATCTCTCTATTTGGCAAATATCTACTCTTTCCAACCGCCTCTCGATGCCTGGTAGAGGCGTGAAAAACATCTTAACGGTAACTCTTATAAATATCTTAACAATAGATCTATAATCTATATACATTTAAAACATCAGACACCATATATATACACACAGGCATGAAGCGAGCTGCCATGGATCACATAATAAGTTACAACAAAAAAATTTCAGCTAGCTGCTTTCTGATATGACAATACCTGAGAATTACAATATCATGATTCTCAAAATGAGTACATTTTACACAAGATATACTCCCTGTACAATCTGCTTGCTTACATAAATCATAAAATGTTCATCAGGACCTGTTCCTGAATATTCGCCAAAGTTTTTGTAGCCCCAGGGCGCCACATGTGTCACGCAAGCTCTTGCATGTTGCAGCATGTCAGTTCAAATGTTCAAACGTGTCAGTGGAAGTATCCGAAAAGTTTGTAACTCTTCAAGAAGATCTTGGGAGCTTCAGAAGCCAGGGAAATGTCGCGATCTTTCTTCGAAAGGTCTGGATGGATGTCGAGAATCTTGGCCAAGTCTTCACAACACCTGAACCGTTTTATGTCCACCTTTACCGACGGTCTACATCTTTACTCAGGTGTGACTGTCTGAGACGTCGTCGCTAGATCTTCTGGCGACAGGTTAAGACGACTGTTCAAGTCTCTCCACTTCTTCAAAGTTCACCGTCTTGGCGATTTTCAGTCTTGGCTTGGCCCGGACGCGTTACACACCTTGCCTTTGACTAGTCACGATTACTAGGAAGCCGGTCTAGACAATTCAGCGGAAGTGAGTGAGTCATACTTCCTTCTCAGTTCAGCGTACTGTACTACATACAGGTGTTCAGTTCCCGACCGTGACATCTCCGCTCCTCCAAGCCCACCTTTTCCCAGCTGTAGTTGCCCTCCATGGGTGTATCTTTGCCGAAGTCGAAGTTCCACTCTCGACCCTTCTCTTCCACGATTCTGGCGATCTCCCTGGTCCAGTCCGACCGGAGTTGGTCGTGATCGACCGGGCCGAAGAGCTGCCGCCGGGCGGCGGACACACGCCCCCTCTGCCCGCACACCGGCGGGCTGGCGATCCGTAGCGATGTTGGTCTCGTTAGCGCGACTTCTGCCATTCTCTCGTCCTCGGAGACTGCGAATTCTTTAACACAGGGACTTGGAACACACGCACGAGCTTCTGGACTAGACCGTTCGCGAAGGTTTCCTCTGGAAACTGTCGTAGAGAGCACGAAGTTTCTCAGTATAAAGTCGTTGCTGCCTTCTCCGAAGCACATTGCCTGTGAATGGGCAAGCACGGGCAGAACATGCCGTGCGCACACATTCATCAACCCCACGCCCGTCACAACTCCCGCCAAAATCCCTATAAGGAGTTGTTGTTACACGCCCCCGACCAATGGGAGCGCGGCGCGCCGCGGTCAGTCACCCCCGCGGTGACGTAATGTGGGTGTGGTCTGAGGCGATGATTGACACCTCCGTGGGACGGCTCGCTGCATGGAAACCTCACCTGGGAGGGGATCGCCTTACCTGTGGATGCGCTCGTTTTACCGAGAAGTCCTAAACAATTGCGTGCACGCCTAAACCACGAGGAATGCAGACAGTTTATGCATGAACTGATGGTTGCCTATCACACAGTGACTCACTCCCATAGACAATAGCTTTACACTGCCGTCTTATGGCATTCCAAAGTTGTCCCACCCACTATATCGTTTACCAATGTTTTTATCATTACATTCTTAGCATTCTAAGCATTCTACAAAAATGCTAAATGCCATTTCGTACAAAATGTCTAAATGCGAGCTAAAATGTACTCTCCAAGCAGAGGTTTGGGTTTTGGGGGTATTTTTAGCGTGTTTTTAGGCTTTATTATTGGGGTTTCTCTTTTGCACTGAATTTTTCCCCCACCAAACACGCTAAAAATACCCCCAATTGGGGGTATTTTTGCAAAACCCCAAACCTCTGCTTGGAGAGTAGCTTAAATGAACGTATAACTTTTATAAGCAAAATGAAATAGATTTTTGCAGCCTTGGCGTTAAAATACTTAACGTTACTAATGTGCTGAATACAACACAAGTGGCAATGTTAATAGTTAATCATACAACGTTTGCCGGCAAACTGTAAACTGGATGGCTAAACTCCCTCGGCGTGTTATCTCTCTATTTGGCCAATGTCTACTATTTCCAGCCACGCCCTCAAGCCTGGTAGAGGCTACAGCACATGATCCTATGGTAACATGGTAACATGAATTTCCGCAAATAATTTCATCAGGTTGGAAGATACTTAGGGTATAGAATTTTCTTCATACACAACCAGTAAGGTTCTCACCTACTTATGTTTCGATGTCTATCAGTAACCTTCCTCAGAGCTTCTGACGGGTAGCATGAAGTTTTCCTGTATCATGCCGACATGCCCGCACACGTTAAAGAACCCCTCACACATTTAGAAAAAGAGTAGGGGCACACCATACCATTAGACACAGGAGGAACTAAGGTAAGGTCATACTCGTACCATGGTGTGCGATGGTCCAAATTCTACCGTCCGGAGTTGGCGATTTCGGAGTTGAATATGCCAGTCAGTAACCATGTAGCTAGCCAGTGTAACCATGGAAATAATTGTTTTGACCTGGGCAAGCAGTTCACTGGGGCAGATCGTCAGACGTTCTTTTGTTTCTGCTGTCCATAGAGCTTTATTTATTAACTAATGACATGTCAAGATGTAGTCTTAATTCGTGTCAAATCGTACCTGTAACAAACTGTTCACTCGCCAAGCAGAAGTTGATTGGGAAGATTGTGACCTTAAATGCACCGTCTTTTGGCATACAGCCCAATCGATGGGCTATTGTTTGATTGATTTGATTTTATTAGTTCGCAAATTAAACAAAACAGACAGTGATACTAGTAATACAAAACAAGGATAAAAACAGGTGCAGGAGGAGGGGAGAAGCATGGAATTGTCTTGCCATCATGTTTCCTTACGACTTTGCTGGAGATTATACAACGAATGATCCACTGGTCGACTTGAAACTGCCAGTCAGTTCGGTGTAACCATGGCAATAATTGTTTCGACCTGGTTTGCCGGGACAGACCGTCCGATGTTCCTTTTGTTTCTGCTGTCCAGAGAGCTTTATTTATTAACTAATGACATGTCAACATGTAGTCTTAATTCGTGTCAAATCGTACCTGTAAGTACAGTAACAAACTGTTTTGAGGTTGATTGGGAAGATTGTGACCTTCTATGCACCGACTTCTGACAGTCCAATATTCGTGTTCACGGTGGCGACAGGTTCAGGGAAAGGAAAGTTCAGAAATTATTTGTTAACTGTATTAAATGATTAGTTCACTGTACAGAAATGACAGTGAAAACCCTGAACATAACAGTACAGTGAAAAAAAATCAGGAATTACAGTACTGTCTCGCAGATCCAATGTTTCCTTACGACTTTGCTTGGAGATTATACAACGAAAGATCTATGGTCGACTTGAAACTGCCAGTCAGTTCAGTGTAACCATAGAAATAATTGTTTTGACCTGGTCAAACAGTTATCGGGCCAGAACGTCCGATGTTCCTTTTGTTTCTACTGTCCATAGAGCTTTATTTATTACCTCATGACATGTCAACATGTAGTCTTAATTCGTGTCAAATCGTACCTGCAACAAACTGTTTTGAGGTTGATTGGGAAGATTTTGACCTTCTATGCACCGATTTCTGACAGTCCAATCTTCGGATACTGTCTTGCCACCATGTCTGCTTACGACTTTGCTTGGAGATTATAAAACGAAAGATCCACGGTCGACTTGAAACTGCCAGTCAGTTCAGTGTAACCATGGAAATAATTGTTTTGATGTTCCCTTTTTTCGCGCTGTCCATAGAGCTTTATTCATTACCTAATGACATGTCAAGATGTAGTCTTAATTCGTGTCAAATCGTACCTGTAACAAACTGTTCACTCGCCAAGCAGAGATTGATTGGGAAGATTGTGACCTTAAATGCACCGTCTTTTGGCATACAGCCCAATCGATGGGCTATTGTTTGATTGATTTGATTTTATTAGTTCGCACATTAAACAAAACAGACAGCGATAATACAAAACAAGGATAAAAACAGGTGCAGGAGGAGGGGAGAAGCATGGAATTGTCTTGCCATCATGTTTCCTTACGACTTTGCTGGAGATTATACAACGAATGATCCATGGTCGAACTGCCAGTCAGTTCAGTGTAACCATAGAAATAATAGTTTTGAGCTGGTCAGACAGTTTGCTGGAGCATAACGTCCGATGTTCCTTTTGTTTCTGCTGTCCAAAGAGCTTTATTTATTACCCAATGACCTGTCCACCTGTAGTCTGCATTCGTGTCAAAAATCTTACCTTCGTCAACTTAGGCCCAGTTTACACGGGGCAAACTTATATCTGTCCTACGACGATTGACACTAGGAATGTGTCTATATCGTATTTTGTGTGGGAGGTTCAAAACTCCACGCAATTAGTAGCTCAAACTTAAATAGATGAGCTCTGAGTCTGAGGGGGTAAAATTTCCTTGGGGGCATGTTGGGCATCGAGATAAGGAGCTTTGTGTGTGTTACTCTCCAAGCAGATGTTTAGGCGTCGGCTTATTTTTGATGTGTTTTTTCGTCATTTTTATCGGGCTTTCTTTTTCTTACTGGTATATTTTTCTTTTACCAGCCCTACTACGGTGGCATATTGGGTTCTGCCCTGTCAATTATACTAGCTGTCTTGCCAATTTTATAGCCTCGTGGGGTGCGGCGAAATGTTCTCTCAACGCCGGACAAACTCCCTTGGCATGCTTATCTCTCTATTTGGCCGATTTCTACTCTTTCCAGCCGCCTCCCCAAGCCTGGTAGAGGCTACCAATTTCAATTGACTCTTGCACTACCAAAAGATCTGCTTGGAGCCTATAGCTAGGGGGTGTGCGGGGCCTGGAAGCAGTCTGGTATCCATCATAATCAGAACTTTCGCGCCATTTTCCAATCTTGTGTAACATAACCAAACACGGATTGTGTAACTGCTGTCAAGGTGTTTACCCCAGTCCGATAGCACCCGTCTCTTGTCCAATCTTAGCTGCCAGAGAGAGCGGCACCATGTCAGACATGTGAGGACTATTTATACTAGACTATTTATACAGCGGTATCAGCAGTATTTGCTTTATTAAGAGGGCCTGCATGCACTTTTTTTCGTAAGGCGTAATCAGGCCTTTTTAGTCTTCGTAATCCGTAGGCGGCCGCCCAAAATCACCGTAATTCGTAATCAGTACATTAGACATAGCGCGGAATTGTTCACAATCGGCTCTGAGAATTTAACGTACTAGTAATTCGTAATCAGCGGCGAAAAGTTTGCGTAGTTCGTAATCACTACACCCCCCATGCAGGCCCTCTTAGTGCCTTTGAGGCCGTAGGGGCAGTGGGTTAAGGGGGACTCAACAGCACAGGCCTGTGTTATTTTTAAAAGACCACACATTCGTATTAATGCAAAATTAACCACAGTTGTAAAATGTCATAACAGATTAACAAGGAAATTAACCATTCATAATCCATAAACCGATTTCCCAGCACAATTACTTTTAGGGATTCAGAAAAATAATATCTTTAGAACCAAAATTTGCTTCTGTTGATGAGACATATTTTATTCCAATGTGTGCACGGTACGGTATTAGAAGGTGGAGCCCATCCCTCTCCTTCCACTGCCTTTTACCTCCTCAACTGAAGTCAAGTACCCATTAATTTTACACATGAGTGGAGTGAGGAAAGAAGTGTAAAGTGCCTTTCCCAAGTACACAATATTTTGCCAGGAATCGAGAGTATTATTTCAGAAGGCCGGAAACAAAGTCTAGCCAGGAATCGAACACGCGACCTCTCAATCTCGTGTCCACTAACCTAGCCACTCGAGCATTCGATGCCACAAATTTGTTTTGATTCGGACTATAGAGATTATGTGAATAGATTTTTAAAGTTCACACTCACACCCTTGGGCACGTGCATCACATTATCATATTTACTCGAATTTAAAAGGAAATTTAAAACACAAGTCGTATCATATTTACTCGAATTTAAAAGGAAATTTAAAACACAATTTGTATAATAACATATCATCCAATGTGTCACAATTGCGAAGGTTCTACAAATATCATACAATACGAATAACCTATAAACTTAAAGTGATAAACATTGAGAAAAATGAATGAGATTTTTTCAGCCTTGGCATTATCAATGCTTGCTGTGCTGAATATGCGTATCGCTGCCTCAAGTGTTACCATAAGTGGTGGTATAAGGGTTAATCATACACCGTTATCTGTAGTATGTAAGGTTATAGGGCTTCTGACCTGGTACAAAGTACGTGGGACCAAGGCTCGCTCACACTCACAAACACGTGCAGTTTTATTGTATTTAAATGACTTTAAAGGGAATTTAAAATACGAATTTAAACACAAGTCGTATACTAATGTAATGTTACAGTTCTGACACTTTTACAAATATATACTTATAAAACTATCGCAGAGTGGAACTCACTGTCACCAAGTACAGTAGGGGCAATGTCATTAGATAGCTTTAAACAATGTCTAGAGTTAGAAGTTCGAGGGTTAGGTGTAACAAGTCGATCGGTGTAATGTAGCCAGCTGCCGCCGCGCCGCGTGCCTGCAAAGCTGGTGTGTTACGCCGAAAGGCGGCTATACCGGCTATACAGATACGATAACTTCTCAGTGATTTGTAAAGGTTTTCTTCGCATATTGAAATGTATTCAATTTCTGAGGGTGTGCATGGGGGTCTGACAAATTGAAAAACTGACGGATTTTGCATCTGACAAAATTATGCTTAGCTGCACTGCTAAAAGGCATAGAACTGGAATCTATAAACTACAGATATTTACATACCTTGTCAAGCCTCTTTTGTCAATATCTATGCTATTCTTCATGTTCAATCAAGGAGTTTTCATTGAAGCTTCCTTGGTTAAATTAACCTGTCAAGAATTACACTCTCTCTCCACTAGAGGCGACCAAACATTTGACAGATCGAACTTTTTGCAAATTACGACTTTTTCGTAATGTGTGTTTGCTGTCTTTTGCATACGTGTAATAGTTTCACATTGTGCATCATATGCCAAGTATGCAATCAAGTCGGGTCACACAAACAATGTTGGTCGCTGTACAGTCGCCCACTTCTGCACATTTTTCACTGCCGTAGAGACGGTAGAAGCACCAGGAAGGAATACCCGTTACAATTATGGAATCAATTTGCGGTCATACAAATCCAATTTTGGTCGCTGTCTGGTCGCCTAGCTAGTGGAAAAGGGGTCTATGTTCGCTTCTATACATTTTTCACTGCCGTAGAGACGGTAGAGGCACCAGGAAGGAATACCCGAAACAATTAATTTATGGAATCAATTTGCGGTCATACAAATCCAATTTTGGCCGATGTATGGTCGCCCAGCTAGTGGAAAAGGGGTCTAAGTTCTCTTCTATACATTTTTTTCACTGACGTAGAGACGGTAGAGGCACTAAAAAGGGATACCCGTAGCAATAGGGATAGCCCGGCAGGTAGGGCGACGGTAGTCTAGTAGGGGGTGACACCGGCATGAGAGCAGGCGGGGGGATAACTGGTGGGAACGGGGCCGACACAGGGCGGTAAGGAGCGACCCCTGGCGGCGACAGGGCGGTACTGCCGCCGGCATGCTCTGAGGACGGGGACGACATCTCGTTCCCATAGCTCCGCGTGCAGGGCCCTGGGACCAAGCTGGGACTGCATTGGATGGCGCCAGAGTTGCTTTGCGGTACTGTAGGTGATGGTCTTCTTAGTTCTTCTGCTCTTGTTGCGTTTGTAGTTTGACTGTCCGTGTAACTGCGAACGGGACGAATTTCTGGAGCTGCCTTACCCATGATGGGGTTACTAGTAGTACTGTAGGGAGACGCTCTGAAGAGCGGATGCATGAGCGAGTACAGGGCCCGTCCGTCCTGCGACTCCTCTGTTTTGGAGCTTCTGTGACCATAAAAAAAGAAGGAAAGGATGACAAATGAATAAAAGGCAAGCATGAAATTACAACATCGTGTGACTCCAATCTGTCAGTCAACTGTAAGGACATACTAACTAACTAACACCAAGTTCAACACCAACACAGGTTCTTTCAAGTCTATTTAACATGTACGTAAGTTGGTGTTCTTCCACACATACGATTGTACAAATCAGTACAATTCAGCTTATTGTACATGTACCTCATGCTGCAAGACTGGATTTCTTTATCAAACTGTACTTATAAAACTGTAAACTGTATAACGTTAGTGGTTGTGGCTAGCGGGCACTAAACTGTACTGCCCTGCTACCGTAGGATCTGCTTGGCGATCATATGAAACAATGACAAACTCCCCAGCAAATGTTGAACTCTTGTAACCCACCTGAAGCGAGCGGAGCGGCGTAAGTAGCTTCCCTTGGCGAACATGTTTCCGCAGTCCGGATGGAGCGCCCACAGTCCGCCCTTACCCGGCTGCTCACAGGATCGTGGTACCTGCAAGGAGGGGAGACAGGTGTTGTCAGAACGTGAAGAAACGAGGAAACTCAAGGGAAATCGTACTGAGAGCCTAGGAAAGGCGAACATGTTTCCCTTACCGGGCTATATTATTCACAGGACCGAGGGATCTACAAGGAGGGGGAGACAGGTGTTATCCGTTATCAGAAAGTGATTAGAAGTTAAGTCAATCTTAATAGTAATAGCCTGGGACTGAGGGCGAACATGTTGCCGTAGTCGCGACGTGAAGAAAGAACCAGGGCGGTCTTGTAGTTCATGTAGCTTTCGAAGCTCAAGCAGGCCCCAGTGGCTTAGGATAGGCACTTTACACCTATTTCTTAACTCGATTCATGTGAACATGAGTACCTGCCTTCGGTTAGGGGAGTCTTATAGAAAGGGACGTAAAGCTTAAGTCTAAGTCCCATGTTTGAGTATAGCCACATATGCAGCATTTTAGAGAACCCACCACACTTACCGGAAAGAGTAAGTATGATAGGTAGTCATCGATTGCCCTATCATACGTGTCAGTATAAGTTTTTTTTAGGTTGATTGCTTTATCTAAATGTCCGTTCATACTTCTTACCTTGACGAAACAGTCGTTAAGCGACAGGTTGTGCCGGATGGAGTTCTGCCAGCGCCGCTTGTTCCGTTATATCTACTAGTAAATACACATTCTTTTGTTCACTCACTCACTCACTCACTCACTCACTCACTCACTCACTCACTCACTCACTCACTCACTCACTCACTCACTCATTCACTCACTCACTCACTCGTTCGTCCGTCCATTCATTCATTCATTCAATCACACACACACACACACACACACACACATGCATCCATCCATCCATCCATCCGCCATTTATTCATTTATTCATTCATTCATTCATCCAATCCATCCATCCCTCCTTCCTTCATTCCTTCATCCATTCTCACCTTAACGAAGCAGTCGTTCAGAGACAGGTTGTGCCGGATGGAGTTCTGCCAGCGCCGCTTGTTGCGGCGGAAGTAGGGGAAGGTCCGCTCGATGAACGCGTAGATGCCGGTGAGCGGCAGCGCCCCTAGCGGCGAGCTGCGTAACGCCATCACGATCAGCGCGATGTACGAGTAGGGCGGCTTCGCGTCGTTGTCCTGAGAATATGATAAACATTATGATAAATATGAGAATAATGTTTCAGTAATAGAAACTACACCAATAATAGTAAAAGCGCATTCTCACCCATGTTGTTTCTTCTAAGGTAAATAAGTTTTGTTCGTAGTTTTGTATAGCAATAGATGCTATCTTGTACATTTATTGTGCAATAGTCTTTGCCATGATATTTAGAAAACTAAGAAAAGAACATGATTTCTAAGATTCACTTCGAAGCTTGATACTCTAATATTGATGCAGTTTTCGAACCAGAAAAATCAAACCTCTGGTATAAAAGAATACTAATTCATTGTGTACCTAAGTAAGGCATTCATTTGGAGATTACTAGCAACTTTTATGGATGATTGTTACGAAAATAATTAGAATCAAGCATCACTCAGTCCATGGGATAATTGTGCTTGATCACAGCCTTCAGTTCGAAACATTTGAATATTCACCCATAGTTTTATTTCCTAAGCAGCTTTTTACTAGATTTGAACAATTCAAAATCTTCTTGCCTTGCAATTGATTTGAATAAGGAGGTTGATTTGAACAAACAACATCTACAATACACATCGCCAAGTGTCGAACAATAGTGCAGTCAAAACACACACAGTACACATCTCAATACACATCCATAGAATCTAATTACTAGTACTGTATTGATACCTGAAGAAAAACAATATTATACATGTACCTATAAATCATCTTATATGTTACTTATATCATATACATCCCTTACGTACTAAATCACATGAATGAAGCTTTGTATATTTCTGCTTAGACCACTGAAACTGAAGGGAGCTAAAATAAATTTGTGCGTCTTTTGTTTCGCTTGGCTGTGAATGTGTTGTGCGTGAATGCAGAACTTGGGAACCTTCACATTTGACAGCATGGGTATTTGGTCTAAACCTTGAGTACTAGCTTGGCTTTATATATGGCCGTTGTATAATTTTTTGTTAGATCGTGCACGTGAATTATTTGGACTGAAGGGTAATGGCAAACGCACGTCGACCTGCTATATGCCCTACTGTTAGCCTCCATAGCATGCCAAAAACTGGGGGTTTGGGGGGTCTTCATGGTCTTTGGGATCTTTTATGTGCTATTTTCTGATTGCATATAGGCAACATAGCCGGCCTGGTTGAATTACCCCCGTTTTTTGAACTGGGCTGATCAGAAAACAGCCGAAGACAACCAAACCCCCAGTTCTATAAGTCTGCTACGGAGGCTATTTAACCTCCTTGACCTGCTATATGCCCTCGAGACTTTTGAAAACGTAAACTTTAAAACTCTCACCTCTCCTTTTTCTTCCGAAGAGGAGGAAGACGCGTCCGACGTGGTGCTGTCGGGCGTCTCCGCCAGGTCGTCGGCGGAGTTCGACTCGAGAGGCTCCGGCGACAGGGACGCGACGCTCTCGGCACTCCCCTCTCCTGACCCCGTGCGTGAGTCGTCGCGTGGGCCCGGCGGGAAGGTGGTGAGCGGTGCGGTCCAAGCGTTAGGGACGGCCATGGTGTCCGCTGATCACGCTCCCTGCAACAACTGCGACTTCTTCAGGACAAAACACGACCGCAACGCTGGGAAGAGACTTTTTCCACGCACCCAAGTATATCTCCAAGCGGATCTTGTCAAATTGGCGGTCAAGGCAGTATCCAATACGTTTGGTTGGCGAAAAAAAAAGATACGATACTGGTACTAAAAAGAAAGCCCGATAGAAACGCCTAAAAACACGTCAAAAATACAAGCTGAAGCCTTAACTTCAACTTCTAGAGAGTAACTCACAGCAGCAACTGCGAGTTTTCCAAGGAAATAGTCAAATACACGGCCACGAAGCTGGGAAGAATCTCTATCAACGCGCGCAAGCACCGTGACTGAAACGTCCGACTAGGATGGTGTTCTTTGTGTCCGTGTGTCACTCAGTTTCCATACGCTCTGACATATGTGTGCTCCTTGAGGTGTTTTCACAGCTCTCTGTTAACATGTTTTCATATAAAAACAAGTGATAATGAAACACCACCGTCCCACAATGATCCGCCATCGTCCCTTTCTCCCGACCGTCAATCGGGTGTTAATTACTTGTTTTATTGCAAATTCATGCCCGAACAGAAGAAACATATGGTATAAAAACTGACAATTAGTACACATAGAACTACTGATAACTACTAAGAAACTACTAGTAAAAAATACTGGGTTTGACTTCTTTTTTGAAGACAGAGATCCCACTTTTTCTGTAATTTGTGGGTTTTCGGATGTTACTTTTCAAAGAGAGTAGTTTTCTTTTCCTTTGTGTATGTGTGAAAGTTTGGGTAGAATTTGGAGGCTACGTCAAAGAGTTTATTTAGTCCATTGCTATAGAGGGTACAATTTGAGACAAATGCGTTTCGTCTTCCACCGTATTCAACGTACACCATCGTCCCTGCCATCAATCCGGTGTTAATTGTTCCGCTCGCCCACGAACGGCTTTGCCTAATTGATTGGATAATTATCTCACGGGGACGCTTTTTGTTGGCGAGTGTGAGACGTAACCGACGCTTCCTGTCGGTAGCCTTCATGTCGTCGTGTTATTTTCTTTACGACAAAGAGAACCAAGTAGATCCCTTACCATCTCCTTGCCCTTACTACTACCAAGGACATCTGTGTATAATGTCCTTTCTACTACTCTTTATATGGCAAACGTCTATGACACTAGTAAATGAAAGAAGGAAGGAAGACCTGCAATGTCACACGCTAACAACCATACACTTATACACATAGACATCAGTGACATTATAGAGAGTATATACCAAGGACATACAATACACATTTACATTTAGCTCGCGCTTCTTCAATTGTATGAATGTAGTACTAGGAGAGTGGATGGAAGATCAGTTTATACACGCAGGTAATTTATTTTTTACCTCCGTAGTTTATCAAAAAATGTATTGTGGTTAAAAGGCACAAAGGTAGGACAAAAATTACAATGCTATAGAGGGATTAGCGATCAATTGAGACCTCGAGAACCGCTAATGCATAAGCAAAACACCAAAGCAGTGCTGAACGGTGTTTCTTTTTGTCGAAAATACACTGATTACCTATGGGCGCTTGACGTTTGCGAAAATTAATGAAAAGACAATACTAGTAGTAAGGTAGACTAGTAATCTCCAAGCAGATCTTTTGGTGGCTGCATGGCAGTTGGCTGAGGGTGGTATATCCATTCGCCTACCCGAAAAAAAGTAAAAAAAAAACGATAAAAACGCCTGAGCAGATGTCAGAAATCACCTCTACTTAGAGAGTAGCACCGTAGAACCACGTAAAGTTCCGAGGATCGCATAAAAAGAAATTGTTCAATTTGATAAAAATAACTTGTCACCGCCCGGGATCGAACCGGGGACCTTGCGCGTGTGAGGCGCACGTGATAACCACTACACTACGGTGACATTTGTTGGGACAGGGAGGCACGCTAAGGAGTATAAATCCAACGTGCAGTGCTAAACAAGACTATTTCAGAAATTAAATATGTTTCCTCACCAATCTTTTACATAATATTGTTGAGAATGTCACTTGTGTCGGATGTTTTACTAAAACTAAGCGAAACGCTGCAAAACCAAATTTTACATTGACACGACACTTGCGCTCCTAGCGAAAAATAGCCAAACTGCAGAAGAATGATTGCAAACGTCAGCCGATGTTAGCGGGTATCATCACATTAATTATTCAACCAACAACAAATCAATGCTAAGAACAATTCCTACAGGAAATGGATCGATACGTACTCCAGTCTAGGACATAAAGAATTTTAAACTCTTCCTAAAATCAATATGAATAAAGCAAGTGTGATTTAAGGCAAACTTTTTGTCTGTATTTTAGTTTCTGCTGCCTTTTAAATTAGTTTTACAGCCCTATTTGACTTCGCAGTAACTCATACTTTGACATGTCCATTGAAATCGTTTGTAGAACACGTTTGAAATGTTTGAGTTGTCTATTTTTGCTTAGCAATCACCTGAAATCCGCACACCTGTAAGGTAAAATTCACACCTGACTAGTATCAGGTGGGGATCAATTAACTCTACCCACAACCCCCCGCGCGCGGACACTGTGGGAGGAAGAAGCAAATATGGCGACCGAACGCGGGCAAAATATCCGAGTGGGTACAATTTTTATCGAAATAATCCAGAACGCGAGATTGCTGTGGTCCCATGCGTCCTTGAATCGAAAGAAAGGGACTTAGAGTTGTAGGAAAACGTTTTTGTGCCGATGAATCGGGTCTAGTTGGCGAGAAAGTGGGGAAATTGCGCGGTGAATTTTTTGTTGTTTCGGGTGCTCTGGGCCCAAACGACATCTTGTCTGCACGGGTCGTTGTGTGGAAAAATATCCGGAAAAGGACGTTTTGATGGCTTCGCGCGGTCTAAAATCGTTCGCTCTTGCATCCTCGTTTCACTGACGGTTGTTTTGTACCCCGTTTGCAGGTTTAGGATCAACAGGCCGCCGGAAATTCTCGATTCTTCGCACGCCGAGTCGACCTCTACTGGCTCACATGAGGGGCGACCGACATCGCCTCTCTGCAAAGTGATGGAACAGGTCTGGAGCTCCCCCTTTTATACCCGGTTTTCCTCGCTCAAATTGCATTTTTGTGTACAGCAAGCAGTTGCAAAGCGTTCGGAAGACCCCCACGTGCTTGTTTTTCTCGGATTCTCGGACAAATAGTTGGCATTTTTGCAGTTATTTTCAGCACATGTGGCAGTGTTCTTGCGGCGGTAAAGCTTCATGTGTTCCGACGGATAGGATGCAGGTTTTCCCGACAACTACCTTACCGAAAACCCTCTATTTTTTCCGCAGTTTGGTTCTTTTTCTTACGGAGGCGGCGTCCAGCGAGTCGGTGGGCATTCCCAGCCTCTAATTCCGACTGCGTCACCGTCCCTCACCACAGTCGAGGGCCTGCCAGAAGCCGAGTTCGACAGCAACTTTCTCGGTTCCGACATTTCGACGACTTTCCAGGGCCCCGACACCGGGTCCACCAAGCCGTCCCGACCCCAGAACACCACTTCTTACGCGCTGGAAAACGGCGACAATTCCAGGGAACAGCCGTCCTCGGCAGAGAGTGGGGACTCAAGGTATTTTCCTCCCACCTTTCCCCCGCCAAAACCTGTGCCTTTTTAGCCGTCTTTGTCGGTTTTTTACCGGGTAAAAACTAGCGACCAGTCCATACACTTTGCCGGGAAATGTAGTGACTGTAGTACACGAAGCATACAGCCACTTTACGTGGAAAAAGTGAAGCTTAAATAAGGCGAATTTTATCCTCAGTTGTCGCATATGGTAGTGAGTTAGGCTAGGAACTGAACAAGTAAACTGGAACATATGTCTGTTGTTAGGTTGTTTCTGGCATGTTCTGAAACTTTACAGGTCGTATATGTAGGATTTTATGCCCAAATTACAGACCAACTACAGACTATACTGTCATTACCGTGCATATGTACCATAGGGATTTGTAATACCACACAAAGAAGCTTCTTGTAGTGCTGTTTTCTATGTGAATAGAACTTTTTTCTATGCATTTACCCCCCACACATGTTGTTGCCCCCCTCCCACCCTATGGAAAGAACACACCCACCTACACACTCACATATAGATAATGCTGTCATTTATGACTTCAAGTTGAGAGAATATCTTTACATGAAATATTACTGAGATGGGTTTATTTGAAGATGGGTTAGATATTAAGCATCATGCAAGAACAGACTTCTGTACTCAACTCCTTGATTCAGGCAAGAAGGCTGCCTTTTTTGTCAGTCTTTGCCACTTTTCCGATTTGCGATAGTCGTAGAGACATACAAATGCAAGTAAGTCATGCAGATACTAGTACATGAAAATGGAGACTTGATGAAGATCTGGTGGCTACATCATGACAAAGTTGGAATCAATTCGGAAAGTATTCCATGCCTGTTTTTGCTCTGAAAGACACTGGTCCAGGTGACAGGCACATGTCTAATAGTCATACAGGCATAGTCATACAGGTTTCCTTTTTCGAAAATTTTTAGCGAGAATGACTCTCAATTTATTGAGATGCGAATTCAACATTGCAGCATTTGCAATGAAAAACCCCTCTTCGAAAATTAAAGCGACGTGTTCAACTTCAACATTGTGCCAGAGGTTTAAAGTCATGGGTCATTGCTGTGTATCAATAGGTGTTGAAAACAATATGCTGACCTTGAACTTCAGTGTTTCTTTAAGTTGCTTTTTGGGGATTGAAGATAGAGTATATTACTACGATATTGCATCTTCTTAGCAAGGAATTTTCAGTATGTTGTACACTGTTCTCTTAGCAATACTACATAGCTTTTCTAGCAGGCAAGGTCTATACAGTGTATCTTGGACTTTACAGGGATGTTTTTGGCCCATTATTTTACTCTTTTTGTGTCTCCTATGTCAGCTAGTGAGAAAATAAGTCATGTTACTTCTTACAATACATCATGAAAAGCTACCTTTGAGGTACTATTATATCAAGGCATCATACTGACCAGACTGTTCAATTGAAAAGTGTCCTTGAAATGAAACTTGTGTTGGATAGTGCATCACGACAGCATTTGTTGATATTTTCCTGTTAATATTCATAGATAAGTTGGAAAATATCCTAAAAGTGAAATAAAGAGCCTAGATTACAAACAATATGGGGAAACTGGGATGAAATACTGCTCACTGTTGTTAACTTATAACTTTGGGAAAGTCATATCTTTGTGGATGTGAAGAACCAAAATATTTCCACATCATTGTTTTGTAGGTTGGAAACTTTGTAAAAGATGTTTAGGCATTTCAGTGCACTTGCAGTCCATGGTGTGTTATGTAATGATTAGATGCAAGTCACATATACACTGCACACGCACATCAGATTTTTCCATGTCTTCTTCTGAGTTGTATCTGTCCTAGACCACTCGATGCCTACATGACAGCATTTGGTACATTCATGGGTCTCCTTCCAGAGGAGAATTGGTAATTTATTTGTTCCCTTCCTAAGGCACTTTTTGTGCTAAAGTATATCTGGACATAGTCAGCCATCTTGGAATGTTTTAGCGATGACATCATGTTCTAGTAGAGAGGCCCTGAGTGAGGGGTTAGCCCAGGCACTTTGGGTGCAGCAGGACTGGTCTAGGGTACAGACAACAGACAAGGACTGGGTCCATTCTGGTCTACTAACTTTGTAGTACAAGTTCTATTGATACTTATCTAGCTGTTGTGATTTTTTGTGCATAATGTTGTGTATTTCATGTATTTTTATGAAGAGATGTGAATAGCTTGTCCTTGTGAGCTTTGCGTTTACCTGGATGTACAGTTGTTTCAGATGGTAGTCATGATGTGCAGTGAAGCCTCAAACCTTGTGTTTATACAGTGAATATTCCGTTAAAAGTGTGTGTAAGAGGATAAATAAGTGGAAAAAGAGTTTTGGCTTGAGGCCAAAGCCTTTGCACTATTGCAAAGCTGGTATATATCTACTCTACTTTAGCTTGTGTTGTTGACCTCTTCTAGAGACCATCCTTGGATGGTTTGTCACCTAGGCAGCAGGCATTGTCAACAATTTGTAGTCTGCAAAAAGATGTGTTTTCAAAACAGGGAGAATATTTTGTGAAGGGCCCTTGCAGAGCATATGCTTCAAGTGTGTACACACAGGCCATATTGTCCATGTGGAAACCCCTTTTTTGTGGCCATTTCACCAAAATTCTGCCGCGGTAACTTGAACACACCGACCAGGGTGTTCTCTAGACCACAGGCACCAAGTTTCCAGCAGAAATCTTGGAGGACAATGTTGTGAATTTTGCGGTAAAGGCCTTTTTCCTGCGTGTTGAAAATTTTCCCTTTGTGGGCCCCTGAATTGTCGCATTGCAGATATAGCAGAGGTCACGTAGGACTTGGTGTTTACAGGAGGGAGTCTGGCTAGTGAAGGGGCGGCCCTGGCTGGGTCTAAAAACCTCTGCTGCAGCCTTTTTCTTTTAGAACAGCTTGTTTTGGTACATTTTAGTGGTGCAGTCTTCAAATCAGTAGATTAGAGGGTTTATGTTGCTAAAAAATGATGATTTTGAATCTAATTTCAAAACAATTTAATGCCTTACTTTCAGTAAGGAAAGCAAGAACATTTTTGCCTAGGCAAGGCCTCTTTACTAGTCTACCTCACAATGTAGTCTCAACAGGGATCTTTCTTTTAGGATAATTTGTTAAGGTACATTTTAGTGGTGGATTCTGAAAATTCAGTGGAACTAGAAGGTTTATTTTGCTTGAAAATTATGATTTTGAGTTTGATTTAATGCCTTGCTTGGAGTTGGAGAAGCAAGAACATTTTTGCCCAAGCAGGATCTCTCTACCTCACACTATAACCTCAACAGGGATCCTTCTTTTAGAACAACTTGTTTTGGTACATTTTAGTGGTGCAGTCTTCAAATCAGTAGATCTAGAGGGCTTATGTTGCAATAAAATGGTGCTTTTGAGTTTGAAATTAATGCCAATCCTTAGTAAATTGAGTTGGGTTTAAGCTAGAACATTTTTGACCAGGCAAGGTCTCACACCATGGACTCAACAGGGATTTTGTTTTAGGAAAAGTTGTTTAGGTGCATTTTGATGGTGGATTATTCAATTCAGTAGAACTAGAAGGTGTACTTAGCTAGAAAATGATGATTTTGAATCATCAAAGTTGCCCTGGCTTGCCTTTTTGCTTAACAGTAAGAGAATCTAATACCTCTCGACTTTACCTAGGACAGTTGGATGGATTCTATCCTTCATTATGTCAAACGGTTACAGAATTTACTCTTGGTTCCAGATGGCTTCGTAGAACATTATTAATGCCTGAATAAAAGTCTTCTTTGTGTACACATATTTACACTAGTATGGAAAGGCTCTTTGTCTTTGTTTGGTTACCGGGGTTTGGTCGCAGATACTGGTATAGACTTCAGACACACAGACAATTGTAAGAGCACAATATCTGTGGTATTTAGACATCAGAATACAGTTTAATATGCCTAAATATCACTTGTGCTTTAGCAATGTACTTGCACACATGTATTGTTAGATCCATGTTGCTTGTTGGTGTATTTATTTGTAAAGGTAACACATACGTCTGACCTTGCTTGAAATGACAACAAAGGAAAATGTAGCCTTGGGGATGCCTTTTGTTTTGTATTTATGTTTGCTTCTATTCTAGAATCTTCGAGGAAATTACAGAGAAGAGTTAATGAACTACTGAAAGTCAAGTCAAATTTTTTGATATGGAAAAAAACAGTCGCTGTCCAAGCTCTGTATCTGCTTGTTACTCACGTAAAAGACAATGAAGGACAAATTTTGCAATAAATGCAGACTGTCTTTTCTTAATTTTTGAAATAGCTGTTCTTTTTGAAAGAAAGTCTGTTTTTCCAAAGTAGAAACTGGAGTATACTACGTTATGATTTTTGTTGCATCAGAATTCTGTGTCTATACATTATAATAGTGTTCACTCCAGGGCTTTAGTAATGGGCCTGCCTCATGTTATTGCTATAAATGATGTCTCTAGGGTAGTCTTTTTTGTCACAAAGCACAAATTTCAGCTGTAGACATTCTTAAGTAATAGATCAAGACCTGTTGGCTTGGTATGGATGGAAAAATTTGGTTTCGATACTTGCTTTTTCTATTTTTTTCAAAGATAAAATCACATGGTTGTTTTTTTTACGCCCCCCTCACCACATTGAATGACATTTTTACTTCTGCAAATTTTACCATGCTCGGTTCATAGATATTGTTTGTTGTTCCAACTTAAAGTGCACTAATAAGATGCATACAGTCACATTTTCATTACTTTTATAGATTCACAATCATAAAAATGTCTCTATGATGGCAAAAGTTTTACATTTTTTTGCAGCCTTGGTCCATACTTTCGAGCATGTGTCAAATCCATCATTTCATGAATGAAAAAAAGAGAAGCTTATTTGCAACTGAAAACTTTTATTTGGGGTTGAAATTTAAAAAAAAAAGGAAAGTATAAAAAAACATGGTGACCACTTGACTTTCAGAATCTCAAACAAAATCGACAGCGCAAAAAAAAAAAACAAGCTGCTAAGGGGCCCAAACCTGTGTCCCTTTCTTCACAAGCCCAAGAGCTACAACAGTATCTACCATTAAAAAATCAACCCTGTAGCTTGTCCAGAGTATGTGGTATCAAAACTGGAAGTGCTGCTGCAGTATATTCAAAAGCTGCCAGGGGACCCAAAGGCTTTTCATCTCTTCATATTGGCAACACCTACCCACATACCAAATATCATAAAGATCAACTCGTGACTAATCAAGAATTGCTGTTCACAAACAAACCGACACACGCACACACACACACAGACAGACACACACACACACACACACACACACACACACACACACACACACAGACACACAGACCTGAAAACATAGCCTTCTTGGCAAAGGTAATAAGAAAGACAGTAAAGCCAATGTAGGGCTTTAAAATTCAATGCAAATTCAAATTGCGAAAACTTTTTTCCAGACCCTAAGTAAAATTGTAGACAACTTGCAACTTTGCAGGCTTAATCAGGCTCATTATCATGAATCACAATCATGCAAGCTAATAAACCACATGCTAAAGCTCATTTTTAAGAAGGGCTAGAATGCTAACTGTGTAACAATATTTCCGTCAACTTTTGACAGGTGGGTGTGGCTATAGGCTCGGTCTATACCTCTGTGTTAGACAATGAATTTGCTTGAATTTGTTTGAGCCTTGGACAGACATTCAGATGAGAAATGAGTTTTACTATCACCATTATTAATGCCAAGCTAGAAATAAGTTTTCAGATCTCCCATGTCCCTGCAACAAGTTACCAAAACCTTAAACTGAAGAAAAGCCAAATGGATCCTGGTATTTTCAGGTATATGGAAGGAATATGTAAAAGCAGTAGATGAAAATATATGCAACTAAAAAAACATCTCTGAAAATATGCAAGTGAGTGCCAGATTCTAAAGTTTTAAACTGTTCAAAAATCAAGAAGAAATGCAACATATGTCAACAAGATAACTGCAAATTTGTCCAGTTTGTAGTAAATGAGCTTTGTTATTTCAATTTGCAAAACTTAACCAACTTCCTAAACTTTCCCATTATAGTTTTGCCCTTATTAACTAAAATTGTTTGTATTGGCAAGATTTACATTCTAGATGGTGTAACATACAAAACAAGAACTGCTGATTTGTTGATCAAAACCAATGTTTCATTCTTACATCATTGTTGTTTACTGGAAGGTCAAAATGTTTGTGCTTCCTTGACCTCTGACCTCAATTTGTGGAAACAGTGGACATTGCACTATAATTATTAATAATTTCCTTGCTAATGGTCATAGTGATAAAACATATGTTTCAACATATTTGAAAGGTACAAAGATCATTTGTGAATAAGTTGGCCGAAGTTGATTGCAAAGAAGGCTTTCTGAAAGTGTGTTCAAAGAGTTTGTAACTTTGTAATTGCTTAACTTAGATCAAATTGGTCAGCAGTTCCGCCCATAGAAAGTGTTTGAATGCAATATTACTTTAGGGCAGTATGTTTATGAAAATGTCTGATTATTTCAATTTTGAAGATGTGTGGTATAACTATTATAAAATAAGGCAAAAGATACAACACATTTGATTAGACTAGACCAGCTGCAGGGTTGGACAAGTCCCATTGCCCACTTGCCCAGGGCAAGTAAAAGCACTGTTCGGGCAAGTGAATATCCCCCAATCGGGCAAGTAAATTTTTTGGATGCGAAGTATTGTATTTGGTGCAAAATTACTCATTGCAAGTCTCAGACCACCTTATTTTGATAACTCTACGATAAAATAATTTCCTTGCTGGTAGTAAAAATGCATAGAAAATGTCATGTACATTGCATATTTTGGGCAAGTGAAAAGTTGGTTCGGGCAAGTGGAAATGACCATGTACTTGCCCAATAGGGCAAGTGGATTTTTGAAAACTTGTCCAACCCTGCAGCTTCTGAAGTCTTACACACCTTGTCAAAGCTATAGAACCTAATGTGCCAGACCACAGTACCATTCTCTATGCAGCTTTGCTTAACTTGATTTAAGTCTGTGTCATTCCAGAATGGTGTTATTTGTTTCAAAAGAAGTTGACATTGTTAAAAAGACTTTCTGAACTTAACTGTTTGTAATTTTGTAGTTACAAAACTTGGGAAGAAATTGGTAAATAGCTTTGTTAACAGTTAAATTTTGAATTCCATTAAATTCAATGTTACTTTAGGACCGTTTCTTTTGTTGACAATGTCAGGTTATTTTGAAGGTGTGTAGTGTAACATCAGACAGAAGATTGTAAGCATAGATTTGTTTTGCCCTTTTTTAGACCAGGTTCTGAAATCTTGCCCACCTTGTCCAAAACAAGACCACTTCGGTACAGAGCCCTACTGTACCATACAGCGTTAACATTCTCTATACAGTCTAGCTTATTGTTAGCAAGTGTTACATACAGCAAGCTCCTCCTTATTTTGAAGCCATCTAGGTATAACATCAAGTAGAAGGTACCACATTTGTAGTATGTTAGACAAGACTAGGTTTTGGAGTCTTGTAACTCTTGTATGTAATCTAAGACCACTTCGCTACAGAACACAGTGTACTACCACACAACAATAACATTCTCTAGCATGCAGCCTTGCTTACTGTTAGTAGTAAGCTAAGTGTTATATAGTACAGAAAGCTCCTCCATATTTTGAAGGTGCCCAAGTATATCAGGTAGAAATTGTAGTATGTCAGATCAGACCACATTCTGAAGTTTTGTCCAAGCTAAGACCACTCTGTTACCGAACACAACATGTACTACCAGACGACTGCAACTTTTTCTGTGTAGCCTTGCTTACTAGTACTGTTGGTAAGTGTAACATACAGAGAAAGCTCCTCCCTTGAAGGGGCCCCTGGTTTGCTGCATTGCAGACTGAGTGGAGGTCATACAGGATTCAGCACAGAGCCCAGCCGCCATGTCAGGCAACAAGCTCTCACCGTCTGTGTCGGGTGTGCGGACCTCAGGGTACTGTCACCCTCCCCACTCTGCATGCAGCTAGCTGTGGATGTTGTTCTCTGTGTTTCTGGTTTTGTTTCTGAGGATTTGTACGGCTAATTTTTCTTTTGTGGAGGTTTTTGTGAGGAAGTGTTTTTTAGGGCGTGTGCTTGCCCAGCCATTGTGAATATGTTGTGGTTAATTTTGCATGCCCTTGCCTTTGAGTGGAAAACAGGCCTGGCTGCCTCTTCCTGTTTCCCACTTTAAAGTAGGCTTGTTTTCGTGGATTATAATGTTCAGTTAAAGAGAGATTTCAAGGATTTTAGGCTTGTTTGTGGATTTTGTGAAAATCCAGATTTTCTTGAATTTTTACCGTTGGTTTTTACCTTGCTATTCTGGACCCCAGTGAGCCATTCAGTACAAGCTGGTCTGCCCTAAAAATGATACAGAACAGCCTGATCCCCTGCTGTCACGATTCTGTAGCCGATTTGCTTCCTTTCTACATCGAACCACAGATATGTAAAGCTGTTGTTGTTCAGCCATGGGGCCCCCAGTAAGGGTTCTGGTGACGCAGCTTGAAATTGAAAGGAGTGGTCTAGACTCCCGGCTGCCTGGCCTCACAGCCATATTTTACGGCCTTGTTGTCAACTCTAACCATTGCTGGTGCTGTAATCTTTTTATAAAACTGGATATGATTTAGTTGTGTTTATGAAAAGCTTAGATTTTCTTACTCCTATTAATTGATGTTTGTTTGAACAGGATATGTGCTGCTTTCCTGGCTGAAAACTGCTTCAGAAAGGGCCATCCGCCTGTTCTGTGTTGCCTACAGAGATCTAGCTGCTTTTTCTGTTGTTGTTTTGTTGTTTTTGTGCAAATTATGAGGTAGATTGCACTGATAACTGTTGTAATCAGGTTGGACATGTTGGACAGGCCATTCTTTTGCATGACAAACAGACCATGAAGTCTGCAGTCCACCCAACCTAGAGTCAACAAAACAGAACAGGAGAAAGCCACAGGGACCTTTCCTGGGCTGATTTTTAACACCAAAATTTAAATTTTTTGCTGTAAATATTTTTTTACTATCTCTTTGTAATGTTTGAAATGTGGTTACACATTTTGAGATGCATACTTGACGTTTTATGCTGCATATAAACAGCAAAATCCTTGACACATTTAAACCTTCCATGCTGGTATAACAGCAGACTTTTCTCGGTTGGTCGTGTCTGATACGTAGTCTTTTTCCACATTTTACAGAAAAAGGAGTTTATTTGCTGCTGTATGTGTAGTGTAATATCCATAGTGTCACATGAACCATGTTGTTTTGAGCTGGGCTGAGAAATGAATTTGCCAGACCTTCAGGAAGAAACAGTGATTGTTGCAGCCACTGGAAGCACTGAAGGCCAGTGTTTGTTTACTTTTAGAAGCACTGTATTTCATTTTTTGGGGACATGATGTTTTATGTGATCTTGTAGTAACTCTTGGATATCTTTAAAACATTAAGGGTCTTTCTAGAGCTTTGGTAATTCCAATGTTGACAACTGAATACGGAGAAAAAGAGTATAGAAACATTGTTTACCAATGTTAAGTATATGTTTACATTCTTGTTTATTTATCAAAAACTCCAGATGGGTTTTGCCAAAAGACATCCAGTTGCTTGATACAAATGTAAGTTTGGCAAAGAAGTTACAAAGAACTATTTGGAAAAGAACTCTTTTTAAACTACAAACTGGTTTCTTTTGCAAAATGAATGTCTTTCTGTTGATCCAGTTGTTCAAGCAACTTGGAATGGCAGTGTCAACTGCTGCAAAGCTCTTTCGAAAGTTTTCTGGTTTGAAAAATAATTACTGTGTGTGAATTGTGCCTGAAACACTAAAAAAAGTTTCAAGAACAATTTTGTTTGCCTTCGCCTTGAGTTTTTCCACTTTACGTTATGTAGTCATTGATTGATGCAGTGTAAAAAAAGGAACCTCTCTATTTTAAGAACTTACACACATCATAAGGTTATTATTATTATCATAACATATTTATGAATTATTTTGAAAAGGTGACAAGGCAAACACACCAGCTCTTCAGTGCCTTTGAATATCTAGTCAGTCGTCAAAAGATGCCGAAACTTTCAACATAAACTTTGAACTTTTGAAAAAAAGGCTGTTGATCTTTGTCACTGAGTATGAATCTGAAAGTCATCATAAAATAACTTTCTTTATAGAATAGAAAGCTAAGTAGTAAAATTTTACAGAAAGACACAAAAGAGAAAGTTAGAAACAGAAATTAAGCTAAACACGATGAACATTTTGCAGGCAATTGCCAGAACACTGTCAAGCAGTTTCCTGAGAACAAAAGTTGTTACAATTTATGATAAACTAATGCCTTAAAATTGTATTTTGTATTGTATTTCTTTTCTATATGTTTTGAAATAAAAAGAAAAACCTCCCTTCGATGAAACGTAAAAGTGTTTGTAATTGACATTTCTGGAGTATCCTCTCTTGTGAATGCTTTATTCTTTCGTTCACTGTACCTCAGTACTATTGTAACTCTCCGAGTCCCTAGCATATGCCCAGAACAGCTAACTCCGTGCCTCCACAGTTTGTAGCAGCTACCTGCCATACGAAATGCCTGTTCTGAGGGCCCCCGCGCTGCGATTGGTCAGCCAATTTTGAAATGTAAGCGATGACATCATGTCTGTAGGCAGGGGCCCTGCTGAAGGTAGAACACAGTTGTACCGACAAGGCTGCAGGCAACGTTAGCAGCTGTTGCTGTTGCAAGGACCTGGCTACATTCTGTACAAAATAATTCCATTTTCTTCTCAATATCTATGAAAATTATGTACAATTTTTGAAGATGTTTTTAGTATATTTTTGGGCTTTCCTTTTTGGCAGTGTGTTATTTGGGAGTGGCATATGTTTGAAGCATTTTGCTGTTCTTGTGTCTGGTGTTGACTGCCAAGGACCTGGCTATACTACATTCTTTACAAAATTACTCCTTTGTATTTTACATCTTTAGAAATTAGACAATTTTGAGTGTGTTTTTAATAGAATTTGGGAATTTTCTTTTTGTCAGTGTTTAGTGTGGAAAGAAAATGCATTTGGTTTTTTTTGTCCATAGCTGGTCTTGCATCTGCAGTTCTGTTGTCATTTTCTTGTAGTAAGCTTACAAAATCAGTGTCTTTTGAATAGGTTTAAGAGAAAATTTTGATAGTTTTGCATTTTAGAAGATCCAATAGGAAATATTTAACTGTTTAAAGGCATTAGTGTTTATGCAGTTGAAAAATCGACCTTTGCCAAATATTTGCTTAGTGTTCTATTCAGTTTAAGCTGTCATGGCTTGTTAAAGACGGTAAACATTCTGGGTTTTCTTCCTCAGAAAATGTATTTGAGACCTTGGTTAAGCAATTAAACTTGTGACAAGCTTTTTTCTGTAATGTAGAGTATTGAATAGACCAAATAAGAGTAAAAGACATACTCAAGGCTGTTTTTCTATTGTAAACTAGCATGAAATAGGGCCTGTGAAACCACATATGTACAATAACGCTGAAGGGCTCTTTGTAACAGTTTTATTGTGCTTGTTATATTGTTTTTAAGAAGCTTAAGCTCCATTTTCGTAGGTTCCTTGCCTGCACATTGTTAGCTGTTGTCATTATGTAGGAAAGTAGGGCATTGACCCCAAATCTACTGACTGGCCTCACAGCTCAGAAATGCCTTCTCTAACATGGCCTTATCTGGACTCATTGCTGAACTTAATTACTTTCTAACCTGTTTTATTTTGAAAATAAGTGACTAGATTTCATATTTTCTATCCTTATGTACAGAGTGCTAAATGTACCCTAAATTTCTGCTGTTACAAAGGATGCCATACAAAAGCAGTACTAAGGGAAGTTATGTTGTGTTGTGTGTTATCCCTTCAAGCAATTTTACCAAAGTGGTGTCTGTTACGTAGTCTTTTTGATAACGTACTGCCGAATTTCAATTTTAAGAATACTACGTGATAGGGCATGTTGTGTAGATATCGTTGTACTGGTTAGACAGGGTTTAGGAACAAATTTGACATTTTTGGGGGTCTTCAGAAGTTTTAAGCTGTAGCCTGGTGGTATTTATCCCTTACAAATAGTCTTGTGACAGTTCTGGTGTGGTATTTTGGATTCATAGAAAAATTTGTCATCTTGTGTCATTTACATAAGACTGACATATCTTAATTGTATGAAAACATAAGAATACCTCTATATTTTTGGTTGATTGCTGATTGCAATATTCTTGAATGTGATGTTGGGCAATTTGATGAAGGTTTCAAACCTATGGTTAACTCCTTGGGTTCTTTTAAGTATCAGACTACAATATATGTCAGAAGCTTTCTGTAGAGCCATAATTAAACCCAACAAGAACACGACAAAAATATTATTAGAATTTAGATAACAGTCCAATATGTTACAAAAAACAGCAAGGTTTAACACTTCCTTTCTTCTTAGAAATTAGTATTGATATACACATTTTCTAGCACTGCTCCTTTCTTCAGCATGTAGATGTAAAAGTTTCAATGATTGAAGTGGTGTTGAATGCCCTTTAAGTAACTCTCTTCTTATTCTTCACTTTCCATGCTGCTAGAAAGATGACTAAATGGTAAGAAATGTGGAAGTGAAGGATAGCATGTGGCAGTATCGATGTTGTATACTGTACCTGGTGTAGTGTTTGGTATCAGTGGAAAAGGGATGAGCTGGTCTCAGTGTACCTTGTACAATTACATCCTTTTCTAACGTTTTGTCCAAACTGATGTGTTTCTTATTAGACTTTTAAAGATAATTGTAGATTAACTATTAGGAATTCTTAGTTTTTAAACATACCATACTTTTGTTGAAAAAAGGTTATCTTAATTGACTGATTCTGAATGCCGATTACACTTAGTTAGCAATTCAGCCAATGAGAGCATGGCAATGAGT
This sequence comes from Branchiostoma belcheri, assembly GCF_001625305.1. Classification (NCBI taxonomy): domain Eukaryota; kingdom Metazoa; phylum Chordata; class Leptocardii; order Amphioxiformes; family Branchiostomatidae; genus Branchiostoma; species Branchiostoma belcheri. Next base: position 172,821 of record NW_017804242.1, on the reverse strand, counting down.
AGTTCGGCCACCAATGAGAGGGTAGCTGCATTTCTGACAAATTTGTGCATTTTTAATGTATTTATTTTGCACTTTTACATTTTGATGGGTGACAGAGGCTAAACTTGAGTTCAGATTTAGTGTTCAAATTGCTTTTGTATATTCAATTTTGAAAAATTTTCTCCTCTCTGATTTTTTACAGCTCAGATGAGAGCAACTCTGGGTCAGAGGACAGCAACGATGAGGACCAATCAAAATCCGGCTCCAGCTCCAGCAGCCAATCAGGAAGCAGCTCCGACTCTGGCAGCCAATCAGAGTCCGAGTCCAAGTCGGGATCCGGATCTGGATCGGGATCCAGCTCCGCGAGCGAATCCGGAAACGAGAGCGCGAAAGCGGAGGAGGATGGGGAAGAGCAGGTAAATATTTGTGCGGCCTCCATGTATATTACAGAATATTTTATTCATGAGCAAAACCTTGTTAGAATATAATCACCAATTGATTTTAAAATGTATGGAATTTTATATTGACTGATTGTACCCGCCTTCCGTCTGTTATAATCCATGTGTGATAAGAATTTTCTACTATGTTGTCAATTTGAGTCTTACAATGTAGATAACCACAATTCAGCCTATGTAAGGCTGCCAGTGTTTTTATTAAGAAGAAATTAATCGCAAATTCATGCCGGGGGGGCTAATTGCAGATTACAAACATAACAGAACAATGAAACGTAGTATAAAATAACTAAAATCTACATGATAAAAGGTAGTTGTCTAGAGCTATAGCTATGTCTAAAACTATGTCTAAGGGGTCTGACTTCTCTTTTTTAGATCATGGAAGACGTAATGTCCCACCTTTTCTAAAATTAGTGGGTTTTGGGAGGTTAAAAGAAGTATATGTTTATTCACAATAAACCATTTCATCATCATCTTCAGGAGGATGGGGATGAGTCGAACGACCCGGCCACAGACAGCAAGGACCAAGCAGGCAAACTGCCCAAGAAGGAGAGACTGGCTGATCTCAAACAGGTGGGAATCTTACTGGCTACTTTTCTATTGTCTCGGGTTATGCTTGCACTACTCTCCAAGCAGAGGTTTGTGATTGGGGTTATTTTTGGCGTGTTCTTTTATCAGGGTTTCTCTTTTCACCCCCAAAAAAATTCCAATGCAAAAGAGAAACCCCGATAAAAAAAGCCTAAAACACGGCAAAAATAACCCCAACCCTCTGCTTGGAGAGTATGCTGCAACCTTTTCTTCTCAAATACTGTCAAAACTGCCCAAGAAGGAGAGACTGGCTGATCTCAAACAGGTGGGAAGGTTGCAGCTCACACACTGTCGCTTCTAAACTGTCGTAGGTAATGTTAGAGCAGCGTACTAGGTAGCCTGAATTTTTTTTCTGCCATCCCTGTTTTGTTCCCCTAGGAAATTTTGAAATCTTGACCCTCTGAAAAATGTTTTTTTTAGCATTTCATGGGGCAAATTTGACTATTCAAAGTTTAATGGCATCTCTTTCTATATCTTTACATGCCAATTTTTGTCTGACCAAAACAATGGATTGGACAGAGTTTTTGCCTGTCCTGCGTGGCAAAATCTCATTCAATGACAGAAAGACTAATGCTGGCTGAAACACTGGTCAATGGTTACGTTAGAACCTTTCCTTTGGCGCTAATTTCCCAAATATGATATAGGATTTTAAAGTTTTTAAACCTTAAAGTAATGAATTGAAAGCGACACTGTTGAAAATGCGATTTGTAAAACTAAAACTATTCACACTATACATATAAAACTTATTTTACTGATCCAGTCATTGTGTATGTTTATCTAATCTTTGTTTATGTTTGTCTAAGCTTTGTTTATGTTTGTGTTTACCAGATGTGGGAGGAGTACCCGGATGTCTATGGTGTGAGAAGATCCAGCCGAGCCAAGAAAGAACCCAGCAGATATAATGTAGGCATGGAGGTACTGTCGGTCACACAAGGAATTCATTTTCTTTTGAGTGATCACACACACAGTAGCCTGACTTTCCTCATTTCATTTACACATCCATTTAGAAACACATTTTTTTTGTCATGCAGTAGTGTTTGATACAAGTGTTCAGGCCAGTGTGATAACTAGTTTTATATCATACCCGGGCCGCGATAACGTTTGATAATGGGTTCCGGACCGGTCCGTACTGTACAGTACGGCCCGGGCTTCCATGGCTTCCATAGAACGATTCAAACAGGTTTTGCCCTAACTGCGTTTGCCGCTTTTGAAAATTTGAATACAGAATCTGGATGTTAGAATTGATATTGTTGCATTTTAGGGTTTAGTGGCACCAACTTTTGGCTCATCTTGCATTGAAAGGCGCGTTTTCTTTGGTGGGTATGACATAAATAAAATGTACAAATGACAATAAATAAAATACAACACGGTGTATTCCTCAGCACCCTCAGGCCGATACCTCGGGCGATGCGGAAAACCAGGTGTTGTATTCTATATGTATCACATGGGATTCCAAAAGTTCCATAGAATAATACAGACACATTTCATTTCATTTGTATACAGATTAGGCCACACTAATTTAATTTCTTGGTTAACGGATTTTTCTAGAAAAATAATGAAGCGGGCGGGCGAAAAAAAACAAAAACAGGCCTAGGAATCCTATTATGGCCCAAAATGGTACGATAGGAGCCATGAAGTCAACACACCTGGCTGGTTCAAAATCTAAATGAATTTTGAACTTTTAATGATACCCCTGCATTGAAAGATTGAATAACTGTAACAACTAGGAAGAAAAGGACTGTTTTCAACTGTTCAGGGCAAAATATGAGCATTTTGCAGTTGATTCTGAATTTTTATTTTTATTTGCAAATCAGAAAAAAATGAAGCGGCGAATCCGTTAACCAAGAAATTAAATTGGTGTGGCCTTACATTGATTAAAAGATAGAAAATACTGTCTGAAATGTCTTGACTCCTAAAAAAAATTATCCAGTTTGGCTTGTCTTATATTGCTGATTACCCAAAACGTTTAAATGATTAAATATAATGAATAAATCATTGGTTGGATTATCATAGGGTTGTTATACAAAAAGTGCTCATCCATGGTTTTGAATGATTAAGTCTTGTTGGCATAACCACGACTTTTTGTATGTAAATGTGCAGCATTTTGGATGTTTTACTTTTGGATGTAATATGTCTTGAATGGATCTTACATTTTAACGAGTTGGAAGGATCTACAAAGTTTTAATATTTTTGCTGAAGCCTTTATTTGGATGTCAATGACAACACAGTGTGTTAACCTTCTCCCTGCTGTCTAACCACATAACCAATAAAAGTTTGGTGCTATACACCTACCATAGCAGACTGAAGGTTAACAATCCCTTCTGAAATATTGACTTGGATGTCAATGACAACACCCGTATGTTAACCTTCTTCCTGCCACCTAACCCCTTAACCAACACAACTTCAGTGCCTACTGGTCACTGTAGCATGCTGATGGTTAATAACCTTCTGAAATATTGACTTGGATGTCAATGACAACACCGTATGTTAACCTTCTCCCTGCTGCCTAACTCTATATATAACCAATACAACTTTAATACCCAACAGCTACCTTAGCAGGTTAATCTGTGTTTTCTCTCACTGTCAAATGCAGGAGTCTGACGAAGAAAATGATGAAGATGATGATGAAGATCACCGCAAAAGAAGAAAAAACATCTCAGCGAAATCCAGAAGAAAACGGAAATCGTAAGTGTGAACAGTAGCCTGCCTATGTGCTCAGGCCAGGAGCTGGCCCTTTCTCCCTTCCATCAAGTCCTAAATGTTGCACAGTTCATGGCGCCAGACTTTGCTAAGTTTAAAGAAGTCCTGTCTTTTGTAATCATATGTTTCTACTGCTCCAAGGTCCCTGGCGTCTGGGGGAAACTGTGATGTGCTACGAAAACACAGATTTGTTTAAACACTCACAGTTCAAATCTGTAACAAAACGTTAAACACTCAGGTTTAGTTTGTAATTAGAGCTGCCCTTCAATAGCTATAACTAGTCTCTTGGCCTTGCACTAAGCGCATTCGTTGAAGAAAATTGTTTTTCTTTTCCTCTCTCAGAAGTGAAAACTGGGAGGCAGACAACAGTGACAGCGATGATGATGATGACAATGACTCGGGCAGCAGTGATGACTACACAGTGAAAAGAAGGGCCAAACCTGCAGCCAGACCAGCCACCAGGCCACAGGCCAGAGTCAGAGGTAAACTGTGGATTTTATGTATTTCTGATTTATTTAAAAAGGTGGCCCATCTCAATGGTATGACACAGCTTTACTGTAGGGCCCTGGAAAACATACATTACATACAACATGTTTACAGTATATACATACATTGCAGAAATGTATTTTTTATACTTAACACTTAGTCCAGCACTTGGTCCTCCATGGCCCTTCGCAATTTGTTAGTGTCGTGATTATATACTTAATACTTTAATGACTGTAATTCATTGTAAGATACTGGATGTTTATACATTAGGTGGAGCCAGACATGAACCTTCTTTCTGCTACCTAACCAATATAGAATTGGTACCCAGATTGCTCCTTCAGTGTGCTAAAGGTTAATGTCCTGACTTTTGTGCCTGTGTTCTTCAGGTAAAGCCCCCATCAAGGGGAAGTCAGCTGCCAACAATCAGGGTCGGAAGCGCTCGGGAAGTCTGAGCGAGCGGGAACAGAAGAGACTGTCCAGGAGAAAAGCTGCTGCAAACGTCAGGTACACAACAGAAACTCATCCATATTGTACACTGGGGGCACTAGATAGCTTTAAACAGCTTTAAACAGTGTTTGGAATTAGATGTTTAAATGTTGCGTGTAACAAGTTTACGGTATTATGATGTAGCCAGCTGCCGCGCGCTGTGCCTGCAAAGCTGGTGTGTTTCGCCAAGTTATACCGGCTATACCAATACAGATAAAAATGCTCTCATTATCACCCAACATCCTATGTCATTTCGGATGGTGATGTGGCCCATGTATGAGGAAGTGTCACTTAAAAGAACCCAACACACTTGAGAGAAGAGTAGGGGTGACCAGTATGCTTGGTGGAAAACATAAGCTGCATCACGCTACCACTGACTAGACAAAAAGGCAATATGCTTGCACTTGAGTTGAGGATGACTGCTTTACCCTTTTTGTCCTCATCCCAGTCGAGTGCAAATACAATAAAAATGTGACAGATGGATGTATATATCACTCCTTAGATATGTTTATGTATGTGAGGAATATCTGTTGCAAATTTCTTCATGTTTTTCCAACCTTAAGACAAATTACCAAAGCACTAAACTTTTCTGGTTGTTCCAGTTACAAAGAGGAGAGTCCGGATGCGACGGACTCGGATGACCTGATGGAGATCGCTACAAAAGAGGAGGAGAACGATGATGCTGAGGCAATCGAGAGAGTTCTCAACCACAGGACAGGCAAGAAAGGGAGTAAGTACAGCAAGAACAACACCTTCTATGTACTGTAGACTTGAACACTACGTCTGTATCTTGATTTTATTATTTCTACGATGATGCTGAGGCAATGGAGAGGGTTCTCAACCACAGGACAGGCAAGAAAGGGAGTAAGTACAGATCACTTTCCTTCCACTATCCGAGCAACAATAATCTACAGTTTGTATGGAACCAACAATGCAGGTTTCACATCTATATCCCTATGTGCAGCCAAAACTGCCCTAGAAGACCTCTAAGGGGGCAGATGCAATCTAGCCAAGGTAATGTGCAGACAGCACTTGATTTGTGTCATTCTGAAGTGCTAATGTCAACACAGAGAATTGGACATAACTTGAGATTTGTGTGCGCACTGGCTTGCTTATTTCATATTGAACATTGGGCAAAAAGCAGAAATGCTTAGAACTATCAACTCTCAAGTCTGAAGAGAGGGCTTTTATGACTTCTGAGGATAGGGTTTTTGCCTTCATTGCAAATTAATTCTAAATTTTTTTTCTTCCTTTTTTTGTGTGCAGGCACTGGTGCAATAACTACGATGTATGCGGCGGACGCTGCGGCCGCCAACAAGCCTCCTGACCCGGAGACGGACGAGACGGAGACACAGTACCTCATCAAGTGGAAGGACTGGTCTCACCTGCACAACACCTGGGAGAGCGAGGCGACCCTGGCCGAGCAGAAGGTCAAGGGCATGAAGAAACTCGAGAACTACATGAAGAAGAAGAACGACCTGCAACAGTGGTAGGCTTTACAATGTCACTTTTGACACTTTGTCACTTACTGTAATATGTTCATTTTATTGTTCTTCTCTTTGATTATATGCAAATAAATAAACAAACAAAACACTTTTTTTCATATCATTAAAAAAAAACGAAAGAAAGTCTAAACGGATCTGAGGTATTCCCTGGTAAAACTTGAATAAACTTGAAACTTGTCTCTGATACTGGATTCCATGAAATAGACTATAGCTGACAGTCAGAATATGCCAGATGATTTGGTTAGTATTGTCCTAAATGGGACAGAAGCCCTGCAGCACATTACAGAACCTACCCCACTTACGGAAAGAATAGGTGTCCCTACTTATGTGCATGGATCAAACCTTACAGTCCAGTCTTATTCAGCTTGTACTTACTACACGAACCGGTGTGTTACACTCAATGGTGTTTTATTGGTTAACTCCTTTGTTCTGTAGCGATGTGTAGCTCAATCTAACTATGTTATCCCCAGGAAAGACCAGGCATGCCCATAAGACCTGGAGTACGTGGAGTGCCAGTCAGAGATGAATGAAAACCACCTGAGCTGAAACTCTGCCAGCTACAACACCAGTACCACATGTAGCTAAGTCTGCTTGTCTCTCTCATCCCCAGGAAAGACCAGGCACCCCCAGAAGACCTGGAGTACCTGGAGTGCCAGTCAGAGATGAATGAAGACCTCCTGAGCTCAAACTATGCCAGCTAGAACTCTGATATCATGTGTAGCTAAGTCTGTCCGTCTCTGTAGCATATGTATCTCCATCTAACTTACGTTTCTTTTCTCAGGAAAGACCAGGCGTCCCCAGAAGACCTGGAGTACCTTGAGTGCCAGTCAGAGATGAACGAAGACCTCCTGAGTGCCTACCAGCAGGTTGAGAGAATCATAGGTATGGCGTACCCCGCCAGTCCCCAGCATGAGCTAGCCGGCCCGCCATGTAAGTCACCCGCGCTCCGTTACGGGCGTACGAGGGCGGACAAACCACTCTTGGCCTGTTCCTCCCGGTACCACAAACATGGGGAAGTCTGTACTGTGTTGTCACGTGCCACTGCCACTGCACTTGTTTTTTTTTATCGTGCTGTTGTGAGCAACAATAGCCACAGACGCAATCACTTAAATAGGCATTTTCCTCAGTTAGCACCAGTTCTAGCACAGCCTTGTTTGGATTTGAGACACCTCTATGTTCCGAAACCCCTATGTTCTGCATTTGTTCTGCTGTGTTGATAGAAGTCATTCTTAAACAGGTTTGAACTTACTGTAAATTGGACTTGCCATTGAATTTTCCAATTTCGTGTATAGGAAATTACAGTCCAAATCTGTTTCAGTTTTGACTAAGGGTTAGGGTTGTTGGAACATAGAGGTATAACTGTTTTGATTTTGGGTTTCCCCCACCAGTTGACCTCAATGGTCGTAAGGCACTTTTTATTTATCATTTTATGCATAATTCTCACCATACACGGTTCTGTGTGTGTGTGTCTGCCTTAAACCCAAGCAGGCACTGTTGCATGTGGTCTGGCTTCAGTTCAAGCTATAAACAGCAGAATACTGCACCACTATGCATCTTTGCACGTAGAGAAGAAATGGCAACTTCCTTCTATCTATTTGCTGGCATAAGTGCAGTGCTTGGTAGTGAACCAGAGGGCACACTGTAGCTCAGTCCTCACTTAAGTGAATGGCTGTGCTTTTTAAAAATGCTGCAAGATAAAGAAAATGTATGTTTAGTTGGCACTTTACTTTTTTGCTGCTGCAAGTTATTATTATTGCTGCATGCCCCCCTCCCATGTTCTGTGGTACCAGGATTACAGCCAAAGTGTTTGTCCCCACCATACCCCGACCCAAACCCAACGTGTGGACTCTTCGTTTGGCAAGGTTTGCCCCTTTCACTCAAACTCACAAACTTCTCTCAGTAACACTGACAAAAGCTTGGATCACATCTCATTCTAATACCCTTTCCTGTATCATATTGTATGCTATTTGTATATAAGTACAGTCAAACCTATCCAAGTGACTACTGGATACTGGGCAAGGATTTTTGGATGCTATCGCCCAAAATGGCAGGTGCGTTTATTTAGGCTTGTCGGCTTCCTACCAATTTCATCAATCTATACCACCAAACATTGCCATCAGGTCTACACCACCTCAGAATCTACAAGGAAACGCTTTTCTGAAGCTGCTGGCTCAGGAAAATTTGACAGATCACCACTCCAACCTCTACAAAAGGACCAATGTTGCCACCTCTAGATCATTTATACAAGCATCGAGAATCCTGTCTATAGCAACCACCTGTTCACATAGACCACATTTTATCAGCCCCCCAAGTGGTCTTCTTGGTCAGGTTTGGCTGTGTCTTGTACGTTTGACGTGCAATTTTATGCATTTTTTTATGTTCTGATGTTAACAATGTATTTAAAGGATGATCAGTAGCATTTAAATGCTGCAGACATAGTACAAAGTGTGCATGCACTGTGTGATGCATTAGGCCACAGCAAGTAATTTTTATGGATGACATCAGCGTGCACATTAATTTTTGCCTGACTTTGGGAAAAAAGAAAACAAAATTTTGTTGCCTTCTGACAGTGATTAACATGCCGAAAATGGGCAAAGATATCTGTCGCTATGCCGGAAGATGGATGGCAGATAACTATTAAGAGAGGAGACAAGAAAAGGCTCTGTTTCTTACTTTGATGCAGTGATGCTGGCTGTGTATATGTGATGTTCCCACTGAATAAAAGCCATTTGTACAATGATTGAGTCAAAATGTTAACATGTAGGAACCTTGTTTTTTTCGGCCTGCCTTGTTTTTTTTTTTTCGCCCGCTCGCATTAGATTTGAAGTCTGCAGAGGATGTCATCCATAAAATTTACTTGCTGTGGTCTTACAGGAAATTTGTATGTCAAAGTTGAAGACTGTTTGCCATTTAATTATGTACTGCCTGGGGCCTTCAACTAGATATATTATCCACATGCATCACAATTTGCATGCACACTTCAAACTTTGAACAAACTTATTCTCATTACACAATCGTTATGTACGTACATTGTACATATAACCAGGCTAGCACACAGAGTTCTATATCACCAGAGTTGAGCCAAACAAAATGAATAATCAAAACTTGGTTTAATGCGGACACATAGCATACATGTTTATTGGGTTTCAGTTTATAAAAAAGCAACATAACACATAACGTGTGTACATTTGTTGTTCTATTTTCGTGATGACTTCACAGCAAAATCGTGACAGCTAATATGTCATTTCAAAGCACTACAGAATCATTCCAACCAGGACCTTAAAAAAAAACATGGCGAAGACCAAACCGCCTTTCCACCAAAATGAAGTCCCCGCGAAAATAAAAAGTGAATTTACGGTACCTGTGTTGCTTTTTCAGCCCACAGGAGCAAGACCTCAGGTGGGAGAGTATCGCGAAACGAAGAAGCTCCTGGTAGGGGAGCTTCTCTCTCTTTCTCTCTCTCTCACTCTGTCTTTCCGCTAAGCTTTCGTCCTTGACGCTGTCATGTGTGAATGTGTGGCTGCTATAATGTACCACCGAAGCATAAAAATGATTCATTTCTTGTCATGTTTCTGTTAGTTACAGATCGTTCAAACCCCTTTCAACTAAGCTGCAATTGCTGAGCGTCCAAAATGAAATTTGTGTGAAACTTGATTTTAAAGTTGGAAGATCTAAAGTTATGATTTAATAGACAAGAGAAACATACAAAACATCAGAAAATTTGTTCAGAGATTTGTGAAATCATTGGTTGCTCAGGGGTTGCTACCGATAGTGGAAAGGGGTGACTATAATGACTTTCTTTCTGTTTCTAGGGTCTTGACTAATGTGAATCTTTTGTTTTCATTTTGTATGCAGTTGGAAACTGGCATACAACAATGCACACATGCCATGACAAGAAATGAAACGTTTTTATGCCCCCCCCCTCGTGTCTGTGCAAAGATATTATGAATGCAAGGTTGTTAGCCGTTTTTCAGAAATGGTCTTGAAGTATTGAAGAATTATGACTGGAGTACGATTGGAAAACTCAGTACCTTTTTGGTCAGAGAAGAAAATAAATTTTGTAGATACACGTTTGTATGCTGAGTGGATGCTGCACGCTTATCCCAAATCAGCTTTGTCTTGTCAGCAGTGTATGCACATCCGCTTTGTACTGGATCTTGAAAAAAAAACAACTGTGAAGCATTATACTACATTTGCTGGTGGTTGTGCTTCAGTTTTTGTATGCTGAAAGCCTTTCTGTAATGCATGATCATTGTGAAGAGCATGCACATGTACTACTACTGCTAGGAGCTCCGTCTTACATGTAGGCATTGTCACTACATCAGAGCTGTCATTACATTGGTTTTACGGAGAGAACTTCCAACAAGCCGTTTACAGAAAAACAAAAGTAGATGGCGCAAATTTCACAAAACAGGTGCAAAGACGTGAAAAGAAAGACAACAGTTTGTAGGTATTGTCACTCCAGAGCTGTCATTGCACTTACAGTGAAAATTTCCGTACAAAAATGAAGTACATGTAGACAGCCCAAATTTCACGAAACAATTGCAAGAAAAGGAAAAGAAAGACAACAGTTTGTAGGTATTGTCACTCCAGAGCTGTCATTGCACTTACAGTGAAAATATCTGTACAAAATGAAGTAGATGGCCCAAATTTCACAAAACCTACTCTAGAAAACGAAAGATTGCAGCTAATGGCAGCTCTGTTCCACTCTTGGTCCACGTACTACGCTGTTCCGTAGCTGACACTCGTGTAGAGTTGCACCAAACCTTGCTGCCTGATATTTTTGCATGGATGTCCAATTTGTTGCTGAGTAAAGAGACTCTTTTTTTATTACACATCCAAGTGTTTTATTCACTACCGACATTTCGGTGACCATCTGTCACCTTCCTCGGGACAATTCTGACTGGTTCACATTGCACTGCAGCACAGGTGTCGCTGCCATAGATGCGTTCCCAAACGTAAAAGTTACATATCTACACATGTACATACAGGGAACTGTATCAACAATGTGGTCCCAAACTTGGTTGTGTAGAAAGAGTCTCTTTACTCAGTGACTTACCAACCTGATGAAACTATTCACGGATACATTGCTTGCTGTCTCACAAACACACTTTTCTTTCTTTTCCACCCCCTCAGCTCAGCAGCCTGCCAAGAACTCGGCGTCAGGTTTCCCGGACTACCTGGTGAAGTGGCAGGGTCTGCCGTACTCCGAGTGCTCGTGGGAAGACGGCGAGCTCATCTCCATGTACTTCCCCGACGCCGTCGACGGATACAACGCCAGGAACAAGTCCCAGAAAATCCCCGGCAAAATGACCGCCAAGGTAGGAGGAACTATTGCAGGCATTGTGTGTTTTCTGCAAAAAAATGTTTTAAAGCCCTCCTCTATTAAAGGTCCGTTTGTTCTCATTATTATCATACACTTGCTTTACATACATTTTTGATAAAACGATAGATGCATTTTGAAAAACACCCTGCAAAATCCCTGTGTTAAGAGAAAAAAAAGCAAAACCACCACAGCTCTGAATCGTAATCCAGTGTGTCTGCAACAGCTCTTCGTAAATAGAATGCCTTTTCAAAAAGTCAATTTGAGAAGTATTAATTTTCTGAAAATGCAAGTGGGCCATAAATAGCAGAAATTTCTTTGACTTTGTTCAACAAATGTCGCTGACATGTTCATCAAACAACAAAGTTTGGTTCATATGCTTTGAGATACAGATTTTGTCCCAGCTTATATACTTCTTTGCGTTTTTTTTGCCAGGTTCTGAAGCAGAGGCCGAGGTTTGTAGCGCTGAAGAAGCAGCCGCTGTACCTTGGAGGCTCGGACAAGCTGGAGCTGAGAGACTACCAGCTGGACGGACTCAACTGGCTCGCTCACTCCTGGTGCAAGTACGCAGACTTTCTCAGTTTCCATCAGCAAGGCCTAACATACACTCTTAACCCTTGTCCTGCGGAGCACAACAATTGTTGTTCTGCACATACAGTACCATCTATATAACACCCTGTATAGGTACGATTTGGGGGTATTTCTCGTGCAACGCATCACACCACTGTGACAGCAAAATTCAACGAAGGCGGAAGTAACTATGCCACTGCAGGGCAAAAAAGTTTGGGGGTCTATGATCTAATTAAGACATGAAATTATTGAAAAGTATTGTGCCAGGAATGCCAGCAGGACAAGGGTTAAGATACATTTACTTGATGTGTACTTTATTTTGTCATGCGTTCTTGCTTGAACTGGTACAATGGCCAAGGGGGTATAGTCTTTTCCTTGCATTCGATTGGTCTGGGTTCAAACCTTGCACCATCATTCCAAAGACTTGAAAAATGGCACAGACTGCTTTTCCCCTGCTGTCATGGCCTTGTGCAACCCAAAGGCTAAAGAAATGGAGCTGGGCACTACCCCTATATACCGAAATGCTTCTGGGAAGGATTTTAACTCTTACCATCTTCTCTACAATCCCCAGGAACAACAGTGTAATCCTTGCAGACGAGATGGGCTTGGGGAAAACCATCCAGACGATATCGTTCCTGTCCTACCTGTTCAACACCCACGCGTTGTACGGCCCGTTTCTGCTGGTGGTGCCCCTGTCGACCATGGCAGCCTGGCAGCGAGAGTTTAACAACTGGGCTCCCGACATGAACGTCATTATCTACCTTGGAGACGTTATGAGCAGGAACAAGGTGGGACCACAGGGCTTGAAATACTAGTACCTGCATATGCGGGATTGTTCAGTAATACATAAAATTGGGGCTGTGCAGGTATTTCTGATGTCTACCTATATGCTGTGTTCACCTTTGTCAACTATGAATTGTAAAAGAAATAACAACAATGGCTTATGAACACAACTGTTTTTAGTGTGATCCTGTACTTCCTAAATCTGAGTGGTGCAGGTAAAATTTTCAATGTTTTCAAATTTTTTCAAATTATCTACACCATTGCAGATATGCAGAACAAAGCGTTTCAAGCTCTGAATATACATGTCATTGCCTTGATGGGGCTTCTTCACCAAATCACACTTGCCATCAGTATAATCAAATACTGGATACTGCAATCACGTGTTATCGCTTGTTTCAGATCAGGGAATATGAATGGTGTCACCCCGGAAACAAGAAGCTCAAGTTCAACTGTTTGCTGACCACATACGAGATCCTTCTCAAGGATAAGGTAAGCCTTTTTTTTATCCTGTAGCAAGGTTGAACTGTAATTTCCAACACAAGAAATTGGACTTACCCAACAAATTTTCGGCACTAGGACAGTCTTTGTCATGAAATGAGCAATCCACCGCTTCTGTAACATCATGTTATCACAGATAGAACTCTTGACTCGAGGCACTCAAAGTTTGTGCTGCCATCTCTGTTGTAAAGTACTGGTTTGAATGGTTTGTTAAGTTAGTGAAAAATTAAACTGTTCTCCAATTCAAATTTTCACCACCTAAATTACCAACTCAGCTGAACTTTCATGCTAAATGGTTTGTTGATTGTCAATTGTTGATTATTGTTTATTGCAGTCATTCCTAGGCGGAGTAGAGTGGGCGTGTCTAGTTGTGGACGAGGCCCACAGACTGAGAAACGACGACTCTGTCCTGCTATTTGTTGTTTATTGATTATTATTTGTTTTATTATTGCAGTCATTCCTAGGCGGAGTCGAGTGGGCGTGTCTAGTTGTGGACGAGGCTCACAGACTGAGAAACGACGACTCTGTCCTGCTATTTGTTGTTTGTTGATTATTATTTGTTTTATTATTGCAGTCATTCCTAGGCGGAGTCGAGTGGGCCTGTCTGGTTGTGGATGAGGCCCACAGACTGAAAAACGACGACTCTGTCCTGCTATTTGTTGTTTATTGATTATTATTTGTTTTATTATTGCAGTCATTCCTGGGTGGAGTAGAGTGGGCCTGTCTAGTTGTGGATGAGGCCCACAGACTGAAAAACGACGACTCTCTCCTGTACAAAACCCTGAAGGGCTTCGACTCCAACCACAGACTGCTGATCACGGGCACGCCGCTACAGAACTCTCTCAAGGAGCTGTGGGCTCTGCTCTTCTTCATCATGCCTGCCAGGTAGGTCATCTGTATTTCTGTCTTTATTCAGCGTGCAGTTTCAGGGCTCGAAATACTGGATGCATGTGCACCTACATTGTAAGTGCACCTAAAATTGGAGCTGTGCACCCATTTTTTCGTGAGTGCACTGGTGCACCCAAATATTTTTGTAGGTATTTTTGTACATTAAATGTACAATAGTACATAGGATATTCTTGGCATCGAGTTGTCCCGTCCATTGCAAATTCCTTCTGTTACAGATTCTGGTGTTAATCTTCTATTGATGGATTGTGAGTTGGTCTTGTAGGGAAAAAAAATAGGTGTAAAGTGCCTTACCCAAGGGCACAACATTGTGGTCTGCTAGGAATTCAAACCCACAACCTTTAGGTTCTACAGCCTGGACCACTTAGATGTCACTGTAATGTTTTACCCTCCTGTTGCAGGTTCCTGAAGTGGGAAGAGTTTGAGGATGAGCATCAGAACGCCGACAAGAACGGTTACGCTGGCCTGCACAAGGAGCTGGAGCCCTTCCTCCTCAGGAGGGTCAAGAAAGACGTGGAGAAGTCGCTCCCCGCCAAGGTGGAGCAAATCCTCAGGGTCGAGATGTCGGCTATACAGAAACAGTTTTACAGGTAAGGAAACCTTCCACAAGGTCTGAACAAGTCTCTTAACCCTCTCCCTGCTGCATAACTTTAACCCTAACCCTATTAAGGTGGAGCGAATCCTCAGGGGGGAGATGTCGGCCATACAGAAACAGTTTTACAGGTAAGGAAACCTTCTACAAGGTCTTATAGGTACAGAAACCTTCTGTATTAGGTCTTAACCCTCTCCCTGCACCTTAACTTTAACCCTACCCCTGCCAAGGTGGAACAGATCCTCAGGGTGGAGATGTCGGCCATACAGAAGCAGTTCTACAGGTGAGAAAACCTTCCACAAGGTCTGAACAAGTCTGATCCCAAAGTTTACTGATGCCTGTGAGGCAACAATCACTAATGGAAAATGGTTGCCTGTTTTGCATCCTAGACAGGTTCAAGCCTAGCTATTTACGGGCAATACCCAAAAAATACGTTTTCCTCACATACATATAAATTATGTAGCTTGTGTTTGGGCTATTCCAAACACTTAAAGTATGATATGATTACAAAAATGTGCTAGGAAGTGGCAGTAAATGTTAAGATCAGATAGATTTCCTTATCAGGCTTATTTTTGTCTTTTGCCATTGCTTTGGATACCTTTAAAGTTAACAGTATGGTGAAAAGCACTGTATGTTCCCCCCAGGTGGATTCTGAGGAAGAACTACAAGGCTGTGTAGTTTCGTTTCGTGGTACTTTCATGAGGCAAAAGGAAATTTTTGCAGTCTTTAGAGTTCATGAACAAATAATAATGAAAGTTTACAGTATGTCACAAACGTTTGTACCCTGCAGGTGGATTCTGACAAAGAACTACAAGGCTGTGTGGTTTCGTTTCGTGGTACATGTATGAGGCAAACAGAAATTTTTGCAGTCTTTAAAGTCCATGAACAAATGATAATGAAAGTTTCCAGTGTGTCACAAACGTCTGTAAGTTACCTGTAGGTGGATTCTGGCAAAGAACTACAAGGCTGTGTGGTTTCGTTTCGTGGTACATGTACATGTATAAGGCAAATGGAAATTTTTGCAGTCTTCAAAGTTCATGAACAAAATTAATGATCATGAAAGTTTACAGTATGTCACAGACAGTCAGTATACAATTTTATTCATTAGCGAAACCTAAGAACAACAGTGGAAAGGAGATGTTTACCTACAGATGTGTTAAGCTGTGGAGTGCACTACCAAATGAGGTTAAGGCTGTACCCGATGAGAGGCGGTTGAAGAGATTGATCAATCAATTGTATATGTATGCAACTTAATGGTTTTAATTATGATGATAGTTGTTATATTGAAATCTTTTAGTAATGATAATATTGGTTTTATACTTAGCCGATAATTTGCTTGTTCAATGATTTTAGCTTTAATTAGTACCTTATCTGACGTGTGACCTCAACGTGTATGCAAATTTGTAGTCATGTGTATATTTGTACTGTGTGTGTAATGTGTAATGAACCCTGGAAGATTAGCCGTAATGGGCTAAAGGGTATCGTAATAAACTGAACTGAACTGAAACGTTTGTTACCTTCAGGTGGATTCTGACGAAGAACTACAAGGCCCTGACGAAGGGGATGAAGGGGAACACCAGCAGTTTCCTGAACATCATGATGGAGCTGAAGAAGTGCTGTAACCACTCCTTCCTGGTCAGACCCCCGGAGGACCCCCCGCCTGGACAGAGCCTCGTCACGGTTAGTATGTCTCCTGTGCTCTAAACAGTCCTATACAAAATTGATAGAAGAAGTGCTGTAACCACTCCTTCCTGGTCAGACCCCCGGAGGACCCACCACCCGGACAGAGCCTCGTCACGGTTAGTATGTGGCCTCCGTCGGTTAGTAAAAACCTTGGTAGAATCCTACCTTGCATCAGCCCTAAAACATTGGCTATGGCTAAAATAGTCCTTATCTTAAGCTGTGTTAATATGTAATTGCCAATGTATTTATGTTTTGCCATGTGTGTCTTGAAGGACCGCAGGAAGATTAGCTTCATTTTTAAAAGCTAAGTGTGGATCCCAATAAAGTTTGTCATATAAACCCAAGTCATATACGAGAATTTCCTAATGGACAAGCCATTGTGTTTACTTGAGGAAACTGCTTTCTTAAGCTCCCTGTATGTCTTGCAGCAACTCCTGAGAAGCAGCAGAAAGTTGTAGACTGCTTTCTTACGTAGACTGCTTTCTTACGTAGACTGCTTTCTTACATAGACTGCTTTCTTACGTAGACTGCTTTCTTAAGATGCTCGTATGTCTTACAGCAACTCCTGAGAAGCAGTGAGAAGTTGTAGACTGCTTTCTTACGTAGACTGCTTTCTTACGTAGACTGCTTTCTTACGTAGACTGCTTTCTTACGTAGACTGCTTTTTTAAGATGCTCGTATGTCTTGCAGCAACTCCTGAGAAGCAGTGAGAAGTTGTAGACTGCTTTCTTACGTAGACTGCTTTCTTACATAGACTGCTTTCTTACATAGACTGCTTTCTTACGTAGACTGCTTTCTTAAGATGCTCGTATGTCTTGCAGCAACTCCTGAGAAGCAGCAGAAAGTTGTAGACTGCTTTCTTAAGTTGATTGCTTTCTTACGTAGACTGCTTTCTTAAGTTGATTGCTTTCTTAAGCACCCCGTATGTCTTGCAGCAACTCCTGAGAAGCAGTGAGAAGTTGTAGACTGCTTTCTTACGTAGACTGCTTTCTTACATAGACTGCTTTCTTACATAGACTGCTTTCTTAAGATGCTCGTATGTCTTACAGCAACTCCTGAGGAGCAGTGGAAAGTTATTCCTGTTGGACAAGCTGCTGGTTCGGCTGAGAGACACCGGACACCGCGTCCTGATCTTCTCCCAGATGGTCCGCATGCTGGACATCCTGGCAGAGTACCTCACCATGAGACACTTCCCATTCCAGGTAAGGTTCATGACCTGTAACCCTAACCATGACCCTTAAACCCTAACCATGACCCTTAAACTGTAACCCTGGACATCCTGGCAGAGTACCTCACCATGAGACACTTCCCATTCCAGGTAAGGTTCATGACCTGTAACCCTAACACTGACCTTTAAACCATAACCCTGACCCTTAAACTCTAACCCTGGATATCCTGGCTGAGTACCTCACTAGGAAACACTTCCCATTCCAAGTAAGGAACAGGTACATGTGCCTGTGTGTCTAGTAGAGTAGCTAGGCCCTTGCTTCCTTTGGTTAGGTTCTCCATGTCCAGGGCCTACACTCTTGCTACCCGTCCAAATGGCCTTAGGCATCTCATATCGAAAGGTCAATTACATATCTCTCTCTCTCTCTCTCTCTTTCTATAAATATATGCTGACAACCATTATAAAAGAAGAGTTTGCACATTCAGTATCACATGGCATGTCTGTATTTATCTGTTCTGTCCATTTGTTACAGAGACTGGACGGTTCCATCAAGGGTGAGATTAGAAGACAAGCGTTGGACCACTTCAACGCTGAGGGATCTCAGGTTAGTCTCACTCTTCCTCTATCTTTGGGATCTGCCTAAGTCTCTGGCTGTCTTGGGATTTGGCACTCCCAGCCCCGAGGACAGACAACACTTAAGCTCCTGCCCTGTATAACAGGAGCTTTCAGACTAATTTGCATCGTCTTGTCTTGACTTGTCTGACTTTTGTTCCTTTTTTGACTTCCAAAAATTTGTCTTCACTTTATTTGCATATCAATCAACAGGATGTGTATATAAACCTGCTTTCCCCTCTGGTCTCTCAGTCACTGACGAAAGCTAGTGGATACTAGCTGAAACGTCTGACGTTTTCAAAATCATATCCAGTTGCTTGAGTAACTGTTTTTTGGCATATCGTGGTATATCTGTATGGTGTAGTGGATAGAGCGTCCGACTGTCAAGCGAGAAGACCCAGGTTCAATCCCCAGGGTTGGACCCAGACATGTCCGGACATGCACCCAGACGTTGTGCCCTTGGGAAAGGCACTTAACACACATTTCCCCCCTCAGTTAGAGGGTTCCTGAGCCCTACTAGGGTTTGGGTTGGCGTTAGGAAGAGCATCCAGCCGTAAAAATCTTGCTTCAAAAAAAAGACTTGTACCTGGTGCAAGCACGTCTAACCCCCGGTTGGGGAAAAATGATGTTAAATTCGGTTTAAAAAAAAAAAAAAAAATCGTATTACCTGGATGTCTAACCTTCATCGACGTACTCTGGCTGTCTAGTTTTGTGAAAGTCGAAAGCCTCTTGTATTCTGGCCAATATTGCACCTTTGTTCATCAAATCTTTGATGGTTATACCTTGAGCCAGCAAGGAGAGAAAAGTAGTAGCTTAGTGTGTGCTCTTCACAATTTGACCTATGCTCTAGAGTCTACCCAAGTTCTGATACCATCAGCCAGCATATCTGGGTTGTACTAAAAGCAGGGTGCTAGGCAGGGAAAGCAGTACGTGCCATTTTTCAAGTCTTTAGTACGCCTCAGCTGGGGATAAAACTACCAAATCCAAGGCAAACGTTCTACTCCTATTTTATATTTGTGGTAGCACAGGTTTTTATATATTTTTGTTACACTATCAGGACTTCTGTTTTCTGCTGTCTACACGAGCGGGGGGTTGGAGATCAAACTCGTGGCCTACCAATGCACGGCAAACACTCCACTCCACATTAATGTTAATTGGTCCTCGTCTTCCAAGGGTTAGATGTGCTTGCACACTGATGCTCAGGCTTGGTGTATTTGTGACAGAACAGATGTTCAAATGTTCTTTTCTCCTTCTTTCAGGACTTCTGTTTCCTGCTGTCTACGCGAGCGGGGGGGCTGGGGATCAACCTGGCCACGGCCGACACCGTCATCATCTTCGACTCCGACTGGAACCCGCAGAACGACATCCAGGCACAGTCCAGGGCACACAGGATAGGCCAGCGGAAACAGGTGGGTTTTCTTATGATCACTGGGACTAGAACCCCGGCCCCACAGTCCAGGGCACACAGGATAGGCCAGAGGAAACAGGTGGGTTTTCTTATGATCACTGGGACTAGAACCCCGGCCCCACAGTCCAGGGCTCACAGGATAGGCCAGAGGAAACAGGTGGGTTTTCTTATGATCACTGGGACTAGAACCCCGGCCCCACAGTCCAGGGCACACAGGATAGGCCAGAGGAAACAGGTAGGTTTTCTTCTGTTCACTTTGGTAGATCTATGCTTTCCCGCCATAGTTACTGTGCACATGTGCACTGGTACCCGTAGGGATCACTCTGTATTGTATGTGGAGAGAGTCAATACAAGTTGTGTTCTGTACAGTGGGTCTGTCCGTTTAAGTGTTGATTCCGGGTTAGAGGAATGCATGCTGTTAACAAATGTAGCAGAGGGTGCTGAAATTCTTCGGCCTGTACTACTGGACTGTCCTACGCATTAAGCCGTTAACACACTGGGACTAGAACCCAGGACTCACAGTCCAGGGCACACAGGATAGGCCAGCGGAAACAGGTACAACCCTGGCTACATCACATTTATTTAGTAACCCTTTCATTGTTCCCTAGAAGCTTGATGGCTAAAAGCTCTAAGTTAGGAAAATTGGGAACATCTGTAGCCAAAGAAAATATGTGTCGAAATCAATCCTTGTCAATTTAGTGACACTTAATTGAAATGTCAAGTGAAGTCCTGCCAAACTGAGGCATTTTCCTAACCTAACATGATACTAAGTCTTGATTTACGTGGAGTGCCAGTTCTCCTTTGCCACTTGAACAACACGACAGCCCAGAAGCTCCTGTCTTACATAGCCTTCCCCATGCCATCTGCTCGTAGACCTGTGTGTCTTTTCTGCACATCCACATGTATAGGTGGGCGGCTGTCTTCCAGACCTCCTTTCCTTGTGTAACACAGACCACAACACTAAGTTGCACACAATCTGTTTTTTTACCTTCCTAACCCTTGCCTTTTGTCCCCCCACAGGTGAACATCTACCGTCTGGTGACCAAAGGCAGTGTGGAGGAGGACATCATCGAGAGAGCGAAGAAGAAGATGGTTCTGGACCACCTGGTGATCCAGAGGATGGACACGTCGGGACGGACTGTCCTCTCCAAGTCATCTGCTCCTTCCAGGTGAGGAACAAGTTCAGTTTGTGAAAGTGAAAGTGATCTCGAACCAGTTTAGCTCATTGAAGAGCTACTCTTCCACTGGTCGTGACAGAGAAGACAGATGCTATGTAACAGTATTTACTGGTTCATTGTACCGGGGAAATTCCCCTAGCTCTTTTTGACAAGCACAATGAACAGTGGACCACGGCTTAACGTCCCGTCCTAAGGACTGCGACCCTAAACAGTAGTGTGCATGTTGGGTGAGCGACAACAGCGGGGATTTAAACTCCCAACCTCTCAGTCCAGAGGCAGGATCGCTAACCACTGGACTACGCACGCTACTACATAAGCTACATTCGGTTTGTGGTTTTGTGTAGTATAACGGCAGAGCATTTGGCTCAGAACCCGGAGGTCCCGGGTTCAAATCCTGCCGAGTCACCAAACTCATGCCCTTGGGAAGGCACTTTATACGACATTCCTCACTTCACTCAGATGGAAATGAGTATGCCAGAATGTGGTTTTGTTTTATCCAGATCTCCATTAGTGTTTTTCCTGTAGTGAGCACTATTCTTCTCGGAGCTCAATACAATATAATGAAATATTAGGATAAACAAAGTTCCTCTTACAGTAGTTTAAAAAAATGTTTTGTCCTTCATCTTTCATGTTGAAAACAAAGTGGTGGTGGAAACCTATGGTAGGTGACATGTTGGAATTTAGCATGCCTGTGTGTTGCCTGGTATTTTGCTGTATGCAGCTTATGGAGTTTGATACCATGCAAAGAACACTGCTCTTCAACATACAGAAAAATGTTGATTGATGTAAAGTGAAATGGACTAACAAATGAAAAGGTTCTGGAATCCAGCTAGCATATTGGCTTGCAAGGTGCGTGATGCCACATGATTTTCACTACAATATCTAACACAAACATGACATTTCAAACTGAAAGGAAAAATGCTTCAGAATGACTTTGTGCTAAGTGACTGTGCAAAGTATGACTTTGACTATGGTTAACCCCCATACACATATATTTGCCATGTTACATATACCTACTCCCACTTGTGTTTTAGAAATCACTAGTGTAGAACTCCCTACGCACAGTTAAGACATGCAAGAGTGCATTTTATAGGCTGACGTTGCATTGTAGATTGTTTTTTCCCGGTCACTGATATGTGTGACCCGGTGGAATTATGTTGTAGAGGTATCATCAATGATTATTCCTTTTGTTCCAGCACTTCCACACCTTTCAACAAAGAAGAGCTGTCTGCTATCCTGAAGTTTGGTGCTGAGGACCTCTTCAAGGAAAACGAAGGGGAGGAAGAAGAGATGCCTGTAAGTTTGTCAGCCTTCTTTCGTGCAGTAGACAAGTATGCTCTGTTCAAAGAATACCTGCAATGTATCACAGTGAATGAGTGTGTGAGTGTGTGAATGAATGAATGTGTGTGTGTGTGTGTGTGAATGTGTGTGTGTGTGAATCATATGAGTGTTTTTGTGTGTGTGTGCGTGTGTGTGTGTGTACATGTATATTTCATTCAAAGAATGATTTTGTATAATCTCTGTGGACTGAGCTCCCTTGGACATCAACTCAACTGTTGAATGGGGGCATCCAGCTGATTGTATAAATCTCAGTAATGATAAATGATATAAAGGCCGTGATTGCATTTCAATTGTATGACTACAGAATTGTTTCAAGTGTGAAGTTAAAACACTCCTATTACAAAGCAAATAGATAATGTAGTAACATTAAGTTGTTGTTGTTAACAGGAGATGGACATAGATGAGATCCTGCGTCGTGCGGAGACAGCAGAGATGGTAGACGACGCGGGCGCAGGGCACGAGCTGCTTTCACAGTTTAAGGTACGTCAACTCTCCCACGGTGATACCAGTTACCAGTACCAGGGACACTAGACACAATTGTCTTCTGACTGCCATCAGAACAGCAACCAATAGATGTCAAAACAGTCATTTCCCTATATGAAATGAACTGTAACATGTGTCATCTGCTTATATAGAGCAGTTATTTTTTTTCTACTGTTTACAAATAATTTATCACACTTTGTATTGTAGGCTGGTTCTAGTAATTTTTGGGTGGTACTGCATATAGCTTGTTCTGGTGCAACTTCAAATGCTTCAAGTATGAAATGATGAAGAAAATGTGCTAAGAAATCACAGTAAATGTCAGTATCAGACAGATTTCCTCATCCAGAATATTTTTGATTTGCCGCCCTGAAATTGTATTAGATGCCTTTAAACCATTCCTTCGTTCCCAAAGGTTGCGAACTTCTCCACAATGGAAGAGGAGCTCCCTCCGGAGCCGGCCGTGAAGACGTGGGAGGACATCATCCCCGCCGCAGAGCGGCAGAAAGTCGACGACGAAGAGAAACAACGAGAACTGATCGAGATGCACCTCCCACCCAGGCAGAGGAAGTTTGTCACTAAGGTAGGGTGGTTTTGTGCTTAGGATCTAAAGGTTTTGGGTTCGAATCTCGTCTAGACAGAGGAGAAACAGCAGGAATTCATTGAGATGCATCTCCCACCCAGGCAGAGGAAGTTTGTCACTATGGTAGGGTGGTTTTGCGCTTAGGATCTAAAGGTTTCAGGTTCGAATCTCGTCTAGACAGAGGAGAAACAGCAGGAACTGATTGAGATGCCCCAGGCAGAGGAAGTTTGTCACTAAGGTAGGGATTTTTTAGACTTCTGACATAAACACAAGTTTCAAAAATATGTGGTTAGGGTGGTTGAAGATCGAGGAGGAACAACGGGAACTGATCGAGATGCACCCGCCGCCCAGGCAGAGGAAGTTTGTCATTAAGGTAGGGATTTTTTAGACTTGAGACATAGTGAGATAGACATTCTAGTGGTTAGGGTGGTTGAAGATCGAGGAGAAACAACGGGAACTCATCGAGATGCATCCACCACCCAGGCAGAGGAACTTTGTCACTAAGGTATGGATCAACATTGGTGGTCATTGGAAGACAGACGAAAAATGTCCAGACAATGCATGAAGTACAAAATGACTAATAAATTGGTGGACGTACCAACTACTAAGTACCTAATACCAGCTCGGAAAAGAACAAGAAATAGTCATGCCCTCAAGTACCAGAGTTATCAACCAAGGATTTAGGTCTTCAAAAACTTTTTCTGTCGTAGAACTATCACAGATTGGAACTCTGGCCCAATGACTGTCACGTGGCCATATCATTCCATACCAAAACCTTTAGATTCCGAAGAAATATCTGTGGTGCTTTCACTGTTCTTCAGACTGGATTACAGTATAACATGCACGTTCCTCCTCCCCAGCTGCAGTACGGCAGTGAATCGGAGGGTTCGACCCGTCGCGGGCGGAAGCGGAAACGCGCCTCGTCCAGCAGCGAGAGTGACTCGGACAGCGACGCTGACGCCAAGCCTCGCAAACGCGGCCGTCCCAGGACCGTCCCCAGGGACACCATCAAGGGCTTCTCCGACCCGGAAGTCAGGAGGTTTGTGGATCGAAAATTTAATAGTTTTTATGCCAAAAAAAACAGTTACACAAGCAACTGGATATGATTATGGAAATGGTCAGATGTTAAAGGTAGAATCCACTACCTTAAAAACCTTTTCTGACAACCTCCAGTAAGACTGGAGACTTGTCATAAAAGCAGGTTTATAAGTACGAACTAGTGATTGATATGTGAAGAAAAATCTTTTAACAAAAGGTAGTGGATGCTACCTGAAACATCTGACCGTTTCCAAAATCATATCCATTTTTTTTTTGGTGTGCTAAGGTAGTTGTTTAGCACCAAATATGCATGCATTACCAGCTTAGGTCGCAGGGAGAACTTTGTAGTTAATCTCTTGGGTTATGAATCTACCAATAACTGCACGAGTCAAACACCTTTTTTCAACTTGTGCCTTTTTTCTCTGCCTGTCATTTCAGGTTTGTGAAGAGCTACAAGAAGTTTGGTATGCCCCTCACAAGGTGAGTACAATCTGCATCAAACTTTTGCACACTTAGCTCAATTTTCAATTTCAATTTATTTATTTAACCAGTAATTACAACTCAGGCCAATTTGGCCTGCTTTTCAGGTAATCCTGGATACATATAAAAATACACACAACAAATATACATTACATAAACTATTACTAAATTACAACATCCTAAACATCAAGAGTGTCAAATCCTGCACCTAATGCTCTGTATAAAAGTCCTAAGAAGTCCTGCTCCTAATTATCTGTATTAAAAGTCCTGAGAAGTCCTGCTTCTAATGTTCTGTTTAAAAGTCCTGAGACTAAGGAGCTGTCGTTGCTGTAGCGGAAGAGTGTTCCACAGGTAAGGACCATAGTACTGCAGACTGCTCCGGTATGCCGTGACTCTTACTGGTGGACAGAAGAGTAGGTGAGGGTCGTAGTCCCTAAGACGCTTTAACTCTGAGCGAGTAGTCCGTACGCTTAATGTTGGAGGAGTCTCCCACTTGAACAGAGATGCCATGTACACCGGCGCACTACCACGAATTGCCTTAAAGACATTGACAAGGGTTGTGATTTCTGTCCGTTTGCGCACAGAATCTATCCCTGCCTCAGCTCGCAGGTTAACCGCTGAGACATGGTCCTGGAGTTTGTGACCTGTAATAAGCCTTGCAGCTCGGTTGACCAGTCTGTCCAGCTGTGACATAAGAGTCTTGTTGCCTTGTACAAGACTTGGTAGCCATGCTGTGGCACAATACTCCAGATGAGACAGTAGTAGTGTCTGGTACATGGTACGCAGAACTTCCTTTGTAACAAAGGCTCTAGCACGCCCCATGGCTCCGAGTCCTCTAAGAAGCTTCTTCGTGATTCTGTGCACATGTGCTGCCCACCTGAGTGATGGGTCGAGAGTAATGCCCAGGTAAGTGAACGAATCAACTTGCTTATATACATTCACACCGTCTGTTATGTTGACGGATGTCCCAGCATGCCTCAATTTCTGAGGGAGCCCGAAGAGCATCGATTTGGTTTTGTCAGGATGTAACAGCAACTTATTTTCGTTTAGCCATTTTACAACTCTCTTCATGTCCATAGAGACAGTCTCTTCACAGGCCTTCACGGAGTCAGCCGAGTAGTACAGGACTGTGTCATCAGCATACATGTGGATGCTGCATTTTTCAATGACGTTGGGTAAGTCGTTAACGTACAGACAGAACAGTAGGGGCCCTAGAACACTTCCCTGAGGAACCCCACAGGAGACCCGAGTTTTTGTAGAGTGTTGACCCTGAAGGCACGTGCAGTGGAAGCGCTCAGACAGGTAAGAGGAAAACCATTTCATGGCGTCACTGTCAAAGCCAAGCTTATCAAGTTTGCCTAACAGAATGTCATGGTTAACCGAATCGAAAGCCTTCCGTAGGTCCAGAAATAGTGCGACTGTGACTTTACTGCAGTTGTAACCAGATCTAATGTCCTCTACAATCTTCTGTACAGCAGTCCCCGTGCTATGGTGCCTCCTGAACCCGCTTTGGTAAGTAGTGAGAAGTTCACATCTGGTCAGGTAACGTGTCACTTGATTACATACAAGCCTTTCCATTACCTTTGACGTAACACTTAGCACAGACACAGGGCGGTAGTTACCAACATCAGCACAGTTGCCAGACTTGTGTACAGGTGAGATCTGAGCCTCCTTCCAGTCAGATGGAACCTCTCCAGAGGCGAGTGATAAGTTAAATATATGAGTCAGAGGCTTTGCAATCACTGGGGCAGAGTCTTTGAGAAGTTTAGCTGGAATTTTGTCCAACCCCGTTGCTTTCCTGTTTCAGCCTTAAAAGTTCATTCATCACTTCTGACTCTTCAACACCTTCAAAACTGAATTTTGTCGAGGGGTCAGGGATGTGGCGGAGAGGATCCTCCTGGGAATCTGGTATCTCATCCGTAAGTCGTGAAGCGCAGGATGAAAAGTAATCATTGAATTCCTGGGCCATTTCGCTTGGGTCAGACGTGGAAGTGTTGTCAGCTCGCACCAATTTCTGGACTCGGCCTTTGGATTTTGATTTCCCTGTAAAAGTGTTTATGATCTTCCACATGAGAGATTGGTCACCCTTGGCCTCTGACACAGCTTTGGCAAAGTGACTTCTCTTCTCGTTTCTGATCAGAGATGTTGTCTGATTTCTCAGAGCACGGTAAGTATCCCAGTCCTGTACAACTTTTGTTCTGATAGCTTTGCGTCTGGCAGCGTCCCGACGACCCATCATGTTTCTCACCCTGTCAGTCATCCATGGGGCTGTGCGGTTGTTCTCCCGAAGTGTTTTCTTACGGAGCGGGGCGTGTTCGTTGGCAACATTCAGGAAAATGTCCGTAAAGGCATTCCAGGCCTCGCTAACATCCACACAGTCGAGTACTGTATCCCATCTGACTGATTTTAAGCTGTCAATGAAGGATTGCTGTGAGTAATGCTTGTAAGACCTATGTTCATACTGGTGAGCCACACCAGCCTCTCTTCCTGATTTAGAGCAGGTCAGAATGAGGTGATGATCTGAAGGCCCCCAGGCTACACTCGCAGCTGATTTGTATCTGACTGGGTTAGAAACATAAATGTTATCAATGCATGACTCAGTAGTCTCCGTGACACGGGTTGGTTGGTGTATGACAGGGACGAGTTGGTACAGACCCTTCAGGAATTCCACTGAAGATTCTGACTGAATAGATTTAAGCAGGTCAGAGTTGAAGTCCCCCATGATCGAGACATCCACGTTTTCATCTTCTGCGGTTTGGCTGAGAGTGCGGACGAGTGACTCGGCAGAGTCTCTCCATTCAGAACCGGAGTTCGGTGGTCGGTACACGCACGCGAGGATAGTCTTTCTCGCCTTCTCCGGTTTTACCTCGACACAACAAACCTCCAGGTCGTCCCGCTCGAGATCAGACCGACGTTGAGACGGGATGGTCTGTCTCACATAAACCCCCACTCCGCCACCTTGTCTGGATCTGCCAGCATTGGTTAAAGCTAGTGATGATGTCCATCCTAGGAATGAGTTCTACTCTACTACTGTGGAAAAAACAAATTTTTGAACACTTCAATCCTGGTTTGATAACTCGGGTATTGAAATCATATTGTACATCATGCATAGTCTGCATGTGTTATTTCTATCGTTTCGTGACACCTACTGTAGGTTTACCTTAACCTGCAATTGTCCCCTAGGCTAGAGGCTATAGCTAATTTTTGAACATCCAAGGTTGATACCAGTGCTCCTAGCATCTGTACTCTAGGTTAGAGGCTATAGCTAATTTTTGAACACCTCAATCCTAGGTTGTTAACTCTGGTCCTTGTGTCTGCCCCCCCCCCCTCCAGGTTAGAGGCTATAGCAGGCGACGCGGAGCTGCAGGAGAAGTCGTACGCAGACCTGAAGCGGCTGGGAGACCTGCTGCACGACGGCTGCGTCAAGGCTATCGAGGAGTACGAGAAACAGATGAAGGAGAACCCAGAATTCGATGGCAAGTTGTTGTTGGAAGCCTTATTCATTTTTCATTGAGATTTACCACATTTTTGAAGGATTTTACGTAGCAGGTGGCAATCACCTGTTTAAACCTTCCAAACCTTTTAGTTATTTTAAATAGGCACAGCATGTAGTGAGATAGAAGCTTACTTCTGTGTGTAGTGGTAAAACCTACTATATTCTTTACTAAACAGGGACATTTAGAGTTGTTTTTACGTCAGCCAAATTCTTTTCTGTTTTACAATGTAATTCAAAAGCCAGAAGTTCCAGGGTCCATCTTTTTCTGTATCAAATTCACCAAGAGCCTAGCATGACAATGGTTTAACAATAAAAGGCCCCTCATACCAATCACTTAAAAATCCATTATACAAAATGTCTTATTAAACCCTTTTTTTCACCTTTACTTTATTTATTTATACAGGATATTTGTACTCAGGTCATTTGACCTGTTTTTCAGACAATCCTGTTTTTTTAAAAAGCAACGCAATACAATACAATCACAATAACAACAATTACAACATATACAGCTATTAATTCAACCAAATAATATAAATTGTGATCTTTTAACTGTTGCTGTTTCCCCCAACAACAGGAAAGAAGCGCGGCCCAACGTTGAAGCTGTCCACAGTGACGGTGAACGCTCCGTCCATCCTGAGACACGAGGAGGAGATGCTACCGCTGGCCAAGGCCATCCCCGAGGACCCGGAGGAGCGGAAGAAGTTCCGGCTGCCGTGCAGGGCCAAGCTGGCCCACTGGGACGTGGACTGGGCTGCGGAGGAGGACTCCGCTCTGCTGGTCGGCATCTACGAGTATGGGATGGGCAGCTGGGACACAGTGCAGATGGACCCTGAACTTAACCTGTCGGACAAGGTAGGAACCTTCATGTGCACAGGCATGCACATGCACTCATACACACACGCACACACTCGCACATACATGCACACACTCGCACATACATGCACACACACGCACACACACACACTCGCACATACATGCACACACGGAATGGGCAGCTGGGATACAGTGCAGATAAGGTAGGGTCCTACATGTGCGTACGTACACGTCCTACACAAACGCACACACACACACACACACAAGTACGGGATGGGTAGCTGGGATACTGTGCACTCACACACACACACACACGGTGGACCCGGAAATTACCTGTCGGATAAGGTAGGGTCCTTCACGCACATGCATGTGCGCAGGTACGCTATCTCACACACACACACACACACAAATACACGCACACACATACACACACACACGCCGCGCGCACGCACACACACACACACACACACACACACACACACACACATGCACACACACACATGTACACACACACACACACACACACACCACACTGCCTTTCACACACCAGCTTCTTTGACTGCTGTCAAGACTAATGGCTACATAATGTAATTTTGTTTCTCCTTCCTACTGTAACAGATTCTCCTGGATGAGGATAAGAAACCCCAGGCCAAACACCTGCAGTCACGAGCAGAGTACCTCATCAGGCTGCTGAACAAGGACCAAGTCAAGAAGGAGGCACTCGCAGAAGGGAAGGTGAGGCAGGACTCTTAGGTTTGGTGCAAAATTTGTGAATTGTAGTGTTGAATTTTTGGACACCACATAAAGTCGGTAAGACCGCCAAACCTGGTCGTAATCAAATGTGGCCTTTGGGTTGGTTGTCTGTTCCTAAAGTAGCCAAAAAAAGTGGCTTGAGTTTTTCTTTAATGTCAGAATTCCCATTTGTACTTTGCACAATATCAGAGTGCTTCGCTGATTTTTCCTTGTGTATGGAGCAATCATCGTAAATTTTGGTTGTTGATTGGGGCAAGAATGCTCTTTGGGGACTGCAAAAAGTGATAATTAGTTACGTAAGATGGTTAACAGAAGGTCCTAACCTTAACCCTGCACAGTACCTATTGAAATTCATAGTTATCATCTTCTCAAGTCTAATAATAAACTGTTTCTCCTGTTGTACATTTATGCAGGTCATCAAGAAGGAGAGAAGACCCCGGATGCCCAAACAGCCCAAAGACCCGACCGCGGTGAAGAGACCCAAAGCCAAAGTCAAGTTCGTGGAGCGGAAGGAGAACGAAGCTCCGGTAGACGAACCAAACCTCGATCCAGAGGAACATCGGGAACCGCTAGAAGAGGGGGAGGTGGAGGACAGCAACGACAAAACTGACATCAAGGAGCTGGTCGTCAAGACTAAAGTCAAACGGGCCAAGAAACCCAAAACACCCAAGATTGTTAAAGAGGTATGATATTTTATAAAACTAATTTGCTTCGAGGCAGTGCCACTCAAATAAATTGCGATTACAAAAAAGAAGGAAGTAAGGAATAAAAAAAACAACATCAAGGAACCGGTCGTCAAGACTAAAGTCAAACGGGCCAAAAAACCCAAAACCCCCAAGATTGTCAAAGAGGTAGGCTCCTTTTTTATTTTGATTTGCTCACTGTTAAGTCAAGAGACAACTTCTAGGCAGTCAAATAAATTATTATTACAAGAAAAGGAAGGAAGGAAGGAATAAAAAAAGCGACAAAAGGAACTGGTTGTCAAAAATACAGTCAAATGGGCCAAGAAACCCAAAACTCCCAAGATTGTCAAAGAGGTAGGGTACATCTTTCTTCTTTTTTCGTCAACAAATTTGCTTAGTGACAGTCTTAAGGACCACTCGGGTTGATAGAACAGCATCTCTTCTCCCAAGTCTTACCGTTGGTTGTAGATTTTGATTTGTCTACAGGCTAGTATCTTCAAGGTTATGGTTAATGTCTCTAAGTTTTTCTACGTGATTTTGTAACTAAGAATACTTATAATGTATCACTGCCTGATTTATTATCTTAATACCTTTCTTTATTATTCCCCTCAGTCTGCTGACAAAACAACACCAGCGAAACCCAAGGAGAAGAACAAGAAAGAGCCCCTGAACACTGACCTGGACCCGGACGCATCTCAGCATTCTGTGTTAGAAGACATGGACGATCTGGGCAAAGAAACCTTCAACATGGTATGTATTGCTGTGAGGATTTTTTGTTTACTGAAAATATTCTTTTCAGCCAAAAGAGTACAGTACAGTCAAATCTGTACCAGTGACCACCTCTACATTGGAACCACCATTTTGTTGTTAATTTGTTTCATAGTTGACTACATTAACTGATTGTTAATTTGATTTCAAATGTTACTTAATTATGTTACTTTCTTTAATGTCAGTGATCACTCTGATTCGAACTCAGCTTATGTTACTTAATTATGTTAATTATTTTTAATTGTTCAATTTATGGTAATATTGTGTTGAATTCTGTACATTTCTGTTGTTATAATTTTGAATTTTATGTGGACTCCAGGAAGAATAGTGGTCAGTTGAACACTAATGGAGATCTAATAAAAACAAACAAACAAACAACAAACCACCTGGCCAATGTGACCACTTTTTGCTGATCTCTCAGATAATTTTCCTATTGACACAAGCATTTAGACTCCTGTCTATAGTGACCACCTGTCACATTGACTAGATTTTATCAGTCCTCAACTCCCCCTAGTGCATGTCTTTAGCAGTTTTGCCTGTTGTTTAGATTACACATCAAAATTGCAGCTTGGAAGAATTGTACCGGACATCGAATGATTCTGTTTCATAACTTTTCCCCTAAACAGTGCAAGGAGAGGATGAGACCAGTTAAAAAGGCACTAAAGCAGCTGGACAAGCCTGAGGAGGGCCTTACAGAGGAGGAACAGCTGAACCACACCAGGCAGTGCCTGCTGAAAATAGGCGACCGCATCATGGAGTGCCTGAAGGAATGGACAGACGCCGAGGAAGTCAAGAAGTGGAGAAAGTAAGTGTTGATCTTAATTTTATCGACTTGGCACAAAGATGAAAGAAATTGCCTTCAGACTTAGATTTAGAGATATGCAATGCAATAGTTTTTGAAGCCTATGTACAAATGTATCAGGAAAGGTTACATACAACTGCTGGAGAAATGTTTTTGGTGGGGGAATCTTGCATGCACATCTAAACATTCTGGCAATTCAGTGTAGACATAGCTGAGGTGACTCTACTATGAAGGAGTTTTAACTTACTATGAAGGGTTTGAACTACATGTAACTACTACAGCTTGTGTTAGGCAAAAGAAATTGACAATGATTCTGTCTGTCTGTTGTCTTTCCAGTAATCTCTGGATATTCGTATCCAAGTTCACCGAGTTTGATGCCCGGAAACTCTTCAAACTATACAAACATGCTGTCAAAAAGAGGGAGGAGGAGAAAGAGGTTTGTTAAACTTAAAAGTTATTTTTGTTCAATGATTTCCTTTTGTAAAAGAAGCTGGCCATTTTTTCATAAGGAATGTCATGCCTTACAGTACAAAGTTTTGTGACTTGGTCCTGAATACTTGTATCTTTAAGATCACTTAACATCAGTCTCATGGACAGTCACTATCTGTATGTCAAAATGTAATGAAAAAAATGAACCTCTACCAGATAAAACTAGGTTAGTCAAAGTCAAAAAAGTGCTTTGTGAAGAATTTGCATACAGTAGTGTTGCTGTAATTTAAATAAAGCAAGAAAAGCTTGACCTAGAGGTCCTTTCCCCCAATTTCCCAAAGAAGCAGACCAAAGAAAAGACCAAGCCGACGGCGACTTCCAACTC
Source organism: Branchiostoma belcheri (assembly GCF_001625305.1). Taxonomy (NCBI): domain Eukaryota; kingdom Metazoa; phylum Chordata; class Leptocardii; order Amphioxiformes; family Branchiostomatidae; genus Branchiostoma; species Branchiostoma belcheri. The sequence continues at coordinate 139,853 of NW_017804242.1, read as the reverse complement.
CACGATCGTGAAGAAAGAACCGTCGGACAGCCAACACGCACACGTGGTGAAGAGGCCTTCTCAGGGTTCCGAGAGGACGTCAGGGTGGGGAAGTGACTCCGCTAGCAGGGACAGGTGAGACGGGAGACACAGCAAGGGGGGAGGGAGGGGTGTCTGCTTAGCAGTGGCTGGGGGAGGGGGGGGAAGCCAACACGCACACGTGGTGAAGAGGCCTTCACAAAGTGCACAGGGTCTGCTGGCCTTTGCTTTGGATTTGTTTGATCGCTCATGAGAATGGTATTGCTTTGGTGTGTGTGTGTGTTTTTGTGTGTGTGTGTGTGTTTGTGTGTGCTTGCTTGTGTGTGTATGTGTTCTGCTATGTCTAGTGCCTGTACTAAGACATGTTTTTGTTGTGTAGTTTCACGAGTAACGGCCCGTGGCCCGGCACCAGCTCAAGTTACGGCCACACGGCGGGGAGAGCCGGCACGGGAGGCGGGGCGGACAGGTGGGGGCACGACAGGTACCAGCCCGGCAGGGACCCCTTCAGGGAAAGGTAAGGAACTCTCAAGAAACCCCCTAGCTTTCATCAGATAGCAGATTATATCTGAAACATTTTACTCCTTAGAGAATTTATAGTTTCTTGATATATGTTCTATCTGGATTTCTAATCTCCTGTGACAAACCTGCTTAGTGAAAGTGTTTTACTTGTAGTGGGATGAAGTGAATAACTTGTAAAAGTGATCAACCAGAGAAAAATGAAGTAGTGGTGACTGAATGTGTGTGCAGTTGACAGTATGATCTCCTTTCTGATGGTTTCATTGCTGAGGAGATATATGTATTATAGTAATTTCAGCTATGCTCTTGACTACATTTCAGGCATCGAGGGGAGGTCAGCAGTGCATACAATCGGCCGGGCGCCCGCGACTACGATTCCCATCGGACGCGGGACTCCTCCCGGTACAACGCGGACCACCGATGGGACCGGGACCGCGATCGGGACAGGGAGAGGGACCACCGGGACCGCGAGCGGGGCGACCGGGACTACCGGTCCTCGCGGGACCACCGAGATCGGGACTCAGGCTCGTCCCGGGACTCTTCTTCCAGACACCGAGACCGCGCCGGGAACAAGGAAGACGGTTCGCATCGGAGCGGTCGCACCGAATCCGGTGGTCACTCGTCTTCGGGAGGGGAACGCGGCGGGGATCAGAGGTTGCACCATTCTCAGTCGGACCACAAGCGCAGGAAAAAGGATGACTCCTATTCGTCTTCGGACGGCAAGAAGAAGTCGAGGAAAGACAGTAGCGAACACAGGTCCTCAAACACGCAGGAACATTCTAGTAGTAGAACCAGGGAGGACCCAAAGGACCACAGGGCTTTGATAGAACACCGCTCGCCTCTAGAGCACAGATCGCCCTTAGAACACAGATCTCCCCTCGACCACGGGGACAGAAGTAACGAAAGAACAGACTCGAGACACTGACAGACATTCACGTCAGGAGGAGAATCCTGTCTTAGTGAAAATGATATGTTGCACCAGAGGTAAAAGGAAGAAAAAAGAAAGAACTTTACGTGGACACGAGACCAATTTTCAAACAGAGTATCACAGATGAATAATAAACTATTTGTATGATTGTTACAAAATTGGCTGTTGTAAATAGGGAAGAGAAGATAACTTAATAATAATTTACAGGTTCCGATGCTTGTATTTATGCCCTCTGATGTTAAATAGTCGTGAAGAAAAACAAAAGTCTCTGTGCAGACGAAACTTCCAGTGGCAATGCCGTCTGCACACTTTTCCTCAGCCGTGGGTTTGACTTAAGATGTGAAGCCATTTTTTATAGGCAGGCATCGCGAAATAATGGCACACTTCTATATTTATAAGCCGTTTAGATGCCTCAACATCACCCCTCGCACAAGGCATATATCGAGTGTTACGTTAACCGTCTGCTACACAGGTATAGTAGCCTGGATGCCAAACTGTTTTCAGGGTCAAAAGCCCAGGCCAGCCCCCAGTTGCAACTTGAGAGATGTCCAAGCTAGGCTTGGAGCCAAGGAGCTAGCCTGTATACTGGTCCTGTGGCACCCAGTCTAGCCTTGGAGCTGAGGAGCTAGCCTGTATACTGACCCTGGCAACAGTCTGGCACCCAGGCTAGTCCTGGAACCAAGTACCTGGCCCTGTTAACAGTCTGGTACCCAGGCTACAGGTAGAGACTTGTGGAGGATAGACAGTGCTTTGTGATGCTTTCCGTGTCAGAAAAGTAATTATTAAGGAGATGAAGCCTTTATTTTCCAGTCTGCAATACCGTACCGCCATTTTACTTACTGTCCCCAGAACCCACCAAACCAACCATGGTCTGACCTTTGACCACCTCCATGTGTTCTTAGCCTGCGAGGGTTGGAGCAAATAAATGTCACTGATTCCTCGGACTTGTTGACTTTTGTATCAATGAACTTACTCATACAGACACACACACACACACACACAGACAGATATACATACACATACACATACCTTGTTGTGGGGGCCACTTTACACACTGAAATAAAACAACTGTACAAAATACAAGGCAAAAATTCTAGTTTGCTCAAAAATGTTTATTTTCTGTTAAATATTGCATAGTAAATTTGTCATATTGCTTAGTAAAATGTACCATCTACAATAGTCAGAAATTTGCTATAATGCTTGAGTAGTATAGTCAAACTACCAAAAACATCCCACTACAACATGATTCATGTATACATAGATGATTTCATCAGGTTGGTGAATGATTGAACAGCATTTAAATGGTGCAGTTGTATCTTGCTTTCTTCAATTGTAAAGAGGATTTTCATCAATTATAGTTAATGCCGTTAACGTTTTTATTAACGTTAACTTCTTGCACTTCAGAGTAGAGTAGAGTAGATGTCTTCGGCCAGGTAGGAGCTTAAGTTCAAGTTTAGGCCGCTCTTCTCAACTGCATGTGACTGTGGGCAGGAGCAGACTATGAGACATCTCCTTGTCTGCCCCCTCCTGCCCGAACCCTGCTCCAAGGAGGACCTGGAAGCCCTGACTCCAAGAGGAAGGGCATGGCAGAGTATTGGAGGGGAAGAGTGTAGCAGTGGTGATTCGAGAAGAAGTCCACAGACATCTCTGGTTTCTGGGGATGATCTAGAGGCTGAGCTCTGTAGTCGAACATCAGATTCTCTTTCAGGCAGAATCATAACTTTTTTTCTGGTTGTCGTTCATGGCGGGAATTTAGACGAGGTTGTGATGGACGAGACCGAATCCGCATGTTCCTGCTGCCCTATAACAACTGAACAGTGTCATTTCCCAACTGGTTGCCTGCCGATCGGGAAGTTGTAGTTCATAATCTAACCGCTAGAGGACGCTGTCGAGTTGTTTGCAATATACGTAGACCGTGATAATAGGTAATTATAAAAGTTGTAAAATTATGTATGCTAACGTCAGAGACGACAACTGTTGCTTCGAAGCGCCGCTGTGCGAGGCACGGTTGCAGAACTCCAGCGTCTGAACTAAAACAGCGCCAGCCTTCCAACTGAGATGTTGATGTTTTTCTTTCGCGACATTCCTGGCTCGGTGACCTGCCTTGACCCGATGGGCGTGGTCACGAACGCAACTAAACTTAAAAACACCTCACGAGCCTCTGGGTCTTTTATACGGGTGAATTCAGAGTTTTTGGACTTGTCAATAAGATAATGTATATTTATCTTAATTGTACGTATATCGGTATGAGAGATAGTCGCTTTTATTATAGTTTTTGCTTGATTTTGGGACAGATTTGTGATTTATAGTTGGATGCCTTCACTAGTGCATGACGGGAGGCCACAGCTGGGTCATTTCCAGGCAAGATGGCTGACGGGGACAGGGATCGCGAATTAGCTTCGAATTTCAGGTAAAATTCTCCCTTATTTCCCTCACAGAGTGTCAAAAACTCACACGAAGAACTACATGAGATACTCTTCGATCCCGTTTGGGTGTCATTTTCGCAGTTTTCGCCCGGAATCGTCTGTTTGAGGCCACATAGCTGGAGGGTATCATGTTGCAGATAGTTGCAAAGATTCATTGTTTTGAAAGTTGTAAACTTTGTTCGCCATCGTTCACTTTCTGCGCGCCAAGACGGCAAAAACAGCCCGTATCCTGGTCCCTGCATGCCTTACGAGTTAGATTCGTGGCTTGTTATTTTGAAACGAGCCCGATGTGGCCATAAGTTCGCTATTTGTTGACGCGAGTTCTACTCGCGATGGAAACTCCGCTGCATTGTTCTAATTAATGGAACATGAATATTTATAGGTTCTCAGATCTGTATCTTTGTGGGTTGCAGCTGTCAAAAGCATCCCCGATTTCTGCCCGAGAGGGCTCTATAAATTAAAAACGATGTTCAGGAGTAGTGTTACAGAAAGTTTACCGGTCGCTAGTGTGGTAGGAATCCGTGTGAAGGTTTGCGTGGTTGTTGGGAGGGTGGTTTGAAGACTTGGGTGTAAAATCTGTTCACCCCGATAGTTAACCTCGGCGCAGGGGTCAACACTGTTGGTGTCATGTTCCATGGTGGCCTTCTGACTTGCTCTTCTCCTTCAAATCAGCTCAAGATTTCTTCAAAATCATGTCAGGAAGAGTTGCTGCTGCTCTTTTCGTGTGCAGTCAGTCCCGTAATTGCCTGAAAACCAGTCTTGTCACGGAATAACGAGATCCCGGTGACTTATGTGAGAGGACGTAATTTGTTGTCATTATTTATTATGATCATCTTGCGTGCTGAGTGGAGTGTTTGTGATGAATTGTGCGCTTTACACGCGTGATTAGGTGTGGTAAGGTAGGAAGGTCGGGGTGTCTGATTAACAGGGCGGACTTGGATGGTCACATTTGTTTCACATACGTTATATCGTTTGTTGTCTTCAAAGGAATTTTGAGTTTATTTGTTAGATAATCTGTTGGTGTGCACTTCTCAGGTTCTGAATCTGTCACACTTAATTGATGATAGTTGATTTGTTATGAACTTTTAATAGTGATCAAGATTCAACAGGTTGTTAACTTTTTATGTACTCCCAAACCCACTTTATTAAAGTGGATCCTTTTCTGCCAACGCACAGTGTTATTTACTGTGTCAGTACTTTTAGACTGTTGTCTTCCTTTGCAAGGAAATGCAGTGTATATTTTTCAGTACTTCTTATTTCTATTGTAATTACAGTAATACATACTATTAGAATATCGCAAATGCTTTTGTTCTTCACAAATAGTGTTCAGCTTTTGCAAGACGAAGATGTGAAGAAAAAAAATGCATTGCAAGCCTATATATAATGTTTAGTACACTTGCCATGCCATGATTAAGATTATAAGACTAAGCACAAAGCTTTTGATTCAGAAACCGTTTGTCCCAATTCATTTCTAAACATATCTATACTTCTTTCTTAAGTTGAGTAGAGTAGCCTTTGGCCAGGTAAGAAGAGCTTCAGTTCCAAAATAGTTATAATGGTAGTACCGTACTATATTTTGTGGTTCTCTGGTGTGAGAACTACCAGCCAGATTGCAGTGCTACTGTTTTAGTTGTGACCAGTGTGGATTCCTGTGTGATTAGCCTGGATGCCAGACCCAAAGCACACTGGACACAAAATATCTCAGTGCACACTGAGATATTTTGTGTCCAGTGTGCTTTGGGTCTGGCATCCAGGCTATGTGTGATTTATTTTTGAACACTACTTTGTAAGTCAAGTCGAGTCCAACAATTGTACATTTTGTGGTTTTCTGATGGGTGAACTACCAGCCAAATTGTAGTGCTACTGTTTCGTTGTGATCAGTGTGGATTCCTGAGCTGTGCTCAGTGTGGCCCTACTGCAGGCAGGACTGTGGCATCACCTGGACGTGGTGAGGGTCTTGTCCAGTATACTATAGTCTAGAATGTAGATGTAGAACTACCAGCCAAATTGCTGTGCTACTGTTTAGTTGTGACCATTGTGGTGGATTCCTGAGCTGTTCTCAGTGTGGCCCTACTTCAGGCAGGACTGTGGCATGTTTGTCTGTCAGCCCAGCCTGACATAACCCATCCCTGTCACATGATCACCGCTGCGGCCAGCTGGTATGTGTAACCCTCCCTTCCCAGCATGCCCTGCGCCAGGGGGTGACCCCGTCCGCAAGTTCAAGTACGTATCGCGGCCCCAGATCTGCAGCACCTTATCAAGTCCACCTCGGGAGCAGGCTAGTTTACTGCCTCTGCAGCCTCACAGGCTCCCCAATAATTACTTCCACAGGCGGAGAAACAAGTTACAATAACAGCCAGGAGGAGAGCCAAGATGTCTGGGAAAGATGCAGGCAGGGAGAAAAGAAAACAATCTGTGCTGTAGGGTGGGGAGATTAATGATATTTTGATAGGATTTAGGGGCAAGGCCTGGAGCAGGGATGGGGAGGGGAGGGGAGGTTCTGTGAGAGGGGTCTGCACTAATTACCTCCATGGAGGTAGAAAATTTCAGCTGCAGGTCTGCACTAATGACCTCCATGGAGCTACCTCCATGGAGCTACCTCCATGGAGGTAATTAGTGCAGGTCCTATTGGGTTCTGTGGCTGCAGAGAGGAACTGGTGAGGGTTTTACAAGTTGAAAAAAAAAAGCAGTTACTGGCTTTAGAGTTTTACAAGAAAAATAACTACTCAAGCAACTGGCTAGGGTTTGAACATTGAAAGGCCTGTGTGTAGTATTTCTAAATCTATCCAGTTTCTTGAGTAGCTATTTTCTTGTGTCTCTTTCTTTTGTCTTATTTAAGTTATTACCTGGATGTCTGACTCTGACCTTGTTTTACCACAAAACGGCCTCTCATTGAGTCTCAAGCAACTGGATAGATACTTAGATACCTTGAGAGTTTGAAAAGCCAGTAGTTTTTCAAAATTTAGCCAGTTACTCCAGTAGTTGACAGTCTTGAACTGTTTTCTTGAATATCGCATTACCTGGATGTTTAACCTTCATTGTTGACGTGATAGGGGTTTGTTCTTTATTGTGAAGTTGACAGAGAGCTTCACATGTAGACCTCAATGATGATCAGGAGGGTCCTACTAGGAATGTTAGAACCTGGATTGTTGTGAAATCTGGAGGTTCGGATGACTCTGATAAAAACTTGTCTGGGCTTGTTGAGTAAACTGGTTGAAAGAGGATATTTCAAGTCAACTGTCTTGTGCTTTGATTGGAGATAATGTAGTTAAAAAACAACAACATTGGAAACAATTCCTATGATGTAAAAATATTATCATGAAAGAAGGTTCATCTGTGTTGCATGTTTAAAATTAAAACGTTTTAAAACTCTGAGTCTAGCTAGTACAGAGGAAGACCAGAATGACTGGTCGAAAGCTCAAGTAAAGAAAACTTTTGTGTTGGATCAAAATTTTTAACTTTAAACAACATTGGAAACAAGGTATACAAATGTCTTATATACTAAATTACCTTGTAACTTTAGATCCGGTCAAGGTTAATGGTTAGTACAGAGCATGTATTTGGTTTGGTTTGTATAATTTACCACATTGTTGTTCATCCCTGACAGTAAGGCAAGTGGTATTTATGTATGTGTCACTGTGATTTAAGTTACATTTATAGCCAGGATTATCAGCAAGTGTAGCTCTGGGACATGTGTGAAGGGATAATCCCTCCTGAAAGAGACAGCTCAGTCTGAAGAATTAAACAGGCTGGAGAATATGAGGGATCGTTGTTTTTTGTTTACATGGTTTACATGCAAATTATGTGAAGGCATATGCAAATTATTGGTAGGCAAATCACCGAACTGTCGCACACTTTTGGCCTACCACTGGCTGGCCGTGAAGTCTGGAACTGTGGAGTTTTTGGGACATGGCAAATCACTTGTACTGATATAAATCAATCACACTGATGTGATTTGATGTGATTTGGATTGCCACAGTAGAAGTGGATCACTGGCAGCCATAGGAGGGCCTGCAAGGGGGGGTAGTGATTACGAATTACGCAAAATTTTCGCCGCCTATTACGAATTACGTTAAAGTCTCAGAGCTGATTACGACATTACGATTTGCGGCTAATGTCCAATTACGAATTACGTTGATTTTTGCGGAGGCTGCCTAAGAATTACGAAACCTTACGAAAAAGGGCTTGCAGGCCCTCCCATAGCCTGGATGCCAGACGTACAGCACACAACTAGGCTCAGTTATCCAGTGTGCACAGGATAACTTTGAGCATATGTTGTATATAGTGCTGTGGGTCTGGCACCCAGGCTATGGCAGCCATTGCTGGTGTCATAGTCATACATATTACATCTCACATTGTTACATACCCCTGGTATTGCAGACTTCCTTGTTACACATTTTACAAATCACACTGGTAAATTAACTTGAAACTGACCCATGTTTGAAAGAATGAATGTATCATGTTCCTATATCTTGTAGTTGTGTTTGGGGTTCCCACCCAGCCAAAACTACCTGTACTCTGTAAGATTGAATATGAATGATGCTGAAACAAACCCTCTTGCATAGTGGGCCACTTTGCTTTTCTTCCCTTCTAAAGCAACAGGTAGGAAACTCTGAAACTGTCTTTTCCCACAAGAAAAACTGGCGTTGGCTACTTTCCTTACTTCAGTAGAGAGAAGAAACAACTTACTTGACCCAAATTTTTAGTTTTATCAGTCCAACCATTGACTAAGGTAGTGACTGTCTTAGTCTGTAACACTAGTAGTAGGCATTTCGTCTGTCTTACAAGACCATGAAACTGAAAGTACTATCATAAGGATAACTGTGCACAGCAGTGTTGCCTACTTTACCTTAACATTTATACAAGAGCTAAAGGGAAGTAAGAACAGTACTAGATTTTCAAAATCAAAATGAGTTTATTCTTGCAATGTAAGTTCCAATTAAAATTATGAAAAAGAATGAATAAACAAATAAATAAAACAATACATGTATTTTTTTGTTACAAAATAGAATCCTAGTCCTGTTAGAATATATTTAATTAATTTCTGTATACTAGTCTCTATACCTTACCAATAAGTTACCATATAGTCCCTGTGTAAAGCAATGTACAGGTAAGAACTTAAGAAGCGTTACTTGTTGGATAGTTCTTGATGGTAAGCCGGAGTGAAGGGTGAGGAATGCATCCCTAATGCATTATGCTGTGTTCTCTCCCCACACCTGGGAAGTATTAGGTATGGTGTGGGTGATGGACAGTAGAGCAGGCCACACTGCCACTATTGTCTGTTCTCTGTCCCAGGAACCTGCACTGAAACACTGCACCAAATCTACTCAGCTCTATAAAAGGTTGTTTATGTTTATAAGATGTGTTTTCAAGTCAAAGGTTGATTGATAGATAGATAGTTGGCATGTCAGCTGATTCGAGTATTTTTTTCTTGAAGATCTGTGCTTTTTAATGTACACAGAAGAAGTATAAGTCTTTTATTTGGATGTGTTTTATAACATACCTTAGATCATGTAAGAAGTAAAACATGTTGGTCATTCGTCAATCTTTGAGAGAGAGAAAAAAACGTGTGGATTCAACAAGTGTCTCTTGACCCAGTTCAGTAAATCTTCTTCATGGCTTGTCACCATATTTCCTACAGGCACATCCTAAAACTTTTATACTCCAGTTGGTTGTGTTTACTGTGCTCCCCTTATATTGCTCTCCAAGCAGAGGTTTAGGTTTCGGCTTATTGTTGGCATGTTTTAGGTGTTTTTCTTGGGCCTTCTTTCTTGTACTGGAATTTTTTAGGGCTTGTGTAAAGAAAAAATTACAGTGCAAAAAAAGAAAGTCGCACAAAAATCCCAAACAACACGGCAAAAATAAGCCGAAGCCTCTGCTTGGAGAGTACGCACATACTGCTGTTGTCAGGATCAGACAAACTCCCCACACCTGAGGTGACTGTAGCAGCAGCAGACATGTTTAGCCAACGTGTTTATCTCCCCGAACAACTCTCGAAGTTTGTGGCCCGGGGGCAAGCTACATACCCCGTGTGCACAGCCCCATTTGTTCTTTTGTATCTTATCATTCTATCAGGAGTTTAAAGCCTCAAATATAAACTTCTGTTGGGTCAATCCCGGCATTGTTGGGAACAACAGTGATTCTTGACTCCTCTGTCGGCAGGTTGGGGTAGGAGAAAACCTGGAAAAGTGTGGATCGCAGACGATCACAATGTTAGTGTTTTGTCGCCTCTGGCGCTAAAAACACTCCATGTGTAGCCTCATTCGCTCTTTTGTCCATTCTTTTATCCGCGACCACCAGAGGCCAGGACGCCGAAATGAATTTGCCATGCATGGTTTCCCCTCAATCCTACTGAGCAGACTTTCCTGTCTCCCTGGCACCACAGGGTCAGGGGTCGCCGGTATTTGTTACAGTATTGGGTTCAAAGGGCACAGATGGAACGACTTGTGGAGGGCTGGAAGGTGCCAATGGTGGCTCAGCGGGAGTGAATGCTCAGGCGCTGGCAGGGGCAGTTTGTGCCGGAATGTGGAATGCAGCTAGCGGCGGCTACAGCGGTAGGCGTTTTGTTGTTTGCAGCGGAGCAACAGCTTTTCCGAAGGCCTGGGAAATTTGTCGGGCGTAATGGTGGCCATCTGACTGCCAGGGGGAAGGAACGAACGAAACGTGCCAGCGGTGTCCTCACGGTGAAGCATCAGAAACTCAACTCGGTAAGCAGATTCAGATGGTTTCTTACAACGCTGTTCACTGAGGTGTGAGCGTCAATCACTTCTGATGTACGTTAAGAGAAATCACGTACAGTAGTCTCAGGGCAGATCATTTGGTGGCTGAAACACAGTATCAAACTGGCCAGGCAGTATTAAACATGCCATCCCAGAAAAGTTACCAGTACAACAAGTAAAAAAGCCAGATAAAAATGCCTAAAAACATGTCAAAACTAAGCTGAAGCTTGGCTCTATTTAAATCATGGGTATATCTGTTTGCATCGGTGTTTTTCTATTCTGTTGGAGCCCAGAGGACACCTGTATCCACCTCTTGAGTTAATCCCCAGAAGAGATCTGTTTTGCCGAGTGTGTTGTTTAGTGTTGTTTAGCCGCCGAGGTGTGACTACTGAAGTGTGGGTAATATTTTCTATTGTTGGTCGGGTTTCTTTGTAATTGGCAACTTCGGGGACAGAATGGCAAACCGGCGGGGAATAATGGTCAGGTACAATGGTCTGAAAATGATGCCGTGGTTTACAATATGGTCAGAGTTGTTCTGTCATTAGGAGGTTAGTTGTGCAAGGATTCGTTGGAGGCCAACAAATCTGTAGTACTAGTAAGTAGACTGTGTATACTATATGGGACTCTGCAAAAACAAACAAAATTTACTCTTTTTTTTGCTAGGGAAGTTTGTTGTAATCCAGATGCCACAGGTTGGAAAATTCTTTGTCGGATGGTTATTTTTATGTGACTTTGAATCACTTGTGTGTTTGTAGGTAGGTTCAACTTCAGTGAAAATGGCATGTATACTTTATAATGCACACTATTGGAAGTCTTGCGTGTATACGTGTATGAGATCAAAAAGTTACTCTGACTTACGGAGTATTGCATTGTTAGGAGCTTTGTCTTATTATCATTCTCTTATAGTTTTTGTAAGATGTTTATGAAAGAAAATTTTGTAATAATTTTTGTCAGGGCTTTGAATTAGAGTCATCAATGTCTTTATTTTGAACAGACAACTCCGAGAGTTTTTACTGTTTCTGCTCAGTTGAATCGGTAACGTTATCATGTAGAAACCTATAAAAGTCTGTCTCTGAGTGACATTCCGTAATGGTAAAATGACAATTGTAAATCTCTGCACCTTAATTTATTCCCCCAAGAAGTGTTCAAAGAGAGATGAGGTGAAAAGAAAACGCCTTTTGGTTATTTTTACGAGGTTTGATTTTGTCTGTGGCTGTCCTTGGGTGCAGCAGGTATCAGGCCAGGTGAACAGGAGGTCATCAATCACAGTCGGAGTTGAAAGGATTTTCTGAGCAATCCATCACGAGTCTTAATTAAAAAGTCCCGTCACAAGTGACGTCCGCGCTGTCTTTAGGACAGGTTTGTATTGTCTAAAACTGGACACAGGAGAGACAAGAAACTTCCGCTGAAGGTGGGGGAGTTTTTTAGCAGTCGGAGACGCGCGTGTGTGCGGGGCATGTACAATAAGCACGGCGATCCGACGTGAGTGAAAAGTTGCCGATGGTGTTCAAATAGAGTCCCAGGATTGTACACAGCAATGCCTGGACTCTACAGTATTGGGTAAACACTTGCAAGTTTTCGAGGGCATGCCCCATATATTGAAACAGGCCAGAATTTTTGTACACCCCTGGTATTACTAAGGCAGTGCAAACGAATGGCGTGAAAAAAAACCTTTGGTCCTGTTAAAAAACATGTAGTACAAAGTGGAAGTGTTTTTAATTTGGAAATTATATACAGTATGTATGGGACAATTAAACAGAACTGTAAATTTCTTTTGTTTTATGTTTGTTATGATAGTTTTGACAAGTTACATACAATAATGACAAATTGTGATGCATCTTATCTGAATTGAATATCTTTTACAAGGGAAGTGAAAGGACCTTCAATGTACACAGTACGCATTTTGCTTTTTAGTTAGGCTGTCAAGAACTTTTTGTTATATTCCATTGACTGAGAGTCCCTGAGATATTGACCCTAGGAAAGTAGAGAAAAATAGATTTAGTGGGTGCAGATCTAAACTGTTCCCTTACTAGCAACATGTTGTCGAAAATGGTGAGGAAATGGCCAAAATCTGAAATTTTTCTTTCTATCTTCTCTCGCCCTTTAGTTGCAGTGTTTCCTCCACTAACCCCATGCAGGTCTAGATTCCTGGGCCCCCCTCCCCATCATATCTCACCATCGCAATAAGTAGGCCCATCTGAACTCATCAACAGGCACAAGTTCATTAATTGGAACCACTTTGCAGCGATTTCCACCCCGGAATGAAGTGTACAAGGGAAGGGGAGGTCCAGTGTTGGGGATTTCTCTTTCCCTCGCCTTCTTAACTTAACCTAATTTGGCATTCCGGGCACGGGGTAGCTTGCCAAGGTATTCCAACATTTCTGGGGGACCCTTTGAAGTTGCAGGCGTGTTGGTTTCCCAGTAGTTTTTCCCGGTGATAATTTGTAGACGGGGATTACGGTCCATACCGACTTCAAACACGGCTGGCTCGAGCTCGCTTCCGTAAACTTGGCCGTGCCCCTTTGTTAGCGAGCCTGCGCAGCTCGGCGCTTGTTTTCGTTCTTTGTTCCCACGTGCATTTGCCAGGTGTCCGGCCGTAGCCTCCAGGCCTGAGGCAGTTACTCCGGGTGGACAAAAATGCGGTTAGTCCGTGCGCATCTGCACTGTAAACGTAATGCGGGTCCTGCCCTCCTTTGTTGCCTAAATGCCACCGACCTCTCGTTGTGTGTACGGTGACTTCTGGAAGGGCATAATGGTACGGTAGCTCACACAGATCGGAAGGGAGCAGTTGAGTAGGCCTGGAGTGATCCTCCGAACATTCGCCTGCCCTTGATGTAACAAACCGACTGACAAAACGCTCATAATTGTGGGCAGTTATTATCGAGCGCTCCCGTACAATAAGAACCATTGAACGGTGGAGTTGCCTGGGTAACCTTGGGCCCAGCTTGTGTGTGTCAGAAGGATCAAGGTGGCAGGCACGGCTGGAAATAAGCTGGCTGGGAAAATTGTGTTTTTGCCCCGCCAGGCTGCCTTCTCTCGCAAATCCTCTCCCACACTTCCATAACCCCGCAGTTTGGAGCATGTCTTGATGTGTGGAACTAGATTTGAGTTTCTGGTGTTTGGGTTCCATCTGAGAAGGTTAATTTCCAACCTTGTCAGACTAACAGCCGTTATAGGGCAGCAGACAGACAGGGGACCGCAGATTGGGTGGATCACGTTTCCTGGCCTTTATTTTTCTTTCCTTAGCACAACTAAAACCTGGGCCAAAACAGAAATCGTAGGTGGGCTCCGAGCGAGGTTTTCTTCTTAGATATCACTTCATTATTATGATTCTGGACGAGAGAAGCTTCAAAAGTGATGTGTGGTCCTGCGATGATGGGAGAGAGAGAGAGTTGGGGACCTGGGTTTCTCTCTTCTGTTTGTAAATGAAGACAGGAGGTTGGTGGCTTTGGTTTGGTAAGGTTCACTGAGTTTGGCTGAGAAAGGCTGGCTGACTTCCTACTGAGTTTGTGTTTTGACTGGGTTGGAGAGAAATGAGCGTTCTGTTGACACCATCTTGAGATGTTAGAACTTTTTCATTTTGCAGAGTAGAATCAATAGGGTCATGAGGGGAGACAGGATAAGTTTATTTTGTACCCCTTGTATTCACTTACTTACTGCACTTACTTTTATTTTTCAGATAAACTTTTCTTAGTTGTCTCTGGAAGTGGTTTGTGTGGAAAATATTGTAGAGAAATGAAATGTGCGGTTATTCAGGAATTCTGTCATTCAAGGTAGCATCTGGATATTAGCCTCAATAGATGTTTAAAACTGTCAGGCATTTCAAGTAGCATCCACTACTACTCTTTTTCAGCAACTGGCCTGTGTATCTCATTACCAGGATGTCTAACCTTCATCAACGAAATGTGCAGATGTTGTAAAGCAGTTTTACTGGGTTGTTTGTTGTGTGATTTACCCACATACAGTTCAAGGATAAGAGGGTAAGTGTGGTATGCACGAGGAGGTATTACAGTTAGAGACAGGTTTTAATGCCCTAGCCATGCATATCCATGCATATACAAGCTCCAGGCCTTCTTACTTACACGCAACCGGCAGGTCTGACAAATGGACTGAGCAGACCTCTAGCTCGGGATTTTTCAAGACTTGCCAACAACTTGCAAAGAGAGGAAGACCATGGTTGCAGGGCAGGGTGCCAAATTTTCCCTCCATACATGGGTCTGTTCTGTTATCACCTCAGTTCAATGGACTTTGTCCAGTTGAAGATTGACAGCTATACTGGCCTGGCTACCTGTTACACGGTGATGAATTTGCTTTAAATGTGACAAGTTTCAAAGAGCTGTTTTCTTATTATTGACCCACAACGCTGATAAAACAGTTGAAGGGCCTTTTTATGAGGTATACCAGGTATTCATAAGTCTGGTTGGACCATGAAATAGTACAGTTTCTACTCTTGTTTACTTTTGTTTTTACAACTTTAAAAGTGCCCCAGTTCTGAGGCAAGTCTCTGTTTTTCTTCCCTATCTTTACTGACAGTCCTCGGACAATCAGAGCTTGAATCTGAAATTTAAAATCTTAAAAACAAAGTACTGTACTGTAGTACAACAGAGGTTTCATTGTTTTTTCTGTCAATAATATGCTGTATACTAGATTAGTGTATGATAGTATATTTACAAACATAATCCTAAACAAATATCTAGGTGCAATCAAAAATTGGGTGCACAACTAAGTTTTGGTTACCACAGTACCCATTATTTCGAGCCCAGGTTGGACTATTGGTTCAAGTTAGTGTACACAAAAGTGCATATCCCCCCAGTACTTCCAGCTCAGGTTTGGCTCTGTTAGTCTGTATGTCAGTCGGACTCAGTCCCAATATAGAGGAGTCCTCAGAGCTCTCTCTCTCTCTCTCTCTCTCTCTCTCTCTCTCTCTCTCTCTCTCCCTCCCTCTCTCTCTCCCTCTCTTTCTTTCTCTCTCTCTCCCTCTCTCTTTCTCTCTCTCTTCATATACAGATAGATAGATAGATAGATAGATATTGAGATAGAGATATAGATAGATATATATATATATATTTCCAGGCTAGGTTCGACTGTATGTTACTGTATATCCACTGGTCGGTCCCCAAGCCGAGCGGTCCCCACAGGTGGCTGCCGTCAACTGTCAATAGCGGTGTGTAAATAAGGCCTTATCAGCCGCCAGGGTTCAATATTTGATCAAGGGGCTCTCGGGAATATTGTTTCAGGTGTTTCAGAAAGATGGAGGACTTCATAAATGACAAGTGGCTTTCAGGAAGGGGTGATAACTTTTTATTGGCTCACGAAACACTCCGCTTAGACTTACCCAGCTTTTATTAAAAACCACATTCCAGGTTAGACTGTCGAACAGGTGCTCTATTTTGTATATTTTCTGGTGACTGCATGGCTTTTCCAAACATTTCTACCCAGTGTCTAAAATATATTTTGAATGGGATAGAATTTTTTCTTACATTCTGGCAGCACGTTTAAACTTCTAGCTGTGAGTTTGACTGGCACGGGATAATTCTACAGCAGACAGCTGGGCCGAGGCCCCCTGACAGGGGTGAGATGCCATCAGGGGAAGGTCTCTCTGTGTCAACTGTGCCTGGAATGGCTGCTGCACCTTGGGTCATGTTGTACCCTGCCAGTTAATTAAAGCTGCTTCATCAGGTACTGTGCTGTTTGTGTCTGCGGCTGTTGTGGCTTTCATGGGGGGAACAAGATGGAGTTTCAACTGTGGGTGTCTGTCTGTAGCAGGTAAGGATAGGATCATGGGAGTGATATCACTTGTTTAGAGTTAAAACTTTAGATCCAACACAAAAAGTTCTCTCACTTAGAGCTTCCACAGTAGACTGACCTACTGAGTCTACTGAGGAAGACCAGAGTGACTGGTCAAAAGCTCTAAGTGAGAGAACTTTTTGTGTTGGACGATTGGATCTAAAGTTTTAACTTAAAACATGTAACTACCAACACAGATGAACTTTCATGATAGTAGAATCACCACTCCTTACTAAGGACTACAACTTTACAAGAAGTGTTCAAGTGAGTTAACCTTCAGCAGGCTAAGGTAGCCATTCGGCATCCAGTTTGTATTGGTCATGGGGTTAGGCAGCAGGGAGAAGGTTAAGTTTTGTTGCATATATGGATTAATCCAACATAAGTAAAGATTTTACAAGAAAACTTTTTTGTTATACATTTTCACTCAGATTATGTTTATAGACAGGTGTTGGTGGTACGTAGGTATGATGGAAAGAAAAGTAGCGTTTGACATAAATAAGACTGGCCATTGAAATTCCCCTGGAAAATACATCCACCGAAAGATTGACGACGGGAAAACACACATGGGGGATTGTCGAGTTCCAATAAGGCGGCAGTATCGCCTGTACTTTGGTCTGTTGTTAAGAGTTCTAGTAATTGTGGTCTTAGAAATTGCTCGGTGTCCGCGCACTTATCAACCCTGGTAATCCCCCCATGACTGGCCAGTTCCTGAGTTATATGAGAGATACCTGCGTCGCCATGATCCCTTGGCAACCTGTACTACCACTTGGACTTGTTGATTATCAGTACTTCAACTTGCGTACTACTTGAAGAAGAAGTACCATCTCCCTGAAGACTGGTCCGTGTCTAAGACAGCATTTCCTCGTCACACCTGTGTCTCCTTCAAATGACCTTCTAGCCTCACCTTTGCCAGGGAAAACTCACCTGTGGAGTGAGTGACACCTGCACCTGAAGTTCACACCTGTTGAAAAACACACCTGTAAACACCTTCTCCATCCTTCTATCTCAACAGGGATTTTTATTTTTCTGCAGAAACGTGCTCGCATGTATGAGTGCGATTTTGTCCTTGTGCCACGAGTGCGCGGACCTCCTAATTGACCTTTCCTAAGTGTGTTCTTTACGACCTGTCCGTCGCCGCGTTGGTTCCGACACGTCCCCGGCGCTGAAGTGTTGACCTCTTCACGGTTATCAAAGGCCGGCAATAATTGTGATTGTTGTTAAATATTAACATTGTTGAGCTCCGCGGGTATGAGTGACTGTTTGAGGGGATTAGGACATGAAAGTATAGGCTGGGGGAGAAGTTTGGGCTGTATTGTCCGACCAGGGTCACTCTGGGGCCAACCGAATTCACCTCACAACCGGGATTCCTCCTTTGTCCCAGCAACTGCTAAACATGAGCAGGTATGGAGGAAAGACTTTCAGTATTATTTCTGATACAGAAATCAGGAAACTAGTGACATGAGTTTCACGTATAGCCGGCTCCTGATATCGAGAGTGTTTTCCCCGCATGCAGAGAGAGAGTTGCAGGCAGGTAGAATGTTGTTTGTGGCATTCTCGGTGGGATCACCGGTATCACAGGTGTGTGACTGTGAGGGAGAGGAATGATTTGCATACGCTCAGCTTGGGTTGGAAGAAATTCTCATTGGACTTCTTGGACCATACACCCTGGATCATATGTGGAACTACTCCATGGTATGCCATAGCCTATGGATATTTTATGTAGGTCAACTTCAGGTATGGGAACTTTCCAAAATTCTTATTACCCAATATGTAATTTGCAAGGCTTTTGCAATACTGTAGTATTGTTCAGCCTCTGTAAATGAACAATGCATCAGGTGCATTCTTAAGTTAAAAAGGAATGTTCAGGTAATCTTGCTGTTGGAAGTTTGAATTTCGATACTTGGAGCCAAGGACTGTTTCTTGGATCTGAAAGTTCGAAAGATCAAAAGTTGGAGGAACTCCATGTCAAAGGTCATGCCACCTTATGTGACTTATTATGTGAATTTCATTTCTAGTTGCTGGGGTGATGCACCTTCCATATTATATATTTATGTACTTTCTGATTTTTAAAGATCCTGCTCGACACCTGTACAACAGTTAATATGGTTGTTGTCAACTTACAAGTGTGATTGTTTTTAAACAAAAAGACAACTTCAGTGATAGAAATCTACTAGTCCAGTGCTTCTGATTTTATTTTGAATGTCTACAGAATTATACATAATAGTGTTCATATGGAGACTTAGCAAATATCAGAAATATTTACTTATTGTTGTTTGACATATTATTTGGTTTCTAACGTCAGAGTGAGAATGTGGTGCATGTTTGCCTGCGGTGTTACGTTGCCTTTCATCCCATCTGTGTCAGGACAAATTGTCTGTGCCGACAGTTTACAGAAAATGTGCCGGCATAGAAATTACTGCATCCAGGGAATACACCAGTGACTCCGCGAGATTATAACTTCTTAATTTGCCCTTAACGACATGTTTGGATGTCGTATCTTTCGCCATACACCTGATTTCCTGTGAGTTGGCTGGTTTCTCGAGGGAACCGTAATGAGATCGGACAGAGCTGGAATGAAATGAGCATGTTGCCTCTCAATTCCACTGCCAGTACTCCAGTGGAGGGATTACATTAGGGCGGATTCCGTCCCCCTGATTTGATTTGGATGCTTTGATGATGGATCCAGGGAAGGATATCTGAAGGAAGACCTTGTAGCTACAGATTGACCAGAGGACAATGATTGTGGAGAGTTGGTTATCTAACAGAGCATGGATATCATTGAATGTTTGAACTTTGCTGCTTAACAATTGTACAGGGTACAATGAATGTATGGCAACAACTATTGAACAATGATACTTCAAGTTAGACTAGTATATCTGAAGCTGGTGTGTCACGCCGAAAGGCGGTTATACCGGCTATACAGACACAGATACAGATATCCAGCCTATACTGTGTTACAGTTTGGATCTACAAACTATCTTTGAAAATTGTATATTGGTTACCTTCTTCTACATAATCCTCGTGTATGCATGACCTGGCCTTGCTTTTGGAATGAAGAAATTGATGTATTTTTAGGCTGACATTGATTTTAGTGGCTTTTTTAAACTTCAACATGTTTAAGTAGCTGTTAGGCACCAATTTTGTATCGTTTGTAGCTAGGAGGTTTAAAAAAACGTGGAACAACAATAAGCCAGGAAAGGCATTTCCATCAATACATATCTGACAGCTGTATATTAGTTACTTATACATTATCTTCATGTATGCATATAGTTGTAATTTGGCTTTTCTTTTGGAATGAAGTGCAAGAAATTCACCTATATTTTGGTGTAGACTGACACTGACTTTAGTAGCTTTTTAGCTGTCCGGCACTAATTTTTCATTGGTTATGGAGTTAGGGAACATTTGGAACGTTAAAAAAACTATGGAACAACAATAAGCCAGGAAAGGAATTTTCCTCAGTACACATCAGACACCAAACTGACGCGACCCTTGCCACCAGTTTGGCAGAAACCGGAGGTGAACAAGTCAAGCAAACCGAGTTATCACACATTTGTAGCGCCTTAGCTACAAAAGAGCGCCCGTAACACCCTACAAAGGTGCAGGTAAACCACGCTGAATGCTAACGCCTGGTTCTACCTGTTCCTGACCATGTAACTTACAGACCAATTTGAAGCCCATTGTGCTGGGGTATTACCCAGATTGCCATCTGTGCTGTAATGACCGTTGATTGTGCGTAGATCCCGTAATGCGGATAGTGTCAAGGCTTGTTCCGCCATGCGTCACGCCCTGATCCCTTGTAGGCATGCGGCTATCTTGTCTGTCTCTGTTGGTCCCCATTATGTAGTGGAATAGCTGTGGCAGCGATGAGTAGATAGGCTTGTGTCATATCTGGGAGATTGCCAGGGAGTTGCGTCGTGACTTTGTACTTACAATCGCGGCGTGGTTATCAGATGTGGGGCGGTTTGCTGGGTGGAAATGACTGTGGCCTGTGTGTGTTGCGTATTGTGTGCCTCAAAGGGAGAATATATCCACTTTGTGTACTTTCCAATTCACCGTTGTTATTGGGCTATTGAAAACGCAAGTTCAACAAATATGCGGCAAGTGGTGAATGTGATTGTTATTTAAAGGCCGTGACTGTGAGCTAGTTTTTTTGCATGTCAGACCACTTTCGTCATGTTTGTATAGAAACTTTACTTATGTGATTTATTTCAGGACAACAAATGCTGCCTTGTTCTACAGATTTTTAGAAATTTTACTTCTATGATATATACATGTATAATAAATTAAAAAAAAAGGAATTTATTGTAAAGTGCAATGCATGTAGTATGTTAATTGAAGAAAATGTATCAATCTTCAAAGATAAAAAAGCAACAGTTGAACTTGATGTTGTAAATATCAAATATGGAAACTTCTGCTTTATCACATTTAACTATTTAAGTACAACTATATTATATGGGAGTACTAAGGCTCTTTTGTATATGGAACAGTTTGAAATATCTTGACCCGCCCAAAAAGGTAGGCCCAATGTTTGGGTCAACACCAAGCATATCATAATTACGAAGAAATTTATCCCTGGATTTGAAAGTCAGGAAATTGGATCTTGTGTACAGCACCGGATCTTTTCCTACATAATCTGTTTTTATGTGTGTACCTTTGTCCTCGGCAATATGGTGGCTTCGTTCTACTATTGGATTTAAACTCGATTTCGGTGTCCAAGCGGTTAAAGTCGCCAATCAAGTCCCAGCATTATCGGGTAATCTCCGAGGGACGCTTTACTGCGTAAAGTCATCGCGGTCCTTTATTGGGGCTTTCTCTGCTAAAGCCTTCTGTACGATTTATCAAAATCAAATCGTCAGACCATCTCTGGATCATAAGGGAAAAAAACTCGAATTAATGATTTATTTTATCTTATATTTCTGTTTTGTAGTTTGTAGTTGACCTTACAAAAGTCGTTGTGCGTTTTGTAGGTTTATGTTCTGCATATTTCTGTATGATTACCTCCATAGAGAGTGGTAAAAGAGGAGTAACAAAACGAAAAGTATGTCTATTGTCCATGATAGGTGCCATTATATATAAGTTAGGTGCTATTATGTAAGTTATACTGCCGGGTAGGTGGTTGTGCTTTGTACAGTTTTAATGAAAAGTGGACTGGAAGTCAGCTGGAAGTAAGTGACTTAACTGTTAAGTCTGCGCACCTGCCCTTTAAAATAACATGGATGTGCCTCCTCTGATGAATGAACGAATGAATCAATGGTGAAAAATCATCTTTTTACATGTTCTTTGACATCTTTTTAACAATTGGCCACCTTGGTATATCATCTTGAAGCACTTATATCCCTAATTTTCAGTTGAACTTGAAGTTGAAGTGAAATGAAATACATTGTATGTACTGTATATTGTTAGCCAGACTGATATCGTTTTACCAAAACACTTGTCACAAGTGGAATTCTGCAAAAAAAAAAGTTTGCTCATTCTGTATTCATTAATAGATTATCTATTGAATAAAACAACACCCTAGACACACCAATGAAAGTGGTCAGAATAATAATTGTTTATTGCAAACTCCTGCCTGAGGGCTATATTGCTTGTACAAAAGGAACATTTGATATAAGTAAAAGCAAGTAATACATAACTAGACACAAGAAATTTAAAAAAAAAAAAACTACTGTTACTCCCAAATCTACCGGGTTAAAGCTAATATAGACTCATATTGGCCAGGTGGTCCCTATATAGAGTTTTGACTATATGTATACAAGATGCCTCCTTTTGATATGTTTTACAATTATACCATCATTTCCTAAACTCATAAAGGATACTCATATAAAAGATTGAATGATAAGCTACCAAATTGTTTTCCTCTGTGTACTTCATAAGAATCCTAAGCATATTAAGTTTTTATTAGTCCATATGGCGATGTAATGATAACAGTGATGTTGTTATCTATATGTGATCCCACAGGACAGATTGGGGACTTGTGCACAGGTGGTGTTATCTGTCTGATAGAATGGGAAAACAGTCCTAATGGTATAATAAGTCTGAGTGCTACCTTTATACATTCATGAATACCGATCATCTACAAAGGCTTGGTGAAATGGGTCTACAGAGGGTACCGTATTATTCGACACACAGAGCATGCTCTTTTATGTATACATGACAAAAGCAAGACCTGTTACAATAGGAAACGTACAAAGTGGCTCTTAGATGTTCCAGTGTATTCAGACGTGTACATGGAGTGTTGGTGGTCTCAGTTCAATTGTCAAATGATAATTACACAGTTTAAAATTTACAAATGCTGCATGAGTTAATATTATAAAAGAGGAAATAGTGCAGCTCGAAATCAGGCAAGTATAAGGACCATATAGCAAATTGGATGTCATCCAGTCCAAACTTCTATAGCGAAAATAGAAATTGGAATGAATACATGTGTAACACAACAATAGTACCTTTATGTACACGTATGTAGTGCTACCATATATCAAGGTGTACTGATGCACCTGCAGTCAAAAGTGTGATGTACAGCTTCATTTTGGTTGCGTAAAAGTGTATATACACCCAGTATGTAACAGTACAGTATAGAAACCAAGCCATGCTTCTAAACCCCCCTCCCCCTTTCCCAGGGCCAGAAGAGCTCTCCCAGCCTAATTTTGGAGGATTTGTGTCCATTGTCCTGCGCTGAAATCCCCCAGTCTTGCCTGCAGCTACACTTCCCTGGCTGCTTTTGTCTGCAGCAGGAGGGTTGGAAACATCTCCTGTAGAACTGTCAGTCCAGGCTGGCTTCTTTGCAGCGTTTCTAGGTTAGTAGGAAAGTTTTACAGACAATTGTTGCACACTGTACATTTTATTGCACGCTGCTGATTATACTATAGTAAGTTGTGTGAGTCCTAATTTTTACTTGTTGTTTGTTGATGTTAGAGGTCTCGGTCAGTGGTTGTTTTGATGTTTTTTCTTTAATTTAAAGGTCTTTTTTATGATTCTATGTTTCCTTAAAATGGAAGAAATCACAGCAACTACTGCTTATGTAGAGGGGAAATTACGTAGGAAAACAACAACATAACCCTAGACCTTACTAGCCTAAGTTATTAGAGAGTTCTCGTAGTACAGTTTTGATAACTTGAGAGCATGTTCAGGGTGTATTACTATACTATAGTACTACTACAGGTAGAAGAAAATTCAGTTCATTGAGGAAAAGCATACTGCGATTTCTGTGGACCACAGATCTGCTATTGGTGAACACAAACGGGTCATGACTGAACAGGAACAGCTACAGCGTGGCCAGGTATGGCCCACAAGGTGTGGAGGACTGGGGTGTAAACAGACATTCCTCAAGCAGGGCTGGAAATACTTTCTCCTACACACCTGCACTGGTGCAAGCAACATTCAAACGTCATACCCGATCCGATAAATTTTACCAGCACTTAAGTTTCTTTTTCAAGAAAATTGAAATGTTTTGAAAGAACATTTCTAGTACTACTCATTTTCTATTTTAAAGTTCTGTGCTATCTTTATTATGCCACGTTGATGACAATAACAATTAAAAACTGCAGGGCAGTTTTTGACCAAAACTGATCATATGTCCCCCTAGTGTCTGGGGCTGGTTATGTCGTCATGACCCAGTGCAGGTAGACATCAGAAATACCTGCACTTACCTGCATATACAGGTGGTATTTCGAGCCCTGACCAGTGGTGTATACAGGCATTCCTTATGTCTACATTCTTCCTGTCTTTCCTTGGTAGAAGAATACAGTATGTGGGGTGAAGCCTTTCTTTTCCGTAGCGGAAGGCTTAGGGGAATGTGGGTTCTCACCTCACAGAACATTCCCTGCATGTTGACAGGAGATTTTCATGCCATGTTTACCTGTTTGCTGGGACGGTGATGTTCTGTCTAGTACAGAGCAGTACAGGTCGGACATGCATAGAAGTCACTGCAGGGATCTCACCAGGACTTTCTGCGGTGCAAGTCGCGCATCGAGTCCCCAAAAACATGACCAAAGCAGGGGGTCTGGTATTCTCCCCCAAAAAATTTTGTAACTCAAAACCCCCTGAGAGTGAGACACTATTTCTTGCTTGTTAAGGGACAGATTTTGTTTTGCCATTGCTATAGTTTAATTCTAAAGTTATATTTTCATTTTTTAAAAGATATATGAAGGGTCTCCCCAAAAAAAACACCTCTGCATTGGTCGAAAGACAGTGTAGGGGGCTAAATCACAGTGTAGGGGTCTAAATCACAGTGTAGGATAGCCTAGTGAGAACTACATGTATGAAGTGTCAGGCGTCGTTTTCCACTGAAGCGTGTATCCTTGTAAACAGGTGGAAGTTTGTCTGGCTATTCTGTCCTTACAGGGTGGAAGATGAATGTAGAGAATTAATCAATGAGAAGAAAAGTTTGCGTTGGTTTGGGTGCACTTCCCATGGCCAGAGCTGTGTGCCTAAACCAATTCCAGGTACAGCTACAGGCATACATCTTTAGGTCTAAAACGAATTGTGCCTGCTTCTATTGTTGTATGTTAGGTACAGGTCTACCAGGTGTTCAGGTAAGGACCTGTACATGTACATGAATGATTTTATACAGGTACAGGTTTTAGGTAAAAAAAATGCAACAACATCAATGCCAAATTCTGTATTCCAAGTTTCTAAAGCGATGCACGCGGTTAGGGAGAAACGCGTTCAAATCGTTCTATGGAACATTTGGGAGCCTGGGCCGTATTAAAGAAGCACGGGCCATACCGTAAAGTACAGCCCGGTCCGGAACACCCATATCGAACGTAATCGTGTCCCAGGTATGACATAAATGACATAATTTCCCAGCAGGTAGGTTAGATCTCATCCTTGAAAAGGTGGTGACGTCCATCAGATCAGGTTACCTGATGCCTGTAACATGGGGACGGAACAAAAGACAGGAGAGTTTATCAGTGTGGCTATCAGGCTGCCGACATGTCCTCACCATGGATCAACTCTATAAGCCTGTCTGTCACTCAGGACATGGCAATATCTGCTTTGTCATAGAGATATCATACTGAAATTAACTGAATCAGGTACACCCCTGTCCAGGACCTGTACCTAAGTAATTTTACAGGTACATGTACATGTGTTAGGTACACTGCCCTATTTTATATCATGGCTGCCGACATGTCCTCACCATGGATCATCTCTACAGGCCTGTCTGTCACTCTGGACATTGTTTGCAATATCTGCTCTGCCTTATGATATGGAATGAATGATCAGTTTAGTCAGGTACAGGACAGGTAGACCATATGTACAGGTGTTAGATACACAGACAGTCCTGTTTCTTACAAGGTTAGGAGAATACCATCCTTATCAGTGTAATCACCATGGATCAACTCTATAGGGCAGTCTGACACTCAGGATGGTTCAATATCTGCTTTGACACACAATACTAAGATTACACTTGTTGTGTTCAGACTCAATCTTATTCCCTGATGAAAGATAGTGGATGCTATCTTACACAATTTATTTACTTGCTTGATTCTTTTATGCTATCTAAGAACATGTAGTACATTTAATTTCCATAATAAACGTTAGCAAACCAGTTTTATATCCTCATCCTAAATAACTACAACTTTCTTACCGAACATGTAGTCATGATGGTGTGTCCTGTACATTTGCCTTGCCTGCAGTTCCCATGCTGCACTGATAGGGGGCTCTGTTACCAGACATGCCATGCCCAGACCACTGAACCCCATGAAGTAAAGCTAGAGTTTGCCCTGAATACAGATTTGCAATTTGTATGGTCCAATATATGTACTCCTGGAAGTACTGAATATAATCAAAATGCTGTGGAAGCAAGTTTGAATCTAACACTGTTGCCTTACAGCCTTTTTTTGTTCGAAATGTAATTATTTTGTGTACTTGGTGATCAAGAATATACTGGTATGATTGATTGCTACTATGGTTAACTCTCCTAGAATTAATATTGAATGGCAACTTTAAAAACACATGAAGAGATGCCATTTATGGGGTGTGTTTTAATCTCAGTAATTGCACATACTCCATGGCCATTTTTCCATGGATCGAGATTTGAGACTTGAAATTTTAATGCCCATACGTGTCTCCCTCATTCCACCCTGCATTCCTGTAATATATTGCTAGCCTCGAATCTCTACAGCAGGCTCTATGACTTGGGCTGTTTATGTGTCTTTGTTTCAGTCTCTACTACTAGTCTTTGTTTTACTAGTCTACTAGTGTTTGTTTTAGACAGTTTCAGTCTTTGTACTGATGGCATATGAGTTCCCAGTTCTGAGTTTCTTTTGGGGCGCCTCCATAGCTGTATATAGACAAACATAAGAAATGTACAAAACAACATGTACTGAGAACTCATGTGATGAGTTGTTGAGAACTGTTATGCTAAAAAAAAACCTGCAAAGGAGGCTTACAGTATCCTCTCTCCAGTCCCCCCACCACCACAAGCCCCCAAAAACTCCCTCGGCAGCAAATCTTTCCTCGCGGCGGCATATTACTCGCGTCGCTCAGAGAAAAAATAACGCCGACGCCCAACAAGACTGTGAAGGAGGCTATGCAATGGAGGCAGTAATGCATCTTCCTCTATCCAGCAACCCTCCAACCCACCGAAAGCCTTCAAAAAGCCAGCAATGGAGGCCATGATACAACATCCTGTGTGTTATTATTTTTGTATGAACTCTTGAAGATTAGCCTTGGGTGAAAGGGCATCAAAATAAAGACAGTAAAGACAAATACAATCCTCTTTCAGCCCCAAAAATCCTGCAAAGAAGGCTATAATACAGTATCCTCTCTCCAGCACCCCCCCCCCCAGGGAAACCAGACCCCCTGCATCATTTATAACCCCCCCAGAGGGATGAGGTGTGTAGATCTCACCTGATGGGGGAACAGTAGATGTGCATTTCCCCTCGCTGCTGCTTTGTTCCACCGTCTCCAGGGAGCCATTTCTCACCGTGATAATGACCTTGGATGGCAGGGGTGTGGTCAGGCGTATTCCCTTTCCTGTATGGAGTGTTTGGGTGCAGATTTTTGTCCTCCAATTAGCAAGTAAAAATTTCCTTTGTAACAAGCTTTATGTGCTTTTAAGTCTTCCAATATAGTCAAGCTCAAGGGTTTGTTTCTAAACTTTAAGGTAGTGGTCATGTCATCTGAACAGAAATGTATCATAAATTACGGTTGTTCTCTTGAAAGCATTTATTTGCTTTCCTTTTTTTCCTATCTAGATCATGTGAGGTTTAGCTCAAATGGTAGGAACATTCCAACAGTATATGACTAACAATTCTGTATGAAAGGAGAGAAAAAGAGACAACCTTGGTGTAGGTTTAAAGACATAATTCAGCTCGTAAATTTACTCTAGTTTGCAGGACAGTGTTGTGAATAATTTATGATATGTCTGAGTCAGGTGTCATGTGGGGGGAACTCGAGGTGTGAAGCTTTAATTACAGTGTATGATTATTGTGCATGAATGGAAAGGTATAAAGTGTAAATTTAGTGTAAGTTTAAGGACATAATTCAGGTAGTAACTCTAAATTTGCAAGCTTTTCTGCCCAATGTTTATAATAATTTCTACTGCATGTGAGTCAGGTGTGAAGCTTTAATGATTTCTAAGTATGGATGAATGGAGAGGTAAAGTGTAAATTTTGTGTAAGTTTAAGGATGTGATTAAGCCCATAACTCCAAAGTTTGAAAGCTCTGCTGCTGGTTATGAAAATAATAATGATAACCTGATGTATGTATGAAGATTTGATTAGATAGTAAAAGTGTATGGCTTTATGTATGAATTGAGACTTGGAAAGGTATAAAGATGTGTTAATGTAGTGTAAGTTTAACATGATTCAGGTTGTTTTGGAAGCTTTTCCGTTTGATCTTGTGCATAATTCATGCCGCATGCGTGAGTCAGGTGTGAGGTAGGAAACCTGAAGTATGAAGCTTTAATTAGGTTGTAAATTGTATGACTATTGTGTATAAATGGAAACTTTGGAAAGGTGTAAAGTGTTAATTTAGTGTGATTCAGGTTGTTTCGGAAGCTTTTCCGTTTGATCTTGTGAATAATTCATGCCGCATGCGTGAGTCAGGTGTGATGAAGGTAACCTGAAGTATGAAGCTCTAATTAGATTGTAAATTGACTATTGTGTATAAATGGAAACTTTGGAAAGGTGTAAAGTGTTAATTTACTGTGATTCAGGTTGATTTGGAAGCTTTTCTGTTACGCCTCTTATATTAATAGGCTTGGGGAGGTGGCTGGAAAGAGTAGAAATCGGCCAAATAGAGAGATAAAGTATGCGACTCCGCACAGGCTTGGGGTTCGGCAAAATGTTCTCTTAACGCACAAACTCCCTTGGCATGCTTTATCTCTCTATTTGGCCTATTTCTACTCTTTCCAGCCACCTCCCCAAGCCTGGTAGAGGCTAGCTTTTCTGTTGGATCTTGTGAATAATTCATGCCGCACGCGTGAGTCAGGTGTGAATGTAGGAAACCTGAAGTATGAAGCTTTAATTAGATTGTAAATTGACTATTGTGTGTAAATGGAAACTTTGGAAAGGTGTAAAGTGTTAATTTAGTGTGATTCAGGTTGTTTCGGAAGCTTTTCTGTTTGATCTTGTGCATAATTCATGCCGCGCGCGTGAGTCAGGTGTGATGTAAGAAACCTGAAGTATGAAGCTTTAATTAGATTGTAAATTGACTATTGTGTGTAAATGGAAACTTTGGAAAGGTATAAAGTGTTAATTTAGTGTGATTCAGGTTGTTATGGAAGCTTTTCTGTTCGATCTTGTGAATACATTTGTAATTCATGCCCCACGCGTGAGTTAGGTGTGAAGTATGAAGTATGAAGCTTTAATTAGATTGTAAAAGTGTATGATTATTGTCTATGAATGGAAAGGTCTTAAGTGTACAGTTAGTGTAAGTTTAAGAAATAATTCAGGCCATGACTCTAAGTTTGAAAGCTCTACAGCCCATTGTTATAAATAATTCATGCCGCACGCGTGAATCAGGTGTGATGTAGGAAACAGTTAAACCTGAAGTATGAAGCTTTAATTAGATTCTAAGGGTGTATGACTGTTGTCTGTTAATGGAAAGGTCTAAAGTGTACAGTTAGAGTAAGTTTAAGAAATAATTCAGACCATGACTCTTAAGTTTGAAAGCTCTACAGCCCATAGTTATAAATAATTCATGCCCCACGCGTGAGTCAGGTGTGATGTAGGTACGACCCGAGGTGCGAAGATTAACTGCTGATGCTCCGATAATCGGATCTGCCGTCCTTCGCATCTGCGCCCGGGAGCAGATAAATGAATATCGCCGGCCTTCTTTTGGGGATATTGATGAAATGTTATGGATGGTGCGACACACCTAATTGACAGTGATTCGGTTTGGGGATGAAACTGCGGGCACAACGTTGCACCCGACTGCTGTACCTTGTCCACACTCACATCTATTTTACTGCCTGCCAAACCAAAATCCATAAAACCTGCATTTTCATCAATTGATCCCAGCAAGTCATGCGATTGCTTCTGTATTATTTTCTGAGTCCTTTTGGCAGGTTTGGTACCGTATAATCTTGATATTTCTGAAGGATGCGGAGTTGATGAAATAACGACGTGACAAGGATAAATGACTGTGTGGTTTTAAGGAGCAGATTTTGTCCTCCGCTGTCATGTGAATCATTCTATCTCAGTATCTGTCTTAGCAGAATATGATTTTGCAGAGCTGGCTCATTTTTCAGTGTCAAGGGTGCTTTGTTTTAATCTATTCTTGTGCCACTATGCGAGATAATGTGTAAATAGTGTCTGTTTGAAACTATCTCTGGCCTTGGATGTTATTTCGATGCAATGAAGCTTTGAATGCTGCTCTCCCCTTGTAAAATTGCAGATGAAATGCGATGACGAGAAGTGAGAGATTGTAGAAGGTCTGGAAAAATATGTACATGTAGTTCACTGAGCTCTTTTTTTGTTTTATTTTATTTACCCACTTGTTTTATTTCCTGTCTTTTCCTAAAATCTGTCCATGCAAATGTCGCGTGAGATATTACTTTAGGATGGTGTTGTCATATTCCTCTGATAGTACATCAGTAAGTTTTATACGTTAAGGTATTGCGTGATTGTGGATTTGGGACAGGATTTGTCGATATTACAAAGTTTCCTGGCCATTTTGTTGTGCGGTTGTGAATCTTTTCTTTGTCAAAGCTCCATGCTGAGATTTGGCATATCCACAGTGAAATGTCTATTTATAGTTGTGATGTGTAGAACCAGTTGGGCAGGTAGGCTGTGGCTCTATGCAGGTGTGCGGAAAGGTGTGGGACTCAGGTATGACAGGTAACATCTATCACCCTTTATCCATGGCCTCAAGGGCTACAGGCATCCATTAGACATTTCCATGTAGAGTAGTTTAAATTTTAACAGTATATTTTTTTGTATTTTAGTGACGCATAGTCTTGTCCAACTCATGTATGTAATTTTTGATGTAGGTATGCATGTTGTACATAATTTTTGTGAAAGATTTCTCACTGCGGCCTTTGTGTAAAAATGATAACAGGCTGGAAAGGTGGAAGTTGTTGTGGGTTTAATGTGTATCATTATCTCATCAATGTGTTTGAGTTCTGTCACATGGCACTTAGGGCACGTTGTCATAAACACGGAAATCAAGGGGCGGGGGGGGGCAGATACCTACACAGCTTCTTCCTTAACTAAAAAGCTACCCGCCAACCCAAAATGAAGATAACAGCATTCCCAGAATAGAAGATATGAAAACAAAGGTTCTGCTGCTTGAAGCTCTAATTGACCTTGACCTTGACCTTCGTCTTTCTTCCCAAGATCTACCCACATACCAAATATCACAGTGATCCAAGGACCATCCATAGCTTCTTCAGTTGTTGCTGGACAAGATAGCCAGACAGTACCTCTAGTTTACCAGGGGTTGTGAGGGTGAAACTATCAGACTTGTGATGCAGAAAACCTTGCAAGAAAATGGGAGTATTTCATTGGACGTTTTACCAACAAACACGTTCAAAAGGATCAAAGAGCTGTTTATTGTTGCCAAAAGTAAAGTATAAATCATTCAGCATCAAAGTGTCACTTCTTGGCGCTGTAACAGAATCCTCCTTCAAAGTTTTTGGAGTTTTTGAAATGGGAGTATTTCGGTGGACATTTTATCCACAGACAGGTTCAAAGAACTGTTTGCCATCCTCAAAAGTAAAGTATAAATCATTCGGCATTAAACTGTCACTTCTTGGCATTGCAACAGAATCCTCCCTCAAAGTTTTTTTTTTCCTCAGAAAAAAAAGTTGGCTGCAGAAATGTGTGCACAGCTTTGTGCAGTGTCGAAGGTCCTGCAGAATTGATGAGTTTGTTGGGACCTTGGCTGACACTGGGCTGCTGAAGCTCTCAGCTGGTTGTTTGGATAGACGCCCTGCCAGCTTTAGCGTCCAACATCCAAGGGCAGGGAACCAACCGCAGTAGCCTCCGTAGCAGGCGTATAGAACTGGGGGTTTGGTGGTCTTTGGCTGTTTTCTGATTAGCCCAGTTCTAAAAACAGGGGTAATCCAACCAGGTGGGCTATGTTGTCTATATGCAATCAGAAAATAGCACATAAAACCTCCCAAAGTCCCTGAAAACCCCCAGTTTTTGGCATGCTATGGAGGCTATGACTGCAGACCCACCATCCATCGCACCTAGCTACATGATGCCCAGGAAAAAATGTGTTTCCTGTTTCCCGACTGACCCTAGAAAAAACTGCCGACACTACTCTGATGTCCCGATTAAACGTACCGGTACGTTTATTTTTTTCGGCCCGAACGTCCACCCGGTACACTCTTATTAGGGACGGTACGTTTATTAATTTTTGGGAAAAAAATGTCCATACGTACCGCACCATCAGCAAGTGGCCGGCGGCCGCAAAATTCGGCAACATGTCACAGATAAATATTTGGTCCATGATAGCGGCATTTCCCATGAATATAATGTATATTATTTATTTTTCGCCTGCTGTCCATTTTTAAGTCCCAAAACGTCTGAAAAAGCAAAAATTTGCCCACAAAACCGAAGGGGAAGGCGAGTAGCTAATGGCGGCCGCAAGTCCTTGTCAAAATCGGCAACGCGGCAGAAAAATGCCTGGTCCAGTTTAGCGATATTTACCATGAAAAAAACGTATGTGGTTTATTTTCCCTCTGGTGTTAGTTTTTAGGTCCCGAAACCCCTAAAAAAGTAGAAATTTGCCCACAAGACGGACGGCCGAAGTGGGGAGGGCGCCTAGCGCCTGAGCAGCATGACCCGTAAAAAGTCAAAGGTCATAGGGCACCCATATTGCGCAATCACCGTAAAAGCGCCGATTTAGCTAATTTTAGGGCGTTTAAAATTGATACAATCACATTATCGATTTTTTAAAAAACAATGAGATGGAAACCAATCAAAAATTTTATGCTGAATAATATTTTTTTCTTCAAAAGTTTTTTTCTCCAGAAGTTTTTCTTCTTCAGAATCCAGACTTTGACCAGACTTGACAATGTACCATACCAAATAATTATTATGTTGAAATGGATTTTGTTGTACATATACTCATTAAACCCCTATATTTGTACTTAATTGGGCTTGATTTTCTATCTCTTAAGTTAGTCAGATTTTCAACTCAAGTTGCAGGAGAAGGCTTAGCAAAGTGCATTTCAGAAGTGTAAAATGCAATAGCTTCTCCTACGGATTTTGTATTTCCCCAAAACAAGTACAATATACATATATATATATACTCATTAATTAAAGTGATATATACTCACTAATTAAATGTAACAGTGAAAGATTTGCCCATATATTGGTATTGAAATAAAGAGCACATTTTAGTATCATGGACACACAGTTCACCTGTCAATTTGGTCATTTTCCGGGGGGTACGTTTATTCCGGAGGGTATGTTTATTAGACTTTGAAGATTTGTCCGGGGGGTATGTTTATTCCGGGGGGTATGTTTATTAGGGACATGAGAGTAGCCTTCTTTTTGGGGTGGACCCCTGCAATTTTTTTGAGCTGATTAACCATTTCTAGCTTCAAGATCTGACACCTGAGTGATGAAATTTTGTACAGTCGGTTTTCCAACATTGACATTGAAACTATAAGTGTCCTCATGTAAGTTTTACTTTCTTAAACTGTATTGTAAAAGTTAGATCACTAGAGATAGCCGAAGTCTAATGAAAAAGAAAAATAATCCTACCTACCAACCCTAATTTTTTTAGGGCTGACGGGAAACACAACATTTATTTACTAAGCCTAATGTGCTCAAGACCGCTGCTTGAGTCTTGGGGGGGGGGGGCAGATGTCGAGAAAGTGCGAAGCGGGATTGTTGCGTTGATGTGAGACTCGTAACAAACAGGTGGTGTGTGCAGAGGGAAAGACTTGCCAGACAGTAAGGTTCTCAGAATGAGGAGTCGGGAAGTAGCTTAGTCTGTAGAGTGCTCTGGCATTTTATGGGTGTAAAAACCAAGCATCAGGTATCTGCTGTATAGCGTTATGATTGTGTTATCGTTGTTCAGTTGCAATGTTCAAAATGAAGAAGTAAGAAACATTTTGAGAAAGCAAGACATCGCAGACTGCAAAGTTCTCAGAATAATGGGTGGAGAAGTAGGGTCATAGGTGGTTTTTCGCACAACTAAGTGCTTAGGCATTTTGTGACCATGAAATCCTAGCTTGAAAATCTGCCATGGTGGTCAAAACATATTGTCAAATTTTATAGGATTTAACTGTATATATATATATATATATATATATATATATATATATGTTCATAGCTGCACCTGAATGAAAGTTTGATTTATAGACTTAGCTGCTGTCACTAAATAATTCTGATGTTAACTTTGATGTTAACTTGTAAGTTACTGCGATCCAGTTCAATTATAACAGCCCTGTCCAGTACAATGGGCCTCCCACCCAATCTGGGAAATGGTAACCGATTTCCTCATGTTTGGGTTAATGAAATTTGGCAGGGCATATCTATCCGGGAAAGGTCGTGTAATTGTGAGAGAGCTTCCCGTCATTCTGGGTCTTTTGTTCAGCTGAACACAGATACGGCAGTAGGGATAGTTGGAGAAATATGACGCACAACAAAGTACAAATGTAATGTTATGGCTCTTAGGATGGTTTACGTAGTCACAGCATCCAGGGATCTCCCTAAAGACAACAGAATACAAATGTAGTGTTAAAGTTGTAACTTTTATCCAACACAAAAGAGGGTGGATTTTACCAATACAGATGAGCTTTCATCCGAATATCAGAGTACAAATGTAATGTTATGGCTCTAAGGATGGTTTACGTAGTCACAGCATCCAGGGATCTCCCTAAAGACAACAGAGTAAAAATGCAATGGTAAAATTTAACTATTATCCAACGCAAAAGGGGTGGTAATTTATTAAACTTAACTATAATGGCTTTTACCAACACCGATGAGCTTTCATCCGAATATCAGAGCGAGTACAAATGTAATGTTATGGCTCTAGCGATGGTTTACATAGTCGTAACATGAGGGATCTCCCTAAAGACTAGAAACAATGGTGCTTCCATCATATAGTAATCATATAGTAATATTATACTGGTTTTTGGAATAGGCTTTTTCTTTAATGAATATTTGACTGTTGTGTAAGCAGACAGGTATTCAGTCCTGTTTGTTTGTTTTGAAGGTAGGAAAACTGTTCACGACAAGGATTTAATATTCCAGCTGTGCTTAGTGATTGTACTGCCAGACTAGACTTAGTTTGGATGGATGAGAAAAGACTTTAGTATGTACTGCAAAAAGAAATCATTGTCGGATCTTTTGCAGTGCTGAAACTTATTTTGATAACAATAACTTATGTATGTAAGTATTATTTCAATTCAGTTATGTTTAGTTTTGGTTATTATAGGGGAGGATGGCTTAGCATAAGCTAAATAAGTTTTTTCCGTCTTCCTGCACCTGTTTTATTTATTATTAGTGTATTATGTATAATTTTTATTGCTGTTGTGCAAATAAACAAACAAACAAGCAAATAATCAGGCTAAGGGATACATGAGATGAAATTAGACAAGCATAAAGAACTTGTTGTCTTTGTCTTCCAAATGAACAACTTTTACAGTCTGTATTTCTCTCTTCCAATTTGATTGTCAAAAATGTACGAAATTTAAAATTGAAAAAAAGTTGCTCACTGGCAATCTCATCTCTTTTTAAGTTGTAGAAAGTGAATTAATATTAAAGTTCACAAAGTTTAGAAAGTTTTCATTATGATAATATATCAATATCAGTGAGCTTTCTCCTCACTGAAAGTTATCACCTCATCTCTGTACACATCTCATCTATTCCCTGTTGCCTCAGGATCCTCCAGTATCCATCTCAAATGAAAATATTTGACGGATTAGCGTGAGTTGTGATCCCTGTTAATCCTTGCACTGGTGTCTGTCCAATCAGTGCTGTACAGTAGACAGTAGGGATCCTCCTGAGTACCTGTATCAGTACCCCTGGCACTGGGCACCATGTGGGGAACATTTCTCTGCTGTTTGATCTCAGTAATGGGTGTTTACAGATGGGAAGGGGCCTCCATGTGTCCTCATTAGTTATTCACCAAGGCTGGAGGTGGGGGTGCAGTTTATATTGAAGGTGGTTGGATGATCAGTAGGGATAATCCCTGCATTGCCATCAGATTTCTAACAGTGCATTTTACTTAGTACCTTGATTTTAAACTGGACTTTGCCCATTATGGAGTTGCCCCTCTATTAAAGCCACACCAATTTAATCTCGGATTTTTTAAAAGTTGACTGGAAAAACAATGAAAGCAAAGCTGAAGGACCAAATCAAATGTATGCCTTGGTATACTCAGTTGCATTTGCCATTGGAACAGTTGTTGTTGTTGGATCAGTATGACACTTAAATAAAAAGGAAAAGATTTCTCTTAGAAGACTTCAGATTTTAACAGTGTATTTTACATAGCACAATGCTTTTATACTGGTCATTGAACAAGGTAACAGAAAATAAATTGCTGATTAAAAGGTTCCCAGAATTGATTGAACGATTGCTTGAAAACAATGAATGGCCTCTCTTGTTCTCCAAAGTCAGTTTGATTAAGATATAAATCTTCTCCCAGGGATATAAATTTCTTGCAATCTGCACTCAGATCTTAATTGCCACCAGTTTGATAAGGTAGTTGATAAATGTGGAAGTAAGTTTCTCAAATTGTAGAGCCTTAAGTGTTTTTAGTTCATACCTTAACTTGTGTTGCGCTCCACACAAACAATAATGTTCTTACACAATGTTAATAACTTTATAAAAGGAAAGATGATGAACTCTTATATCAGTAGAACACTAAAATTATATAGGCTTGCAATGGAAAGTTTTTTGTGACAACCATAAGAACACTACTACACTAGGTCCAATTTGAAGTGAGTTTTGAAGTTTGTGTTACAATCTCACACGCTTACATGCATTTAACTTAAAATTGCAAGCTTGTTTCATGATGTATAATTTTAGACTCTTCTTCATTCTTTGGCTAAGGTATTGGCACAGTTGGCTCATTTAGGATCACATTCCAGGATATTTGGGGTGATGTTTAATTCTCTCAATGGGTCAATCTTCAATTAATCTTCTCCTTGTGTTTGTGTAATACCCAGGGTGGACAGGAATAACTGAAGTATGTGGGTTTACAGGTGTGGTGTCATTGCACAGTATTGCACTTAGGAAAAAACATGCCAAGATAAAGCGGTCTTGTGGTTAGGGTTATAGACTTAGAATCTAAACCAGGAAAGACTCTCTCACCTAGCCTCTACCAGGCTTCAGGAGGCGGCTGGAAAGAGTAGAAATCGGCCAAATAGAGAGATAACATGCCAGTGGAGTTTGTCCGGGAGCGGCGAACTGTTCTCTCAACGGCCAAACTCACTTGCATGGCATGCTTATCTCTCTATTTGGCCGATTTCTACTCTTTCGAGCTGCATCCCGAAGCCTGGTAGAGGCTATCTCTCACCTGCTTATGCTTCTTTGTCTATCAGACATTTAACAGCTTCTAACTGGAGTACTGCTTTTTTCCATTCTGAGGAAGATGTCTGATAGGCATTGAGAATTTAAGCAGGTTGGAGTCTTAACTGGTTGAGTGAAAGAAAACGACAATATCCTATGGTATACCAACCTGATAAAATTGTTTAACTTTTTAGACTAAAGTAAAGGTTCTAGGTTTGAATCCCTGGCATATCCCAATGTTGTGTCCATTGGAGAAAGGTACTTCTACCTATTTCCTCACTCAACTCAGGTGCAAGTGAGTCAGCGTAGCTTCAGTAAGGGATGTCCTTTTGTAAAACAAACAAACAAACACACAAACAAACAGGACGACAGCTTTGCTTTCCCCAGGTGGTGAAACATTGAAATCTACAATACAAGTACTTTCAGTTAAAAACTCCGTTCTTTCTTTTGTGATGTAGTCAAAAGAAATATGACAATGCAAAAGTCCTATGATTGATCAGAATGTCCAGAATGTATTCTAAACACCTGGTAAATGTGTTGTAAAGAAAAGATGTCAAAGAACTTATTGAAAAGAGTAGCGGTCCTTCCCAGTGTGAACTTTACAGTCTGGTCTCTGGGTTGTCATCTGGAAAGGGTGATCCGTCAATCCTCTCACAAATGTGGTAAATCTCAATAAATAAATAAATGAATAAAGAGAGAAGGCACAAGATTGATCTGTGAATGTCCAGAATCTATTCTAATCGTCTAGTTAATGTGTTGCCTGGACACTTGCGTGTGTTTATATAATCAAATTTACACATTGCTACACAATAATCAATGCCCACGCAGTCATAATAGATTGTCTTGTAGGTTATAACAAAATGTCACGTTAGATTGTTAAAAAGATCCCCTTTATTGAAAGTTTCGGGTCCTATTGTAGCCGCGATGGCATCTGGTGAATGGGGCTCTATGATAAGTGGTCGGGACCACCAGTCGTCTGTATTGTTATAACGAGTTGACAGATTGTTGTTAACGAGATGAGTGATCGTTAGTTGGCCACTTCCTATATGTCGTGAAGAGGCACAATGGGTTCTGGGTGCGTGAGGTAGCACATTGTGAGCGACACGTTTGGAGGGAAAATGTCAGAGCTTTGTTCCCTGCATGGGTGATGGATGTTTTAAATAATGTCAGGAAGATTAGAAAATAAAAGAGAAAATGCTGTGATACAATTATTATAATATTAGCAACTCCACTTCTGGATTGAAATTGAACACATTAGTAACTGTACACAAGGCAGTTCGCCACAAGGCACCTGCCTACATGACACATATGTTCAAATGGCTGTCACCCCCAGTGCTGAGAGTTCGTACTCGCACTGCTACGAAACAGCTCTACAGCTTCGACCCTCACATGCTGGACACTCCCAAAGCACATGTGGAATCTTTCAAGGGCAGCCTGCAGTACCAAGGACCAGTCCTGTGGAACTGTCTTGCTGCTGACCAGCGGCAACTGATAGCAACGTCAGCTTTTAAAAACGGACTGTAGATGACCGCAGATGAAATGTGCCTATATTGTATACTGTGATTGTTTTGTATAATATGTAAATGTTTGTAATATTTGTTGTATATTGTTGCGTTGAACTTGTGTATGTAATTTTTAATGTGTGCCCAGGGATACCTGAAAATCAGATCAACTGATCTGAGGTATGCCCTGGTGAAATAAATAAACTTGAAACTTGAAACTTGATTGTGAAGTTTGGTTCCCAAATGTGGCTTAGCAAATCATTATACATACATCACAACCCAAGCTTTTTGTCTTATGTTTTTATCATTTTTAGCATGTTAAAAGGCAATGAATGGTACATGGAGAAAGAAGTGGTGGAGGTAGTTAAACTTACATTGTCATATCCCAAGCACAGTACTCCAAGTTACCAAGTTGAAGTACTGTACAAATTTATTGCTTTATTTCACATGAAAGTGTGCTAATGTATACATGTATCAGATACAAGTTTTATCCAATCTCTTTTCTTGTGCATCATGAAAGAATGGACTTCGTTTATGTTCCTGTCTGTTTATTGTTTAAATTTTTTTATTTGAACAAATATCATATTATTTTATTTATTTTTCGAGGATTGGGCAAAAAGTTATAAAACTTATCTCAGCCCTTTCCTCACACATAAAAGGAAACAATAAAACATAGTAATAATAATAATAATAAGAAGAAATAACAAAGGTACATAAATGAGCTGGTTTATTCTCCTACCCATGATCATGACATACTTGTTATCGTAGTTTGTTACCGGGATATGTGGCAACGTTTCATATCTGTATGAGTTATAAAAGGCGGGAGGGTCTCTAATCCATGGGCAGTAATTAATGTTCATGCGCGGGGTGTGTGCTTTGTGCAGGAATATGATTGATGTGAGTGCCATTTTCTGTTTGGGCAGACAGGTTTGATAAACGACTCTCGCCGTCAGCCGCCGCTCCAGGCAGCTTGCTAATAGGAATGTCATTACCAATTTATGACGGGTGTGAAGGTATAAAAGTGCCCGTCTGTGTGCTCTAGTGCGGAGTTAGGGAAACCTGTGTGGGACAGAAAGCAAGGCCTAGTGCATATGCGGTTCATGCCTCACCAAAGGTATGTAATTGTAATCTTGGATGGGTAGACATGGACTACAGAGTACAGTGCTAGATAGATGGATTTGGTATATACTCATCTTTACTTACTTGGTATTTACTCATCTTTGCCAGTACTTAATTGTAGTAACACTGACTTTTGAGTCAGGGGAAGACAAAAGTTCCCACTATTTCTGGGATATGTGTGGGTTTTCAGATGTTTGGATCAGGGTAGTTTTCATCTTTGAATGTGTGAAAGTTCACTTCTTGAGTGGGTATAGATAGTACAGTTTGAAATACAATTATTTTATCTTCCACGGTGTTTGATGTACAAAATATATTGTTTATATGTTTACCTGTGAGTCTTGAGTATACTGTCTACACCACAATCATTGGTTACACTTGATACATCCCAGAGCTGTTGCTACTATCGGTGTTGCGATCGCTCAGAACCAATTCAGCCTGATTACGCCCCTGATTTCATTGCCTCTGTAGAACGCTGATGGCTTTTCAAGAGCCGGTGCTCTCCTAACGGAATTATGTGCCGAAAATTATCCACATTTGCCATGGTTATTGTGGAGGCTGGTATCGGTGAATGGGGTTTGGCCTTGGAAAGACCTAGCTGGTTAAGTCACGACCCCAGGGCTCGAAACTCATATTTGGGAATAGCTGCACTGGTGCACGAGACTTAGGATTCGGGTGCACAGGATGTACACACATTGTACACAGCATTTGGATGTACACAAAATAGATAAAGTAGAAAAGAATGCAACAAAACTCTGCTTGAGTCTAACTTCAAAATTGAGTTTTCTAAACCTGGAGGATAAGACTTTTGTTGATTGCATATTGCATATTAGATCATCAAGTTAGAAATCAGCCATGTTTTGTTTTACTGTTTCTGTAAGTGTAAGTGCAACACCAAAGTCAGAGTTGTTTGCTCATCCGCCAGTTTCCATAGTAAGGCTCTTTATTGCAGTGACCTGATTTGGCCTTAGGACTTGTATTTCTCCGGCATTAGGAAGCCTAAGGAAGGCCCGATATCGCAGTGTCCAGGTGTTGTATTGTCATGGCTGTATGTTGTGATGTTGTTTTGTACTTGCGTTGGGTTGTTTCTGTGCACTGTAGTGAGGCCCTTATAATAGTTAATTGCAGTGCCCTGATGTTGTATTGTCCTGGCTGTGTGGTAAAAAAAGCCTTGATGCTGTATTACCCTGGTCATGGTTTATCATAGTGGGCTGATGTTGTATTGCTCTGGCCTTGGTGCTGAACCAGCCAGCTGGCTATAGTAAAGCCCTTTATGGCTGTCCCAATGTTGTGTTTCTCTGGCCTTGGTGCTGAACCAGCCAGCTGGCCAGGTCAAGGAGACAGAACCCACTGGGGACACCTGGCTGATTATTGAAGCTGACAGGCCGGGAGGATCGGGTTTAAGGGTCCTGGACACTTCTTGGGAAATGCAAGGTTTCAACGAACCTTGCCCTAGAATTGAATACCTTTCCTAGGGAAATCCAGCCTAGAAAATATATATATGATATATATGTGTGTGATGATAATGTCTTTCTTGGGTATAGCTTTTTGTAAGCATGTATGATGACATACATGCTAACAAAAGTATTGGTTTTGGCTTGTGTGTGTGTGTGTGTGTGTGTGCCTCTGTGCATATGTGTGTGTGCCTGTCTGTGTATGTCTGTCTATCTGTCTGTGTGTGTATGTGTGCGCGCCTGTCTGTGCATGTCTATGCATTAAGTGTGCATTTCTGCAATATTGTGGGGAAAAGTGCATTGCAGAGTCTATTGATTCCTTTGTAAATAGCTGTTTGTGTGCTCTTATATTTACAGTGTTTTTTTTCTCTCTTTTTGCCTTGCAGGTGTGCTAGTGCAGTGTATCCAGTAGTGTTGTACCTGTGATCCTTACAGCTGGACGGACCCAAACCTGTTCATCCAGGTGCAGCCAACCGACATCTTCAGACAAAAGAATCTCTCCTCTAACTCACCAGGTAAGGGATCGTCCAGTAATGATTAGGGAGGTGGAGGGGGATGAGGGCTTGTCCAGAAATGGTCTGGGGGATGGAGGATTGCCAAGGGCTGATCCAGAAATGGTCTTAGAAATGGAGGGTTGGGGGTGGAGGGGGATAAGGGCTCGTCCAGTAATGGTCTGGGGGATGAAGAGCTGATCCAGTGAAGGTCTTATGGAAGGTTGAGAAGGGCTGATCCATAACTGGTCCCATGGAAGGTTACGCATTACAAATAGCAGTAAGTGAACTTGCAAACTGAAGGCCACACCAATTTAATTTCTTGGTTCTGTGAATTTTCAGATCTGCAAAAAAAAACAACAACAACCATGTACCATTAAGGTTCTGAATCAACCCAAAAATGCTCATATTTCGGTACTAACAGTTGGAGAAAGTCCATGTCTTCCTAGTTGAAACATTTTTTCCATTCACCAATGATTAAAAGTTTTAAATTCATTGTTGGAATTCCACTTTCACTTGAAATGTGTGTTCAGGTATGGTAAGCCAGGCAGGCCATTATGTGCACCACTTAAACGTGCAATTGTTACAGCAGGACAGCCTTGCTCCTGTGCTGACCCCTGTCACCTGTAGCCGGTATAATAGCTCCCAGTGTGTTAGTCACACAGGTAAGTTTAGGGAGGGGAGGCAGATATATGTGTGATAAGAATGGGCTCCATATATTACAATTTCACACATGGGTGGAGCTAAATAGCTGGGTAGGGGAGTGGGTGGGTGGTTACTCAATTGCTTTAGTTGTTCATGTCTCATTCTGGTGTTCCTAGGACTATTCTTGGCAAACAAAATGAAGTGTAGGCAACAAAGCAGTAGGTGTTCAAACAAATTGTCCCTTTTTCATAATATATTGGTGAAATTTGAAAAGTAGGT
This sequence comes from Branchiostoma belcheri, assembly GCF_001625305.1. Lineage (NCBI taxonomy): Eukaryota > Metazoa > Chordata > Leptocardii > Amphioxiformes > Branchiostomatidae > Branchiostoma > Branchiostoma belcheri. The sequence continues at coordinate 97,048 of NW_017804242.1, read as the reverse complement.
TGATTTTTTATATACATATTCAGGGTGGTTTTAGCGGATCGAAACTTGAAAAATATCATATCCGAGAGGACGTCCCTAAACAAAGCTACATACTCATTTTCACCTGAGTCGTTTTCATCTAAGTCAAGTGAGGAAATAGGTGTAAAGTGCCTCTCCCAAGGGCACAACAGTGGGGCCTGCTAGTGCTAGGGATTCAAACCCCGAACCTTTAGTTTCTAAGTCTACAATCCTAACCACTAGACTGCCTTGCTACCTCAACTTGAACTTTGGAGGTTGCCTAAATCACAGCATAGGGTTTAAATCACACTCAAACTATGCTAGATCTAGCAAGATCACTGATTTTCGAGTTTTTCCTATACTCTTCAGTGTTAGAAATACCCACCTGCAGTCTGCATTTTGCAGCAACATTTTCAAGGAAAATTAAGCAACCTGCAATTTTGCAAACTGGAAAAATCAGGCTATGGTATATGGGTTCAATGGTGTCGGCATACTATTGTTTAAGAGCTTTCGTGTTTACTAATAACTCTATAGTATACTTAGTAATTTTGAATGTATTTTTCAAATTGCAATTTTGTATATGTCGTGGGTTTAGGTCCAGACTTACAAGTGTACTTGCAGAAAGTATTTCTGAATTGCAGAACAAAATTTTGACATTCTGCAAAACTGCAGAACACTGAAAAAAAAAATTTCTACCATTCCCCCATTGCTTTTTGTTATGATCTATGGCTTTTTCTTGCCATTTTGACATTGACCTTCGCAGTGAAGGTTTCGAAAAATGTGGTGAAAGCTGGAATCCCCCCCCCCCCGGCAGGTGCAAAAAAGGATAAATTATTTATGGCAGGTATTAGAGGTATTGGTGAGAGCAGAGTGCACTTAATCCCCCAAATGTATCCATGGCACGAAATAAGTGACAAAATGGATGGATTCTGGAAATGTTGTGGGAGAGTGGAAAAGGGAAAAGGCAGGATGATGACAACCTTCAGGGTTGGACAAGTCCCATTGCCCACTTGCCCAGGGCAAGTAAAAGTACTGTTCTGGCAAGTAAATATCCCCCTGTACTTGCCCGATTGGGCAAGTAAATTTTGGGGATGCAAAGTATAGCCGCTATGGTGTTTGGAGCAAAATTACTCATCATTTTACCAAATTGATATTATATTAATGTCCTTTTGTCCAAAAATCCATTGCAAGTCTCAAACCACATTATTTTGATAAATAAAGTATGCAGCATTATAAACTCTAAAATAAGATGCTGGTAGTAAAAATGCATAAAAATGTTATGTATATTTTGGGCAAGTGAAAAGTTGGTTCGGGCAAGTGGAAATGACCATGTACTTGCCCAATAGGGCAAGAGGATTTTTGAAAACTTGTCCAACCCTGACCTTGCTTCACTGAATCATTTCACAGTGAGTCAGAACAAAAAACAATTTGCAATGTCTTAATTTGCTTAACACCACCAAAAGCACCAATGTTTCTAAATATATGAATATTCATTCTAACAAAAAATGTATTTCTGACAATTTTTTTTTGTTTCTACCATAACTGGTATGCAGTAGATTTTTTAGTTTGCATATGTCTTTGTTTTGAATGCTTTTGAGTATGAGCGACTTTCTGAATTGATTATCGAGAGAGATATCAGGAAAGGAAAAACGTTTTATGCGACTCAAAACTGGTGGATACACCCTGCGTAAAATTAAGTATGAACTAAACGTTTTGCTTGTTTGAAAACGTTTAAGGTTTGACTGAACTTCCGAGTGTAGGGTGGGTGATGAGAACAAAAGTGGCTGCCAGAGGAAGGCAGGTTGTGTTTGCTTCCCTCTCGACTGCATCGGTCGTACTTTCAAGGTCTTTAAGGTGTGTCAGGCACTGACAGGAGCAAACTGAACGGCTGACAAAACTCAAAATGAGAACTGTTTTTCTAAAGTTCGCGGCAGGGTTAGCCAAACAGAGAAAGCAATCATTCTGGATCAGGCAATCTGGTACAGAACACAAGTGATAGTTAATTACCTTCGCAGAAGAGGTAAGGTTGCCCCAACTTACTGTGATCAGCTGGTTAAAACCTAGCCTCGACCAGGCTTTGGAAAGTAGAAACTAGCCAAACAGACAGATAACATGTCAGGGGAGTTGGTCCGCTAAAGGGTACAGTTTGCCACTCCGAAGCCTGGTAGAGAAAGTTGCGGTGGATTTTTATGATCTTCTGTGGATAGGCCTTGCCAGGGGTAAGTACTGTTTGAAAATGGAACCATGCCCCAAAGGCAGCTTCCTTTCAAACTGCAGATTATATCCATTTGACACTGTGTTATTGAGGCCTGTATTTCAAACTGGCCAAAATGTAGCTAATGCTGGCATTCAATTTTTCAGTCAGTGTAACACTATGTTGCTAATGTGGTACAAGTCAAGTTTATTTCATGTACATGTTCAATGTATATTGTAAGGTCAAGTGTTCTTAAAGTATAAAACAACTGGCTAGTACCTGTGTACATTAATCTAGTGTGGTCTACACGTAGATTCAAAGCTATATATCTTGAAAGTTCATCTGTGTTGGCAGTAATCATAGTAAAATGGTGACACAGAGACTAAACAGAGAACAAATTTTCACTGACCACTGTCGCCTTCATCAAAATAATTAATGACCAATCACATCAATCTTACTCAAAGCTATATATAAATGTATATTTATACATTAAATGGTAGAAGACACAATTGTGCATACTACTGGAAATCCCTACTATCTCAGTGCAAATCCCAGCTGTAGAGAATACCCAGTGTTCACTCAAACCAGTGTCCTGTGGTAATCGTACAAGCCCTGGGGATAAAACCAAGGGAAGCTCCAGCACCTTGAACCTGAGAAAAGCACAACAATTGTAACAGGTACAATGTAGGACAAAGTGCTAGATAGGACTACAGACTATTTATATTACATGTAGATTCTAAGCCATACAATATTGATAGAAGACATAATGTATAGTGTAAGGCAAAGTGTTGTGTAAGACAACTGACTAGTTGCATTAATCTAGTAGTAGTAGTAGAATCTATACTAAGATTCTTAGCTAGTACTGGTAGAAGACACAATTGTGCACGCTACCGGAAATCCGTGCTATCACTCAACGCAAATCCCAGCTGTAGAGAATACCCAGTGTTCACTCAAACCAGTGTCTCGTAGTAACTGTACAAGCCTGGGGGATAAAAGTAGGGAATCTCCAGCACCTTGAACCTGAGAAAAGCACAACAATTGTAACAGGTACAATGTAGGACAAAGTGCTAGATAGGACTACAGACTATTTATATTACATGTAGATTCTAAGCTATACAATATTGATAGAAGACATAATGTACAGTGTAAGGCAAAGTGTTGTGTAAGACAACTGACTAGTTGCATCAATCTAGTACCATTTACGCGTAGATTCTTAGCTAATACTGGTAGAAGGCACAATTTTGCACACTACCGGAAGTCCGTACTATCACTCAACGCAAATCCCAGCTGTAGTAAATACCCAGTGTTCACCCAACCCATTGGCAAGCCCTGGGGATAAAACCAAGGGAAGCTCCTCCACCTTGAACCTGAGATTGAGAAAAGCGGTGAGGCCAGTTCACTCCAGGCCTGTTGTTAAACGTTGTTGAAAGAGAAGCCCACTGACAGAGGGGAATCGGTCCACAGCTTTTCAGCGGGCCTGTCCTGGACTTGCTCACCGTGATGGTTCCTACTGTTGTTCTGTCCTGGGTTAGGCCGTTACAAGTTGGGGGCGATTAGCGGTATCCTGGCCAGGCCTGCTGTCATCGCCTGGCCCTGTCCTTACCTGTCAGGCGCGGTGGTAGCACCCATCCAGAAACATGCGGTAATTGACCTTGTCTTACCCCAGGACGAACCATTAGGATGATTAGGGGGAAAGTGGACCCCGTGGGACGTCTCACCAACACTTCCATGTGCGCCCGTAAAGCACAGCCAGTGGGCGTAAATCAGAACTAGCTCTGGAACTGTGTAGCCTGGATGCCAGACCTGTACATACATGTACTGTAGCACACTAGGCCCAGAGTTAGTCAGTGTGCGAAGGCCTGAGTATAGCCTGGATGCATAAACCAGAACTAGCTCTGGAGCTGTGTAGCCTGGATGCCAGACCTGTACATACATGTAGCACATTCGACAGCGTGCCTGGCTTGACTGAATATAGCCTGGATGCAAGACCTGTACCACTCTAGGCCTAGACTGTTAGCCAGTTGTTAGCCAGTATGCGAAGGCCTGGGCATAGCCTGGATGCGTAAATCAGAACTAGCTCTGAAGCTGTGTAGCTTGGATGCCAGACCTGTACATACATGTACTGTAGCACACTAAGGCCACACCAATTTAGTTTCTTGGTTAACGGATTTTTCTAGAAAAATAATGGAGCGGGCGGGCGACAAAAAAACAAAAATAAAAACAGGCCTAGGCATCGTATTATGGCCCAAAATGGTACGATAGGAGCCATGAAGTCAATACGCCAGGCTGGTTCAAAATTTAAACAATGAATTTGAACTTTTAATGATACCATTGCATTACAAGATGGAATAGCTGTAACAACTAGGATGAAATGGTCTGTTTTCAACTGTTCAGGGCAAAATATGAGCATTTTGCAGTTGATTCTGGATTTTTATTTTTATTTGCAAATCTGAAAAAAATGAAGCGGCGAATCTGTTAACCAAGAAATTAAATCGGTATGGCCTAAGCCCAGAGTTAGCCAATGTGTGAAGGCCTAACTGAGGGGGGCTGTGGCAGCCTGTGCTAAAATTTACTGGCACTAGGAGCATGTTGGCCATGAAAAATAAAAAGGAGCAGACCCAAAATTGTTTGTTTCTGTTCACCTGAATCTTTAGGTCAGGTGCACCTGCTCTCCAAAATGAATTTCGAGCCCTATGGCCTATGGGTAGCCTCTACCAGGCTTCAGAAGTGGGTAGAAAGTGTAGTAGAAATTGGCTACCATATAATAGAAGACTGAACATAACATGCCAAGGGAGTCAGCCCACTAAAAGAGTACAGTTTGCCGCTGCTTTAGCAGACTAACTCCCCTGGTATGTTATCTGTCTATTTCATACATAATAGCCAATTTCTACTCTTTTCAGCTTCTTCCAAAGCCTGGTAGAGGCTACCCAGTTGGTGCTTAGAAGTTAGAGTGTCTGGTTTTGCGATATGAAAGCGGCCAGATTTGGAGAGACCACCCTGCGACGTGTGTAGCTCGGTTTCCATACCCCGACACTAAGCCGGAAGAGAGGCACTGTCGGGATGGGCCTCGACAATGTCAATGGCAGGACTTAATGTAAACATTTAAACTCCCCCATTTGTACCAGGGTAATCCAGACCCTCCAACAGGTCCTGTGTGTATGTTAGGGCTTACCCTGTTGCTATGCCGCTGCTTACAGACTTTTCCACTCGTGGTTAAGCAATGACTGACTAAACAGTTTTGTGTAAGACAACATCAACAGGCTTGGATGTTCAAGTACAGTCAAAACCACTGACTCAGGCGACTGATAAAATCTGTAAGTCACTATGGATAGGATTTTTACATGCTTGTAATTTTGTAGTAAGGGACCACCAGAAAGTGGTCACATTGGCCAGGTGGTCCTTATGTAGAGGTGGTCACTTGTACAGGTTGTGTTGAACGTCCTTGGTTTGACTGAATACTAGTATCAATGGCCATGTGGTCCTTATGTAGAGGTGGTCACTAGTACAGGTTTGACTGAATATCAATGGCCGAGTGGTCCTTATGTAGAGGTGGTCACTTGTACAGGTTGTGTTGAACGTCCTTGGTTTGACTGAATACTAGTATCAATGGCCATGTGGTCCTTATGTAGAGGTGGTCACTAGTACAGGTTTGACTGAATATCGATGGCCAGGTGGTCCTTTTTAGAGGTGGTCATACTTCAGGAAATTGCTGCAATGTGTCAACAATAGTGATATTTTACATTCATTTTCATTGCTTTATTGTGTCAGGTTTGTATGAGCTGTGGGTTTGTGTGTCTGATTGTGACAGCATGTGGGTGAGAAGATTGAGGAAGATCCATAATGTACTTGTCAAAAAGAGCTAGGGGCATTTTCTTGTTACAATAAACCTGTAAATACAGCACATAGCATATCTCTCTTGCTATAATATATGTACTCTCTATCATGACCAGTGGAATTTTTGCTCTTCAGTGAGCTTAACTGGTTTGAGATCAGGATACAAGAGTTTTCTTTTTTACACGACCAAGATTGGCTCACCTTGTTTAATAAAAGGTTTCAGTGTCTATCAGACACCTTCCTCAGAACTCAGTATCTGATACTAGACAATGAAAAATAAGCAAGGTGAGACAATCTTGCTTGTGTAAAACAAAACTCTTGTATCCTACACTTAACCAACCTGATGAAATTATTTTCGGATGGTTTGAGATCACTTTCACATTTGTCATCATGGAGTTGATGTTTTACGGTAATCCTTACAGGTGCTTACAAGAGATTGCAGCAGTGGTGAATGACTGACAGGTCCTTTGCAGGGACCACTTCGAGCCTGTGCTTCCTTGCCACAAAGCAGGGGGTAGGTGAACATTTTTTTATTGGTCTTTTTGTACTGAAGATTGACCAATAAGTGTCATGGAGGAAGTTGAGAATGTTGGTGCAGTTTCTAGATTTCTAAAAAAGTTGGTGCAATATCCAGAAAGTTGGTGCACTTTCTAGAAAAGCCAGTGCAATTTATGAAGGAAAAATGTTTATTTCTGGAAATGTTGGTGAAATTTCTGTACTGATCCTGAAGCCATTTTTGACATCTGATGGTTCAATTTATTCCTACATTCTTCCCCCGTGATACTTACTGGACTGGCATTTTTAAGTTACAATGATTCTTGTTGTATAACTTTATAAGACTGGGATGTGCCACTGAGAGATACACAAAAAGGTTTTGGTCTGTTACGTTTGTGTCATCTTCAGTAGCTCAAAACGTTCAATGCGGTTGGTCTGAATTTGAGCATACATGATGTTTATGTTTAATTTGGCCCTTTATGCCCATAAAATCAATTATGAATCCTGTTTATGGAAAGGAAATATGCTGTGTTATTAGGAAGTACTCAAGATGTTGGCACTGATATAAAAAGTGTGAGAAAAATAGGAAAAAGGAAAGAGGAAAGTGATGAAAATTGAAAGAACTATTTGTATTCACTTTCCTTTGTTCACTGCAAACCTTTAACAAATTGAAGTTCAGGTTCAGAGTAAGAAAAACAGGCTACGAATCTCTTATTTGCACACCCCAGTCATGCTGCGTTATTACACATATAGAAATATGTTACTGAATAGTCAATGTAATCTTCGTACAAATATTGACCAAGGTGTCAACGTTGTATTTTTCATCTGCACACGAAACTTATTAAACTTCGCCAATAAAGAGCTCAATGGTTTGACCTTGGGGTTTGACGCCTGTCAAAGCAACGTAGCTGATTGCAGTAAAATTTTGTGATTTTGTGCTGAAAGATCACTTCAAAGAGCCTGTTACATGTTTGTATCACTAGAAAGCTTTAAACAACTCCTGCAATTAAATGTGCAAAGATTTAGTGTGACAAGTCGTTCGGAGTGATATAGCTAGCTGCTGCCGCGCCGCGTGCCAGCGAAGCTGGTGTGTTACGCCGAAGGGCGGTTATACCGGTTATACTGATACAGATATGTCAGTCACCAGCTATTTGGTTAGCAAGTTGCTTTGACAATATCAAACCCAAAGTGTTGTATAGTCATGGTATTTACTTGTCTGTTATAAAACGCCCGAAACTGTCCAGTAATAATATTGCGACAAAGCAAAGCGCGACATTTTATCCAGCCTGTAGGAAAAAGCACAATCGTCGTGGGATTTTGTTTCACCATGCAACAGTTGACAAATATATGAGAGCATTGCGCATTGAAGTTCAAATACAAACTGTGTCATTAGGTACCATAATCCACTGTTGCCAACCAAAAGTTTGAGGCCCTGCCTACATATCGATCTGCTGTACTTCTGAGAATAGTTTCATCAGGTTGGTAAAGTATAGGATACAGGAGTTTTCTTTTACGCAAGCAAATTTTCTCACCCCAAGTGCTGATGTTTCGTTGTCTACCTGACACCTTCCTCAGAACTTCTGACTGGAGTTCTGCTTCTCGCCGCTATATGTAGCTGATGTAGGTGGCACTTTTGTGACGAGTACACAATCCCAAACGTGGCTGCTGTAGTTGACAGTTGGATGGACCCATCCTATAACAGCTATGATTTGCTATCATTAGACGTTTGAGTGATGTGCCAACAAGTGCTGAACATAGCCCGCATTGAGTCATGTCCAACCTAATACTAGCATGTGTCAAAGTTGGGACGGCCGTCCTAAATTGGGAGGCACCCTCCTATATTGAGCCGGATTTCAGGGAAACACGCGACCAAATGTAGCGGGGACAGAGAAATTCTGACGTTCCTGTCGTGACATAGATTCTCCCTGGTTGTGGAGTACGTTTCGGACATTTTACATTACCACATGTGGGTCACACACAGAAATATCAGATAAATGATACTAACACTGACGTTCAAGCCACCCACACACACTAAATTATTTGTCATGTGGCTTAAATACGACATCCGCAGATAGATCTTGGGGTAAATATACGTGTCCAGCTGCTTGTATGGGACAGAATACATACCTGTCATTCAGAAAGGGTTAATCCTGTCACGTTGGAGCATGTTTGGGGATGCGGCCGATGTGAGCTATTCATCCTGCATAATTGGGCAGAGATCTTGATCGTTGTTCATCTGGCAAACCTTAAAAACCGCAGATAGACCCAGCACAGGTTGGAGACTTGCCAGGAGAGTGAAGGCCTGTGTCTACTGCACGAAATGTGAGGGGAAAACAAGTACAATAATATTTTATCTATACAGTATATTTGGAACGACAGGAAATACACAGTATTTGGAAAGACAGGAAAACAGGAAAGGATACACTTACACGTACAAAATTTTAATGCATGGGGAAAAGAGGAAAACATTCTATCTTATACAGTACTCTGAAGGACAGGAAAAAGGGGATACACTTGTACGTACTAAATGTGTGGGAATAACAAGTAAATATGTTATCTATACAGTACTCCGAAGGACAAGAAAAAGTGATACACGTGTATTATGACAAGCCAGCATGTCTCTGTCTTCTTCACTTCCAGTGAGCTTATATGAACGTGACATACTACTATAGAAGTGTAGTTTGTAACACTGAACTTGTATCAGTTACTTAAGTTTTACCTGGGCACACACTGTCCTCATATACTTACAAAATGAATTAAATCTCCTCTGAATTTGTTTTGAGAGAATATTAAATTTTATTGAAATACTGTCAAAAGTTACCAAACAGTTACTTGTGTACAAACATGTACACGTGTAGTATGTTGATGTGAGGACATGTGAATAATAGTTATACCTTGCTACACAACACAAGTTGAGCAAAGACTGTACACAATCTATGCAATTTTTCTTGCATGATAATTTGTTTGTAAGATGTGAATGTATGTAGCAGAAAAGCAGCAGAAACACAGAGGACAAAGACACCAGAGCCCCCTCTCTCTGGATATAGGAGGCCGTACTGGACCTGACCCTGATACTGTAGGATGAGAACAACAGCATTATTGAGCAGCTCCAAGCTGCACAAATGAGACCCGCATGAACCAACCCATGTGGAAAACATGTTGACATTTTCCTCGTGTGTGACCAACCCTTGAGGTTTTTTTTTGACTCACAAGTTCAAGTGTGGAAAGCACATCAAAGTCCGAGTCAAATCCATTTTCTCTGCCATTTCCATTTCTGTTTTCTCTATTAGCAAGCCTAACCGTGAAGCAATGAACATAAACTTGGTCTTAGAAATATTTGGAATTTGAGCTCTAAATTGATTGCACCATCTTGTTTTTATGCAATCAAGTCATAGTCTAAAATTAAGACTGACTGACAGATTAGCAAAGCAGTTCCTGTGCACAGGATCCAGCATGTCATAGCATCATGCACCCAGACATGGTCGTATTACACAAGTATTGTAGCTATGTACGAAAACAGTGTAGCTTATTATACGTACACATGGCTGGCATACTGAGGATGGTTGTGATATCTTTGCGCGCCGCCCGGCACAACTGTTGGGTAATAAAGCCCCTATCCAGCTCTAATCAAAACATGTTATCCAGGCAGATAGATGGATTCCAAATGCAGACGGTTGTAAATACGCGGCGGTGCAAGCTCCTTACTGCGGCCGCAACGGCATAACCTGCATCGCTGACATATCCGACACATCGTGGCTGTACAATTCTGAATGGCTCGTCAGTCGTTTCAGCTACAGATCCACATTTACACTTGACAAGCTAATTGTAGTCATGCGTATACATGTACTTTATATATATATATATATATATATAATGTTTATATTCAAATCATAATACACAGTAGAGTGATGAAACAGTTGATGAAATAGGCAATAGTTGTAGCAGCTGATTTTTAAATCATAATTCTAGTACATTTTCCAAGTACATGTATTGTTGATGTTTAATGTCGATACAAAATGATAGTTAATTGTGATAGTCACATAAAAGCATCATACTTGATGAGTAACAAAGTGTCGAAGCCGAAAAGAATTGTCACAAACAAATATTTTATTATCATTATAATACTAATTTATAGTTTTGACATATATTGCTACTTGAAGTTAGCTTTGCACCTATTCTTCACACAGTAGTTTTATTATTCTACTATTCTTTTCTTCATTGAAGAACAGTTTACTCATCTATACAATAGATAGTTGTCGTGCCTATCATACAAATGGCCATCCGGAAATATGAAAAGTATGGACATGACAAAAGGTGTGGATGTATATATAGGGGATGAGTGGATGTATATATAAAGGTGACACATTCCCCAGATAGCTCAGTCTGCATATAGACGGCTGGAGGAATAACAGTGTTGGAGAAAGCCGCCAGGACTGGACAGTAGTTCCTTCCAAGTTCAAGGTAAGTACTGGGGATAAACTTGAAGTCTAACATTACTTACAGTTTGCTGTCACTTTCTTTTCCTTTTTGTTGATTACAGTAGAAAGTTGATGATATGTTCCAAAGAAAAGGTGTGAAAGAATATACATTTTACATTTATTGATTCAAGTTTGTTACATGTTAGTGAGGGAGGGAGGGAGGGAGGGAGGGGTTGAGTAAGTTAGCTTTCCACATCTTGATATACACATACATCTGTAGTGGCACAAATGTTTGTTGATGTTTGATATATTTTTCATGTATGGCAAACCTCTGTCCAGGTTATAGCATCACACAAAGTGAAAGATGCTAGCACAGAAGTTCCTGCCGTGGTAGATATATCATCAAAGTGTCTGTGTTGTGATGTTGAGGTGTGAAAGAAAAAAAAGGGCAAACATACAAGTATATTTTAGAGTGGGTTGATAGTTTTTCTGCCACATACTGGCCTCTAGATACCTCCCCAATGAGGATTGAGATGGATTCAATTCCAACCTGCCACATACATGTACATGTATTCTCCAGCTGACAGAAATAGCAATAAGCAACCAAGTTCAGAATCACATATACATTTTCAACATCAAGATACAATATCGTATAAGCAACCGAATTTTATAGAAAGACATCTTCCAAAGCACCTTGTCTTGCCGCCCTCCCCCCACCATGAGACTAGTCAGTGGTATCAGTTGCTATGTTATATGTATGTCCAGCAGAAATGGCATTTCTCCAGCAAACCACCCTCACATGTGGAACCAATATGCTCCGGGTTCGCTCCTTTCACCACGCTGAGTCTGACAAAGGTCAGGTCTCGGGCCATCACGCAGCCTCTGAGCGGTCTGACCAGCCATAACTCAGGCTGTTTCCAGGGCCTTTACAGGCCAGCTCCTCAGCTCCAGTGCTAGCCTGGATGCCAGACTGTTTCCAGGGCCTTTACAGGCCAGCTCCTCGGCTCCAGGGCTAGCCTGGATGCCAGGCTGTTTCCAGTGCCTTTAAAGGCCAGCTCCCCGGCTCTAGGGCTAGCCTGGGTGCCAGGCTGTTTCCAGGGCCTTTACAGGGCTAGCCTGGGTGTCAGACTGTTCACAGAGCCTTCACAGGCTAGCTCCTCGGCTCCAGGCCTAGCCTGGGTATCAGACTGTTTCCAGGGCCTTCACAGGCCAGCTCCTTGGCTCCAGGGCTAGCCTGGGTGCCAGGCTGGGTGCCAGGCTGTTCCCAGAGCTAGCTCATCAGTTCCGAGGCCAACATGCAAGCCTGGGTACCAGACTGTTTCCAGGGCCTACACAGGCCAGCTCCTGGCCCCGGTTATACCATGATCCACAGCCTAGCTAACTCTGGGCCTACCATGCTATGGGTCTGGCATCCAGGCTACAGGCAGTCAAGGAAGGGGATCTGGAAGTTGGAGGTTAGCGACAGGAGAATTTCAAACACTTTGGATGCCACAACAGAGGAAGGAAGCGATGGAGAAGATTGTAGCTGACAGGGCAACAACTGACCAGTCTGGAATGATGAGAAAATTACTAGTAGTCCTTGTAGACTGGTTGCCACCAAGCACAGTTGGGGCATCATCGTTGGAAAGTTTAAAAAAAACTCCAGCAATTAAATGTGCACAAGATTGGGTGTAAGTACTGTAACAGGTCATTCAGTGTGATATAGCTAGCTGCTACCACACTGCGTGCCTGCGAAGCTGGTGTGTTACTCCGAAGGGTGGTTATACTGGCTAAACCGATACACATACAGATATTTTTCTCTGTTGCATCCCTTGTCAGATTGAAAAGGTCATTCTCGTCACAAATCTCCATTTGGGTGGAAAACAAATGCGTTTCTGTCGCCACAGAGTGCACGACTTTGGTCCAACAGTGCCAGGTTTGGGTGCTGTTGTGCCCTTGTATTTGCCCGAGTGTTGACCCATACCAGGGGTAGCTGGGCTGTTGGAAAGCTGTGTTTATATTCCACATAGCATAACCTCCCACCAGACATGACCATCTGAATAGAGACAAACTCCTGGCATATCTGGGAGGTCACAGAGTAACCCTTGCCTTCTGTGCTAGATGTTGGCAGTCTGTCCACAAATAAAGTTGAGAAATCTGCTCCATTTTAGATGTAGGGCATCCTTGCTGTTTGTTTACATGCAGATATTACAGTATTACAATTACCATATTATATATAACTTCTCATTGGTTACTTCTGGGTATGGAGGTATTGTTTTGGGTGGCTGTGGGTTTGTTTGTATGTGTGTCTGTTTGTCCAGACAGAGTAGGTTGACAGCACGTGGGTGGGTAGATTGACAAGGGGTCAAGAGGTCAGGCACAGGAAATGGGGTGAACTTGGAGGTCACAAGAAGTCTGAAATCTCTGACTTATTTTGTTATGTGAAAAGTGCTTGTTCTTCTTTTAACTAGAGGTGTAAGTTAAAAATATTGTTCTACCGGGTATATAAGTTACAGCGGTATTTGTGAAATTTCATGGTACAGAGGTGCTTAATTCATGCTTTCACAATACTAGCATGTCCGGAAATACACGCTAGTATTTCCGGACACGGCATGGCATTCTTATCCTTGTTCAACTTCAAGTTTCTAGGCATAATTTTGCATACAGAGGTCAAACCACAATCATTATGTTAAGGTGTGGACTGCTCGTAGGTATCAAAATCACAAAAAGTTGTTGTTTCCAGTTACAAGGGACATGCAGGTGTTTTTCCCTCCTTCCCTCACCTGTAGATGTGTAAACACCTGCCCGTGAGTCACCTGAGTCTCTTACCTGTAGTTAAGGATCAGGGACAAGTGGACGATTTGTCACTCTGCTTCTCTGGAAGGGGCCTTCTTTGACTGTTATCCCATAATGATGGACCAGGTGACTACAAGGATTTCCTGGGCTCTGTGTCATGCATATGACCAATCAGAAAGATTGTAACATCTCTGCTTTGTGCTGACAAGGAGAGAGGTGATGTACTAGCCAATCAGAAAGATTGTAACATGTCAGGTCTCTGATGATGGCAGTAGAGAAGTGATGCACTGTCCAACCAGAAAGTTTTTAACATCATAGAACCCTGACAACAGGGAGACCAATCAGGAAGCTTGTAACATTGCAGAACCCTGATGACAAAAAGAAGTGATTTCTCAAGTTCTCTGCTGTTATCGGTGTGGTAACAGGTTGCACTTTGTTAGGCTGTATGTGTCTTGAAACCTGTCACATTCACTTCTTACAGTAGGTCAAGTTTAATTACCATTCGTCCATGGATCATTCTTCCTTCACAGACCAAGGGGGGGGGGGTCCCGACAACGCTCTACACTGAATTTGGAAACTTCTCGATTACGCTTTACGATAAATTCCAAGTGGCTACAACGCATTACGTAGAATTAAAATGGCAAATACGCTCTATGCAAAATGCGCCAATTACACTCTACATTGAATTAGAGCGGCCTGTCTACGCTCTACGTAGAATTTAAATGGCCGATTACGCTGTATAGAAAAGGGCTCGCTGGCTGTTGTGATCAGCTTGGTAACAGGTTGTTCTTTGTTGGGCAGCATGTACATGTATCTCCCAAACCAGCCTGTTTGTCATCATTGCTCCGAATCTCCCCCCTGGTATGTGACACCTCACAAACCTCTGGATGTGTTTTGTAATGGACCCAAAAGAAATAAATGGATACCCTGGCGAAGTCACTCAGGGGAATCCAAGCCTGCAATCCTCATTTCCAGCCAAATCCCGTAAAAACCCCGGTCGGACTGGTCAGCGCTAGTCTCCAACAGACTTACAACTGGTTCGAAAACAGTCAAATTTGGCCAAATAGGGAGAATGACTTGTCAGGGAACTTCAACTTCAACTGCAGGGGTCTCCCCAGGGAAAAGGTGCTCCCTAATCGGCTGATAAAAAATCAGTGAATTTTCATGAAAAGACGAAGTGAAAACCGCTAAATTTGAACATTTTGGGAGAGATGCTAGGATTTTGGAGAGAGGGGGAGCACCCTTGCTTCATTGCTTGGGGAGAGCCCTTGGGAAGTTTAGCCAATGTAGAGTTCATTTGCCTGGGAGTACGAAACAAAACCGTAATGGTGGACCAACTCCCCTGGCCAGTGAGACATCATTTTTCATTTTTGCCGAATATTCTACCATTGTAACCCCCTTTACTACAAGGCCTGGTGGAGGCTAGGCCAGTTCAGCCTCCTCCATGGCTGCGGCTGTTTTTGTAAGCAGGCCTGCGCTGGCCCATAATCTGGCCCTGATAGGTCCCTGTGCCAAAGAAAATACGGCCCAAGACCTGGTGTCCTTTTTGTCTGACATGGTTGGAGAATCCAGATGTTCGAAAAACTTCAAACCGACAAAGAAGAGGCAGAAAAACTGCACTGATATCAAGGTATATTGTGGTGATAGATAGACTTGAACAAGAAGTCGGAAAGATTTCATACTTCCAAGGAGGTCTATAAACTCCTTAGTATTTACATTTGTTGGGAATATCTTCTTTCATGAGACTATTGAATTTGTCACTGATTCTGTGCATACATTTGTGTATTCCACAGTCACATGTTGTGGGGAAACCATTTTGACCTACAATTTGACCTTCCTGTCAGTCTGCGGTTACACCATTGCCCCCCCCCCCCGTGTGCACTATATGACATCCAGTAGATTTCTAGCGGGGACCAATCATAGGGCTGCTGACGCGTCACCGACTAGCGGCTATTAGCACCTTGTTTCATGTAAATGCCATGAACTCAACCAGAGCGCGTATATTGTTTCTTGTTTACATCAGTACTAAGTAGTACTTCCACAATCAGTTAGTAAAGTCATACCTTAGTAAAATCTACTTTGATGAACGAATCAAAACGGGACTGTAGACATTAAGTTTTACACATTCAAATGTGGCTGCACTAGCGCTAATGGAGCGACCACTATGTACGACAAGGAACGGATCTTAGCGATCCGAGATTTGTGAACCAAACCCAACCCATCGAAGACGGGCCGCCAAACATAAAAATGGAGGGAAATGACAGACAACAAGCCAACAAAGACAACATCACCAGACCAACAAACCTGGAGAACACCACAGCAACTTCAAGCGCTAATGTTGTAAGAACTGTGGAACCTCAAACTATGTTTGCGTCAGCGGAAAGGCTGTCGAAGTAACCACTACATGAAAAACTGCGGCGAAAAAGTAACATGGGTTCGTCCCAAATCTAGACGCAAGTGAGCTACAAAAGTAATAGAACCTATGCATCTTGCTTGTTGCTGTCAACTTACCCGTTAAAGATTGAACCGATACATGTACGTACTATAACTTGCCATACCCGGCCAAAGACGACTACATTACTGTTACTCTTCATTTTGTGCTGTATAATGTATATGCGTTACATTATCTATCATTGTCATTTCTGTGAATTCCTTAAAACATCTACTGTTAGTTTGTGTAACATTACGTAGTGCTACAATCTGCGTAAAAAGTGGGCTTCATTACGTGTTATCTGCTAAGTCGTGTTGGTATTGAAAACTGTTTTATTGTGCCGTTCTTATACAAACAGCCAGCAGAATTATGAAGATACTCGTTCTCAATACACATGCTGCAAACTAAAGTAATGGCAGTCCTACGAAAATTCTGTTTGTAATGTATAAGCGCTTTATGTCGACGTACAATGGGTGTGAAATACATGATTTCGCCCATCGTGTGCCACCGGCTCGGTGGTAATTGGCACTTTACAAGTGAAAGAACCGCGTCCGTGGGCCTTGATAATTATTCAAATTATTCAGCAGCCCTCTGATTGGTCCCCGCTAGAAATTTACTGGATGTCATTCAGTGACGAGCCCCCCCCCCTCACCTCCGGTGGTTCTGTATAAAAATAAATACGAACACACAAGCAAACAGACAGACAAACACTTATTGCACCCAAGCAAAGGATGAATTTTCCAACTTTGCCAGTCAATGAGAAAATTTCATTGCAGCGTCTTGCCTGTAGGCTAATTGCAAGTACATGTAGCATGAAAATAAAAAAATAGACAATGGATAACAATATACTAGTAGTATGCGACTACTCTAACTACTAAACACTAGAGTCTAACTTATTGGGTTTGGCTTCTTTTTTCAAGACAGTGGAAGACGAATGATCCCACTTTTTTCTATATGTGTGGGTTTGTAATGTTAAGAGGAGAGTGGTTTTCTTTTTGTCCATAAATGTGGAGAACTTAGGATGGAATTTTTTCTTCAAACAGGTCCTTTCTTTCGTGATTGTGGAATGGGCAGTTTGTAATAAAATGTGTTTCGTCTTCCACCTTGTAATAAGGGAGTAGGCAAACTTGCTGACAAATTCCCAACTACAGATGACCTTGCTCACACCAACTCCCAACCAAAGTCTGGAGAAGGTCTGCAGGCCAAGGTCAGGTAGATGTGACAGTTAACACGGAGGAAGCTGTCAAGTGGGCTGCTCACAACTTTGTCAGGACTTTCCTGCGGGAAGTAAATGTCACATCACAAAACGGATAACTGGCAGGGAGATAAGGAGGGGGTGGTTCATTGTGGAACTGGCAGGATAAGGTTGATAAGGAGGGGGTGGTTCATTGTGGAACGGGCAGGGTAAGATAGATCAGAAGGGGGTGGTTCATTGTTGAACTGGCAGGGGAAGATAGAAAAGGAGAGGTGTTTCATTGTGGAACAGGCAGGGGATGGTAGAGGAGGGGGCAGTTCATTGTTGAACTTGTGGGAGATTGTAGATGAGGAGGGGGTTGTTCATTGTTGAACTGTCAGCTTGGGCAAAGCTGAGGTAGCAGCAGGGGCTTTTAGTTTGTGGGTAAGGGAAATCAACATTTCAGAAGTAACTTGCAAGTTTTTCATTTAGATAAAAGATGTTGTTTTTAAAATGGGGAAAGAATTGAGCACAGCATCTTTAGAATGACAGACTGTAATACTCTCATTCCTTGGTAGGAGGCACTAGTAGTGCCCTTGGACTATTCCATTTTTCCAAGTTAGGGGTACAGCAAAAGATGTTTCTGACAAACCATTCCGTATTTTCTCCTTTGGTCTTGACCTTGGTGACCTGTTTTCATGCTTGAAGACTCTCAGCATCATGAAATAGGACTGGAATAGAGTTTTCCTCACACAGTCACTCACTGACAAAAAGTAGTGGATGCTACCGGTACTTGAAATGTCTTACACTCAGTGACAGCTTTTGAATCTATCAAGTTGCCTGACAAACTGTTTTCTTGTATATTTCATAACCTGGATGTCTAACCTTCATTGACATTTTCCTTACATACCAAAACAAGATATTCTTTCAAATTTTGATTTTCTTCTCTTCTCTTGCATTGAAGAAATGGTATAATGACAAGTATTAACCTACAGCATACTAAGGTACTAGTAGGTACATGTAGGATTTGGTAAAAAAAATAGGATTTGGTAAAAAAGGGACATGCCAAAAGCCTAAAAACATGCCAAAAATAAGCCCAAACCTCTGTTTGGAGAGTAGGCTATAAATAAGGCATCAGAGGAGTTGTGATGTTGATGACCAAAGAAAAACCAGGTGACTCATCAGTTTTGGTGGCAAGTCTTGAGTCACAAGTTAATCCTCCCACAGCGGCAGGACTGTATGTAGTAAGAGTTTTTTCTGGTCAAAGAAAACATGGTGGGGTCAAGAGGGCAGTTTTGGAATACCCCTACCTGTATTTTTATTTTATACACAACTGTTAGTTCAGGGACAAACATAGGGAAAACAAAATATGGGGCGAGTTGGTAGTTTTAAATTACCTCAGACATGTATGTTGATTTTTTTTTTGCACTGCAACATTCAAAAGAAAACTGTTCAGACCTTCAGCTTGATAATGTCAGTGAAAACGTTGCATTTTCTAGATACACTATTGATAAGTATAAAACACATTGTGAATGACTTTGTGAATGACTTGTTTAACAAGAGCAGCCAATGTTTTTGTCATCTTCATGATGGCTCGTTCACTGTGCACTGATTCACTGAAGCTAGGAGGGGGCCTGCGGGGGGGTGGGGGTGGTCCCGACAACGGTCTACGCTGAATTCAGAAACTTCTCGATTACGCCTTACGATAAATTCCAAGTGGCCACAACGCTTTACGTAGAATTAAAACGGCAAATTACGCTCTACGCAAAATGCGCAAATTACACTCTACGTTGAATTAGAGCGGTCCGTCTACGCTCTACATAGAATTAAAACGGCCGATTACGCTCTACGGAAAAGGGCTTGCGGGGGGGGGGGTAACCTCACTCTTCCGCTGTCCTTGCCCACCACATGTTTGGTGTCACAGGACTATCAGTCCTGTCTGTTGACTGGACGGTGGGTGATGGCATCACCTGATAGCCTCCCTATCTGTGCCATCTTCCATCCTCCACCTCAGTGAGAAACCCTCTGATCCACCACAAGACAAATCAGATCTAGTCTCCACCAGACTTCTTTTGCAGGCTGAATAAATCATAGAAATCGGCCTAAAAAGGGTATTAATTGGCAAGAGAAGGTGGCCAGCCATCGACGATCAAATTGGCCCTCTGGCTGGCTACCTTCTCTCGGCAATTAACACCCTTTTTATGCCGATTTCTACGCTATATTCAACCTGCAAAAGGAGTCTGGTAGAGACTTGATCTGATTTGTCTTGCTTGCCAGCAGAAACACTGTAGTCTGTTTCCAGGGCCGATAAAGCCTTTTATTGGCCAGCTTCCTGACTCCAGGCCAACCAAGACCCGATTTACAGGTGGGAAAAAACCTGATGGTATGAATACTTACTGCGTACGTTGAATTTTTCCAAGTGTAAATTGGCTGAGAGAGAGAGAGGGAGAAAGAGAGAGAGAGAGAAAGAGAGGTGCTTTGATGTATGTCAAGAACATGTGTTCAGATCATACACCACATTTGCATACGCCGGATAATATGCAGAAAAAATTAAACATATGCAGCATTGGTATAATCAGGATTTTGCCCTTGTATGTCTTTTTTTCCCACTTAATGTTTTCTGCATCATTTCAATCTATATGATTCCCCTTCAGGTGGTGATTCTATTACTGGTGAAACATTATATTTATCTTTGACAGATTCTTTGATACACAAATATCAATTTTGTGAGACAAATGAATTTACAAGTGCAAATGTTTTCACATACAACATTCTGTCTGAAAATTAAGTGATGCATTTGACAGGGTCTTAGCAGTCCTGGTGGTCAAGTATGTAAATCAGTGTTGCTGAACTTTTGACTTTGTTGTTCTTGTTCCAGTTGTTGTAAATCGAGTGGTTTTGTTATGGACATGTTCAGATGATCCCTGGCAGATTTATTCGAAGAGGTGGATGAAGTGGTGTAAATATAAGAGATGTGGTAAATTAGTGCGGATCTGTAAGGGACTGGCCGTTACAATTGGTAGGGGTGGATATTTACCATGTAGTTTGCTGACCTCTCTGTCTTGCTTAGCTCCCCAGTCAGAAAAATGAACTCTCCCTGTTTCCATAGTCTGGTTAGGGACTTTCAGCTATAGAAAGATCATGGTTTCCTCAAATCATTTTCCAAAATCATATCCAGTTGCTTGAGTAACTGTTTTTTCGGCGTATCTTGTTACCTGGATGTCTAACCTTCACCAACGTACCAAGATACCATATTTCCCAACTAAATATGCTATTGTATGCTAGTGAAGAAACATTTCTGATTCAGTAATTGGTTGATTTTAGTTGTTCAGTGATCTCTGTTGACAGTTATTGTTGAAAGATGATAGCAGAACAAAATTTATGGTTGAAAGACTGTTATATTATCCTACAATGGGCCTGGTTGAACAACAACATGTGAAGGTTTGGTTAATCTGCCATGCCCCAGGGAATGGAGAGCTGGGGGGTTTGCCTGTCCAGTGGGCTTACAGAATCCATTTGTCATTGCCTGTGTGTCCCTGCCAGGGTTACAAAACTGGACAATTTGGGTCTGTTCCTTGCCCTCCTTTTCCCAGCGTGCTACTGTCAATGTGGAAACCCTTGTCCCTATGTACTTAGCCTCTCCCAGGCTTCAGAAGTGGCTGGAACGAGTAGAAATTGGCCAAGTAGACAGATGACATGCCGGGGGAATTGGTCCATGCAGTTTTCCACTCCCATACTCTTCACTTTAGCAGACTAACTCCCCTGGCATGTTATCTGTCTGCAATTTGGGCCAGTTTCTTCTCTTTCCAGTGCTTCCAAAGCCTGTTAGAGGCTAGGTCCCTTTTAGCCTCTACCAGACTTCAGGAAGCGGCTTAAAATAGTGAAAATTGGCCAGGTCGACAGATGACATACCAGGGGGAATTAGTCTGCGCTAAGACTAAGAGAGCAGTTTGACGGTCCCTAAAACTGTAGTTGTTTGGTCAATTTCTACTTCTAATCCCAGCCGCTTCCCCAAGCCTGGTAGAGGCTATAGGTCCCATTCACCCTGTGCCTTCCTGAAGCCTGGTAGAGGCTAGGCTCCCATTCACCCTGTGCCTTCCTGAAGCATGGTAGAGGTATAGTTCCCATTCACCCTGTGCCTTCCTGAAGCCTGGTAGAGGCTAGGCTCCCATTCACCCTGTGCCTTCCTGAAGCCTGGTAGAGGCTATAGGCTCCCATTCACCCTGTGCCTTCCTGAAGCCTGGTCGAGGCTAGGCTCCCTTTCACCCTGTGCCTTCCTGAAGCCTGATAGAGGCTAGGCTCCCATTCACCCTGTGCCTTCCTGCGTCCATAATCAATTTGAGTGGAGAGTGTGGGAACGCACCAGGCCCTGTGTCACCCCTGACTCCAGGTTGTGAAGAGGCAGCTGACCCCCCACTGTCGCCCTGCTACCTTCATTAGTTATGGTCCATCCTGGCCCCAAGAGGGGTTGCCTACTTTACACAGCTTCTGTACTGCCTACCTGACTCCAATGGCTTTTAAATAGAAAATCATAGAAACTAGAAAGGCCAATATTTGCTTAGGAGCAAATACAGCGATGGCTTCACCACATTTTACGACATGGTAGGGAAAGAATGAGAAACACAAGGGAAAACAATGATTTACATTGATATAACTATAATATGAAGTAACATACAACTAAAACAACAGTTGGATAGCTATTCCCTACATTATTGGTTAGGATTTTTAATTGCATAATGCAAACTGTTGATTTTCAAAATAAAAAAACGTTACATGCCCCGCATTCCAATGCTGGAGCAGGAAAGCTTGAAATACCTACCAAAACACTTGAATACAGACATACTGTCAGTATGAAAATGCTGTGTGCAAGTGTTAATCAAGTTAAATCCCAACAGCCAATCAGCAAGAAGAATAGAGGAATGCAGGTGGAAATGCTCTGTGCAGGTGTTAATCAAGTTAAATCCCAACAGCCAATCAGCAAGAAGAATAGAGGAAAGCTGCATGCCTATTGGTTGATGCCCTGCATTCCATTGTGATGACTCATGCCCAAACGTGGTACACAGCACAGTAATACATTTGCTATAACACAGCCAAAAAGCTCAAATAAAACCATTCTTAAAGCCTGTATCACAAAATTTAAAAACGCCTGGGGGTATTTGCCCACTGTACCTCCATACCAAATTTCAGGACCTTAGGCCCCAAAATGAAGAAGCTGAATCCATTTAAAAAAATGGCAGGAGGAGAAGGAGGAGAAGAAGAAACATCAGAAAAAGCAATATGGTTTCACCACACCACTTCGTGGTGTGGTGAAGCCATAAATAGTAGAAACTGGCGAAATAGGCTGAATAATAAATGAAAACTATGCAATACCTAAAGGAAACTGTGCAATATTGTATGTCCTGA
Organism: Branchiostoma belcheri; assembly: GCF_001625305.1. Lineage (NCBI taxonomy): Eukaryota > Metazoa > Chordata > Leptocardii > Amphioxiformes > Branchiostomatidae > Branchiostoma > Branchiostoma belcheri. Next base: position 74,327 of record NW_017804242.1, on the reverse strand, counting down.
TGTATTGTATGATGAAATTCTTTGCTTTTGAATATCATGGGTTTCTGGCATTTACATAGTATTTAAAAACAAAAGTGTTTAAACAATGACATTAGAATTTGAATAAGAGCTCCATCTAGTTGAAAAGTAAAATTGGTCCTTGGTGCTTTGAATGCAACTGGTATCATTATTCAAAGAAGCAGTATTCCTCCTGGACCCAAGCATTGTACTTGGTATATGTACTTGGACGGCCAGCTGACATATTTACCCAGTTTCCTTCAGATAATACCCGTTAATGTACTCAGCACAAAAAGTTTTCACACAAGGCTAATCTCCCATCCACAGATACAGATCTGAGTTTCCTCCGTACCACCTACAGTTTTTTTTACACAGAACTCAGTTGTCCTGTAGGGCCTGATGTAGCGAGGGTGTGTTTCTCTTGTAGGATGAAGGATGGGGGGGAGTTGTTAACATTGCCTGTCACACTGAGTCATGGTGTTCTCTTTCTTTCTCATCCTCATCATCACCTGCATCTTTAGATATGCACCCAGATGCCTGCATCTGTCCCTGTGTTGTGAATCGTTTCCCCCCATTCTTCAGCCCTCATGTGACAGCCCGCCCTTTTCCATTGATGCAGAAGAACAACAGGTTGCCATGGTGAAAGCACCACTTTGGGCGCGCATTCCGATTCCCCGTCCCAGCGAGAGGTCCCGTGAATGGCTCCTCCTTTCTTCCCCGGGGCCCCAGGAAGCTGCAGCACAGATTAATGGCATGTTTTGTGAGGGATTCTCAAACAGATTTCCATGGTCCTGCTGCAGACTGAATGGAGCTAATTTGGGTTCCTGTAGCTAGCACAGATTCTGCATCACAATGCATTTGCAGAGACAATGGAATAACTGTGCCCCGGTGTCCGTCTATGCTAAGCAAGTTTTGCAGGGCAAAAATAGTGGTAATTTCTGGCCAGGAGTGGCCTCTTTCGGGGCATGTTATGTAGCCCAGAGCTAATCACCTGCACCGGAGGTGCCGAAATATATAATTTAACCCTCGAAATGTATAATCTTACAAATTTGCTTGGGACCATTAATCCTAGGCGGTGCAAGCGAAGAAAAACAAGCATTAAAATGAAAGCCATCACTGTACATGTAGGTTCGATACCCGAGAGGTAATCAGCATTCTATGTTGACCTCTATGAGCTGAACTTGACCTTTGCTCTACCTGCAACGTGTATGAAGTGTTATGAAGTCACATGTATATTCAGTATTCTGGTGCACATGTCTAGTATGTGTGTGTGTTGGGGGGGGGGTCTGTAGCCTCTATCAGGCTTTGGGATACAGTTGAAAGAGTAGAAATTGGTCAAATACACAGATTACATGGGTTCAGGGTCAGACCTAAGTAGTTTGCTGCTCCATTTTTTTTTTTGCGGACCAACTCCCCTGGCATGTTGTTATCTGTCTATTTGGTCACTTTCTACTCTTTCAACTGCTTCCCAAAGCCTGGTAGAGGCTATGGAGTCTGTAGCAGAGGCATATGAAGCCTGGTAGAGGCTAGGGAGTGTGTAGCAGAGGCCTATGAAGCCTGGTAGAGGCTATGGAGTCTGTAGCAGAGGCATATGAAGCCTGGTAGAGGCTAGGGAGTGTGTAGCAGAGGCCTATGAAGCCTGGTAGAGGCTATGGAGTGTGTAGCAGAGGTTTGTGTGTCTGTGGTGCTGACAGCTGTCCCTAGGAACTGAGATAAAAGGAGCACCACTGCCAAGCCTCTTCCTGTCCAACATCTGAGCTAGCCTAGCCTGCACACATGTCAAACTGGGGGGAGGGGGGTAACAAGTAATTTCCAAGCAGTTCTTCTGGTGGCTGCAAGACAGTGTTAAACTGGCCAGTAGAAGAATGAAAAAGACAGTATCAATTGCCTTTGGCTTAAAAAAAAAAATGCCAATACAAAAAAAAGGCCCTCTAAAAATGCATAAAAGCAGACCTCTGCTTGGAGGATGGTACTAGAAGATCATGAGAGACTTGTATAGAAATAGAGTAGAGTGGAGTAGATGCTTCTTCAGTCTGGTAGGACTGTGGCGGTGGCATTGGCAAGTGTGTAACATCTTTCCTGAAAGTTCTAGTCGTGAGCCATTGTTCTTTCAGGAGGTTGGGACTAGGGACTGTTTACTCCTAGGCCAGTTGACTGGTCTAGCATATATTATTGAGTCTATTTGGCCGTTTTCTACTATTTTCCAGCAGCCCCGTTTTTGAGAGCTGAGCAGCTGCTGTGTCCATAAAGCGGCTGGTGGTACGGGCTGACTTCCTCTCTCCTGCTGTCCTCCTGCAAAGGGCCTGTCACTCTCCTCAGATCACTCCTCTATCCTAATCTCCAAGCAGATCCCTCTCGATGGCAAAAAGACAGTATCAAATTGGCCAGGCAGTATCCATTAGCCAGAGAAGTGTCGCCGGCCACCAAAAAAAAAAGGCCATATCTAAAAAGCTAACGATCATTCTCCCACAACATCTGCTTGGAGAGTACTTCTATCCTTCCACCAGACTCCATTGCAGACTGAAAAAATAGTAGAAATCGGCCTTAAAAAAAGGATGAAGCTGGCCAGGGGATCGGAGTTGAGGGTCCAGTTTGCCTGGCAACTCCCCTGGCCAGCTACTTTCTTTGTTTAAGGCCGATTTCTACTATTTATCCAGTCTGCAAAGGAGTTCTGGTGGAGACTACCTGTCCCTCCCAGACTCAAACGGTTGACCAGTTGCTGGAAATACTGTTACTGTAGTAGAAATTGGCTGGATAGACCAAGAAACCTCCTTGGATAGGCTGAATATTATACAGAGGAGTTAGCTAGCCAACCATAAAAGTATGCTATGTGAGATGTATTCCTAAAGCCTTATAACCCCTCTGGCTTTATTATTCAGTCTGTTTCACCAATTTTTACTATTGACCAGCTACCCAACGGAGTCTGAAAGTGACTTGTTACAAAGGACTTGTTTCTTGGAAAGATATTGGACTGTTCCACTGTTTTTATGGGGAGTCCATCAAAATTTGTCTGTAAATATCGACACAACCGGACACATTTCTATACCCTCTTCTTTTGCCGGTGTCTTCACCCTGTTGTATGAATTATACCAAAGAAAACAGTATGAAACATCATCAAATTGTTTGTTGTCAATCATTTTCCCCTAGCACAGAAACACCTCCAGGGCCTCTCATCAATGCTGACACTTTCCCCAGTGTGTGTTCGTGGTCCCCAGTGGTCCTAGCGCTACTGAATCGGATTCTACATGCCCTTTTGTGCCTGGACATTTCATTGCCTGCACTGCTAACCTCCAGTTGCCATAGAGGGGAAACACAACAGACTTGTTTTATTGGCTTCAGTGTTCGCGGACTGTTTGTGTGGCGTTGTGAGGTGTGAAAACCGTGCCAAACGTTGTTGTGTGGAACATCTGTTGACCAGGTTAATCCCGATAATCCCCTCTTGATGAGTCCTCACTTCTTCTCTGCCTGGAGCTTTGAAACTCATTTCGACAGACAAAGGGAGGAAAAATAATCCAGATCCTCCACCAGATACGAGACAACACTCTCTGCTTTCACTGGAGATTTTCCCTTGAAAAAAACTGTGAATTGTGAAAACAAAAGTGTTTCTTGTGTTGAATGATTTATGTTTATTGGAGTCCAAACATAGTCCAGGAGTGTAACATATGTTGGGACCAGATTTGATATATATACATCGGTGATTCACTGCCCCCCAACAAGGCAGTTGAGTGGAAAACCACATGAATAATGATAAATTTATTGCAAATTCTTGCCCGAAGGCCAAATTGCAAGTGAGATGAAAAAGAACAACAAACAATGAAGAACAAACAATATATAACATGTGGCTTCTCTATTGTAAATGCTGACTCTAAATTCAAACTTGTAAGATATGACTTCTATTTCTGGAACAGCAAAAGACAAAAAGCTCACACTGTAATGTGTAGCTTCTGTGATAGTCTTTTTAATTTTAATTTTGTCAGTAAATTTTGAAAGCATTAAGATGGAATTGGGTGGCTTCTTTAAAGTTAAAGCTCCTTTCTTTTGTGATGGAATATGGAACAGTTTGAAATGTATCCCCGTAAATAATTTCATCAGGTTGGAAGATACTTAGGGTATAGAATTTTCTTCTTACACAACCAGTAAGGTTCTCACCTGCTTACGTTTCGATGTCTATCAGACACCTTCCTCAGAGCTTCTGACTGGAGTTCTGCAACTCGCCGCTATTTATCGCCAGTGTCTGATAGACAGGGTATAGAATTTTCTTCTTACACAACCAGTAAGGTTCTCACCTGCTTACGTTTCGAACTGTAAGAAGAAAATTCTATACCCTAAGTTTGAAATGTATTTCCTCTCCCACCATATTAGGCGTACAGTATTTCCAGCATGAATCACTCAGGCAGGAATAGTTTATTGGGTCCCCCATGATAAATTAATTAGCAGCTCTGTGGCCCGATGCCCTCCCCCACCTCCCCTTATTATAGCTCTGGTGGTGACAAGAGCCCATCTAATGTGTTTATTGCCATTTAGCTGTTGCTGGATGACAAGGAGTTTATGTAGAACCTAAGTGCCAACACACTTTGCCTTTCTTCCTAGGTGTTTGTGTGATATTATCATCAACACGTTGGTTTCCTCCTTTTCCTGTTACACCCACCAGTCTATAGCCCCAGACATTTTAATATAAACTTGATTTATAGTAAGTATAAACTCATGTTAGAATCTGTTTCATTCCCACAAACTACTAGTATTTTCAGATGTCCAGGTTTGGTTTCTGTTTTCAAAGGATAGAAACAACGTTGAATTAGTAGTCAATGTGATTTTGTGATAAATGTATTTGTAGAATGGCAAAATGAAGTGTTAGTGAAGATGTGATTGTTGTGGGTTGCTGTAACCGCAGTACTGTTTTATTAGAAAATTCTTGTTGACACAAAAAGTCGAAATCAGTGCCAACAGTTCCCTCCTTGCGGGAGATGGTCCAGAGTCTCTCAATCTTCATATATTTGTCTAAAATCCAATATTTGTGCTGTGATTAGGGAATGATAACAGTTTTATTTATTACACACAGGTGGCCCATCTGTGTTTTTGTTTGCCTGATTCTGCAGTGATTTAATTAGGCTGGTGTGGATGGGTCAGGCTTTACATAGCTACATCTGAAGAGTTTGTTATGCTTGAGCACAGGTGTGGCCGGGTTATTACAACCTGGCAAGGTGTTGAAAGAAGGACGGCTTTGTTACCCTCGCTTCCAGGCCTGGCATTGACGAAGGAGCCTGTCCTATATCATACCCAAAGAATGTCATTTGTGCACGGAAAGTCGTGCCGCAAGTTTCGTAGACATTCCTAGGGTGATTACTAAGTCTTGTAATTTGATGACAAGCGGCGAACAAGAAGACAAGATCACTCCTATGGCTGGTAGCTTGTCACTGTCAGAGCATCTTCACTGCATTGGACGTCAAAGATACAGGTATCACTATTGTTTATGATATGACTGGAAGCCATCCCTGTATGATGTCTATGGAAACAATTTTTCTCACATAACAAGATGGGTACAGTTATCTTCTCAAGGGTAAAATTTACATACTACAGGAACGGACAGAATTTTTTTTATAGTATTTTAATAATTTTATTCAGAAAATGTAACACTGGACATGGCAGAGTTATAGAATATGGCAGTCCTGTTCCCATTGTTTTGATTGATGTTAAGGTGTTGAAAAGGAGAGCTGAAGAAAGGAAGCGTTGACACCAGAAACCGGCTCAGGCTGCCGTCCAGGTGTGCGGAGAGTTTGCTGTGTGGATATGAGGGTGTGTGCTTCGGTATGAGGATGCATTCAGCCCGGGGATCAGGGACATGGTCGGCTGTGTCTGTCTTTGTCCATCATACACAGGGTGGCATGTGTCAAAGTTAGTCCGGCTTTATGAGGGAAACCCGGTCGACCTCTGCTGGTTGTTTTCCTTAGCACCTTGTTGGGGATTTAATCAAGGCAACAAGTTTGAAGGATGTTTACTTTGGGCAGATAGGCTATCAGTAGCATTTGTTTGCCCTTTGTTGGCGGTGGTTGCGTACCTGTGCTGTGTATGTTACCTATCAGTCCGGGCCTTTCATGGGGCCTGGTGTTGTACCACACCTGTTCTAACACCACCAACCAACAGCCCTCACCTTTGTGTGCGGTACAATGACGGCAGTTCCCGCTGAGGACTTACATCTGGAGGGTCCATACGTCGTCGCTCTTTGCTTGCCAGTTCTCTCAACAATCCGCGCAGCGCCGTGTTCGGACACGTTTTCTCTCCTTCTTGCCAGGCCGAATTCTTGCTGCGTCTTCTTCGAGAGACGTTTCCAGGTCACACACACAGATTCCCTCTCTCTCCGTACATGTGTGAGAAGTTGAGAGACCCGTAGTCAGGATGGAGCCTCCAGGATGTGACACCACCACCCCTCAAACATGGTAAGCATATCTCTCACACACGCCGGCACACATGGTCTCTCTGGAGGAAGTAGCACCAGCGTGTGCATCCGTCACATGTTGCCGGGCCGTGGGTTCGCACGGGCAGGGGTCAGACCCGTGGGTTACCTGGAAAGCTCTGCCCAAGGGCATCTGACCTGCCAACTGCCCGTGCGCGTCCCTCTGTGACATTCCTGGCCAACGTGCTACCCGCCCGTCCCCCCATCTTTTCTGCAGCTGTAGGACGGATTAACAGGATAGATTCTAGTGATGGGGGATTACCGACCCACGTTATATAGGAAGATATCTGGTGGGGAGGGATTACAAACCCAGGTTATATAGGAAGATATCGGTAGGGGAGGTATTACAAACCCACGATATATAGGAAGATATCTGTTGAGAAGGGATTACAAACCCATGTTATATAGGAAGATATCTAGTGAAGAGGGATTACAAACCCACGTTATATAGGAAGATATCTGTTTGGGAGGGACTAATGACCCATGTTACATATGGGGATAAGGGATCACCGACCCAAGTTATATAGATCACCAACCCATGTTATATATGATTTCTAGTGAGGAGGGATTACCAACCCAAGTTTTATAGGAAGATATCTAATGGGGAGGGATTGAAGACCCACATTACATATAGGGCCCAGGGATCACCAACCCACGTTAGATAGGATGTTAGGATGGATTACTACAAACCCATCTAGGTTATCTAGTCTAGATGATTAATTGCTACCGAGGAGATATTACCAACCCATGTTGTGATTTTGGATTGCTGGAGAAGAGGGATCACCCACCCAGGTTATACAGAATGATTGCTAGTGAGGATGGATCACTGAGTGACCCACGTTATACATGTTGATTTCTAGTTGGGCGGGATCACTAACCCACGTTATATAGGAAGATATCTAATGAGGAAAAATCACCGACCCTTATATATGATGGCTAGTTAGTAGGGATTGCCAACCCGCATTACGTAGGATGATTTCTAGTGAGATAACCAACCCACATGATTATCTATATAGGATGATTTCTAGTGACCCACGTTACCAACCTACGTTATGAAAGGATGATTGCCAGTGAGAAGGGATTACCGACCCACGTTACCTGCTCCAACATTAATCCTTTAGTTCCTCCCTGGTCAATGGTAAGATCCCTGTGTTCACACCTCCCCATGCAGCTCGGTATGTGATGTGTGACAACACCTCAGACTTAGTCCAAAGTTCTGCAGGTGAGGAGGCCTTATTGAAGACACAGGTGTTATCTCTTTGTGGTACGTTGTGCGTTGCAGGTATGCGTCTCACACGTAGGGCATTGTCGTCTGTGGACAGTACAGATGTCCGTTTCGGTGTCAGCGCGAGGATTATCCTGCGCGGATTAAGACCAGGACAAGTTTGCCCTGCTCCTAATCCTCTGGACTGCTTGTCCATCATAGTCAAGCCCCTGCGCTTGTATGGGCACCCCTTATTGCCCAGCTGTCAAACTTGATTGCGGAGTGCCAGAGCTCGGTTTAATTTGCAGTTAGGGGCCATTAAAGAATACAAAACGGGTCCTGGTCGGTGGGAGCGATAATCCCGCAAACCCACGGGCGATCACAGGTTCCTGTCACTGGCCTGTCCTGGTACGCGCTTTGAAGGGGCTGATTATTGGGTGTAATGTTTCATCTACAAGTCAACGGTTTAATATAATAACATTCAATGCCAGCACAATAAGTACAGAGACATTTCTTTGACCATAGACAAGGAAGAAGATTTCATTCTACTACGACATAGAGGAAAAGGTAGTGAAGACTGTTCTCTCTGCACGTTTAGTATCCATCATTGTTCTCTCTTGTCTGCGGTGCCAGCGCAGTATTTGTGAAGCGCTAGAAATGTCGGGCGGCCTTTCATTGGCAGCCATCGGTTGATTGGGAGTCGGAGGATTGTACCTGAGGGCGTGCGGGATGTCACACCTGAGAAAATAAAGCTGGGCTGTCACCCTGCCAGCTACGCTGCCGTCCTACCAAAACATCGCCACTGTCGTCATTCATGTAATATGCCCTGAAAACTAAAAACATTGCGACTAGCTTGATAACTGAAAATGCCAGCTACGCTCTCGTCATACCAAAACAACGCCATACATGCCATACACAACATCATACTGTAATATGGCCTGAAAACGGAAAACATTGCGACTGTCACTTTGTCGTCATTCATGTAATATGGCCCAAAAACTGAAAACATCGCGACTAGCCCGAATAAAACTGAAAACATCACAACTGTCGCCATACATGTTATATAGCCATGGGAAATATTGCGACTGTCATACTGTCATCACACGCAATATGGCCCAAAAAATAAAAAAATGTCACGACTGGCAAGAAAACATTATGACTGTCGAACTGTTGTCATACATGTAACATAGTATCATTACATAGGTAACAAAAAACATTGTTATCTGTCATAATTGGAATTACCAGTTTTAAACAGAACATGGAGTGTTTTTACATTTATTGGTGATTCACTGAGTTTGCAAAAATATCACACATGATAACGTCAACACAATTTCTTGGCAAATAACTGACACAAGAAAATTTTGAAAACAAAACTTAAATGTCACAAAGGTACTTTAATTTTTAGTATTGTCTTCCCTGTTGCTGGTATTTGTTTTACTAACTATTGTAATATGTATTTTTCATAGTCTTTCAACCAGAAGCAGTATACTAGTAGCTTTTTAAAAACGTTTACTGCCAAGCCAACACTGCCATTATTGAATATTGATGAATGATGATCCTTTTCGTAATGCATGGTTTCTGTACGTGCTAGTATTATTTTATTAGATACATGTAGTAGATAGAAGATCCTTTCAGCCAGGTAGGAAGTCTCTTCCTGTTGAGGCTGCTCCTCACTTTCGATTATTGTAGTCTTCCTCTTTTCTAGTGTTTATCCCTGTCACCCCAAGGACCGAGGCTGTTGGCAGCTCCGTACATCTGGGGGAAACCTTGCTGCAACTTGTACAGCTAATCAACCCTCACGGCTACAGCGTGTGGTACCCCAAACAAATACGGCCAGGGTTTAGATTTAGTGTGTCTGCACTTGTTTCCCTCCAGAGGGCCTAGGAAAACCGCCGGTCGGAATGCTTTCTGCTGCAAAGAAAACAAGCAGGCCGGTCCCGGGTCTTCCAGGGTGCATTAGATAGCAGGATGATGAGGTACCTGGCTGTATAATGTGTTCTCCACACTTCGTAACGTTTCCAGATTGTCGTCTGGACCTGTCTGACTCACTGGTGTGTAGAGGAAGGGCGTTACTCTGGGGAAAAAGTGGGTTTGGTTTTTTTTTAGTCAACACTTGTCTCTGGGTGTAACCAACTACTAGTATATGTACAAAAGGATTGTCCTAAAAAATACTTATACGTCTCTGAGTTCTGTAGTTTATACTTTGGTACAGTGAGTGATGTTCCATTTTTTTTCTACCCAGTCTTTTCCAACCATAAAAGCATTAGCACGTGTTCACAGCGTTGAGAAGGAAATTGCTGGGCGTGGAAGGTGTTAAACTTTAAGGATATTTTCAGGGGTGTAGTTTACTTTGATACATGCACCGTGTTGTTTCTGTTTCACATTGCCAGTGTCTTATCCAACATCTAATAAAAGCCCTAGCGCGTTCTCTGCGCTGAGAAGGAAATAGCAGGGCGTGGAACTTGAACTGGAAGGTGTTGAAGATATTTTCTGGAGTGTAGGTCTTAAAAATTGACACGTCTCTTAGTTGAGTTGTTTATACTGTGGTACAGTGACGTTTCTCTTTTTCTACTCCCCCCGTCTTTTCCATCCGTAAAAGCACTTGCACGTTCCCAGAGAAGGAAATTGCAGGGCGTGGAACTTCTTAACTGGAAGGTGTTGAAGATATTTTCTGGGGTGTAGGTCTGAAGAGCGGAGTGATGACACGAGAGGGTCTATCGCCGCTCTCTAAGGTATTGTCAACTACCTGCCAAGTGGGCCCTGGACTCCTGCCAACCCAAATCACGCCGAGCCATCAAAACTTGTCAATCTATTTCAGTCCTTCACAAGGCAGAAAAACAAACAAACATAAGGTACTTGGCACATCGTGTGTGTATGTGTGTGGTTACTTTCGTGGCATTACTCCGTGCGTTAGTTCGTAGTGTAGTCGGTTCTCTGCGAGGGGAAGGATTGAAAAGGTTTCGAAAGTTTTTCTCTCTGCGAAAAAACTTCACGGGCCATTGACCGGCAAGTAGGGTCCGCTGTACCCACCATAAATTACTTGATAGGGTGTCAAGTAATGGTTGATAGACCCTTGAAACCAGGAGTGTAGTGCTCCAGCGTTTCGACAAGCCAGGAGCATCGGACCGTACGCCGGTTTGTAAGCGGGCGTGTGTGTGTGCGGGTTTTGGAGCGGCCCTAGGAGGAAGGCGACCGGAGAGACACAAGCGATTCTCCACACCAGTACGGCGGCACCACAGCTGCAGTCCCGATGTGGCATCTCCAGCGTTCTTGGCGTGTTGGGAACAAAAACACACATCTGCGGCGTGTTTGCACAGTGGGCTGATCACACAGACATCGGGCCCGGCCAGGACTAGGGTATAAATACGCTCTGTCTTGTTCCTCGAGCTGGCTAGTGAAAAATTAGACCTCTTAGATCAACTTCATCGCAGTTTTCCTCGAGGAGTATCAACCAGGACTGAGAAACCGCGGGCACACGGTAGCACAGATATGCGCGAGCGGACAGGGGTAGAGGCGGTACGGAGCACCATAGGAAGGTGGGTCTTCCGACGTACGGCGGTTTTACTTTTTAGAGGGGCACCGAATTCAGGATTTCGATTCCGACAAATTTGCTTAGTATCTTGTCCACATTTGCTGTTGGCGGTCGGTCGATTTAGGACCTTTCAAATCGCATCGCCATGTAAGGCCAGGCTTGGAGGGGGCTGTCAAATCCACTGGTCCTTCCACAACTACAGTTCTAGATATGGGACTAGATTCACAGTGGCAACTTTCATTTCGCTGATCGGCTTACAGTGCAACGTAGGCTTTACCGCTAAACTACGTAGATCTTCAAAAGATCAGATTAAAAAGTTTGAAATACGAAGATAGGGGTATGTCCTGGGGGCTGCCGTGCGGGCTGCTATCTTATCTACAGATCTAAATTGTTTTATCTGTACAGACACAGATCATGACGGGCTATTGGATGGATGATTACGAATTCAACAAGGTGATCTAGATTCTTGCGCTGGTGAATAGTTTTGGACACGCTCCCTGGCTTTAGGGTTTTCCGACGTTTAGAAACTGTATTTCAAACGCTAGTATCATATAATTTTGACAGAAGGCGAACGTCAGAAGGTTTTTAAAAAATCGTTAATCACAGTCTGTAGCTGAACCAAACGTGCTTGTTCTGGTATGTTCAAATTCGATATCGGCATAAATTTACAAGAATAATCAGTATCGGTTCTTTGCTCTCACTATTGTATCTTACGAAAACTGCCTTGGAATATGTTGGAATATTCCAATTGTAATGTTATGGACCGTCGCGTTGTGATGATCAAAGAGGTTCTATAAAGGTTTGAAACCACATAATTTGTTGGAATGTAGTGTACTACTACTACTAGTATCATGTCTTGGTATCAGCTGCGCAGCAAAAATAACAGAACCCTTCTCGGTTGAAGTAGTTGTAGACTTGGGCCGGGGATTTGTCGCCCACTCGTGGTTGTTTACGGGTAAACTTTGGATTTTGTTTGTCCTAATAGAGATAATTAGCGCCGGGGAGGGGGTGTCCGGTGCTTCACGGGCGGCGTAGCTGTCTTCCAAATAAAGCATCAGTTTCAACACCATTTTAATTACCCAGATTCAAACTCTTACGTTTTATTTTTAGCTGTTTGTTTTTTATGTGTACTTTTTCCCATCTTACCTGGTTCTGTTGACTTTTCGAAAGATCGCCCTCCAAAAATTGGTGTAGCTGTCTTCCAAATTAGCATCAGTTTCAACCCTTGTAATTATTACCTATATTAAAACTCTTGCCTTTTATTTATAGCGGTTTGTTTTATGTACTTTTTTGTCGTGTTACGTCGTTTACTACTGGGCAGCTTTTTTGAAGTAGTGGAATCAACTCTGACAAAACCGCAAATCCAACCCGCCCGGTCGTTGTTGACTTTTCGAAAGATCGCCCTTCAAAAAGTGGAAACAACTACTAGTAACTACCCTGCGTTGTTTTCATATTCCGATGCGGCATCGCCGCTCTCACACTGTGTATACATAATGCCTGACGTGACCCGGCTCGAATATCTTTGCATGATAAAGTAGTTGAAACAAAACTGGCCGCTACAAAGCGTCTATTATGTCGGATTACAGAAAAGAACCCTCTGGGAACGGGGTTCTGGATGAATTGCGATCATGTGATGACGTGAAATCGTGTGCGTTCGACACTTTGTCCGAACACCAGAGAAGCCTGTACGGTGGAGTGTCGGCGCGGATAGAGTGAAGGTATGGTCGTATCGCTTGGCAACATTATGTCGGGAGGCGTAGTTTCAGCACTAACTTTGTCCACTAGCGTTCCAAACTAACCCGGGAACGTTGGGGAAGCTAGGAATGCGCTGCCGGTTTAATTATAGCACGATTTGCCCCGGAGAAAATGGTTAGCATGCGCCTGTGTGGTGAGTGGAAGGTCGGAGCTATAGTGTAACGTCGGAACCGTTTAGCTGTCGTAATCTGTCGTATCTTTTAAGAGCAATTTATCGATTGTGGATGGCCGTGATTTGGAGATAGGTGGAAAATGCGGGTACACGGCGTCGGAACGCGCGGCCGAGCGGCATACCACCGCGCTAACATGAGCCCTGGGCCCTTCAGCGCGCACTGGTGGATTTGAATGGCAGATAGGGCCTTTCCGTCATAGTTGAACTGGCTTCAAGCGCCCTTCAAGCTGTTTTCCACCGACGGCAAACCGAACGCCCTGCGTCCCCGCCGAAGTGGGGAGACGAACACTCGATCTCTGGCAACGTTATAGACGTGTTTGAAAGATAAGGGGAGGCAAGCACAGAGTACGTAGGGAGAAGCAAATGTTGGGGTTGTTTTTGTAGCGAGGCCGGGGCCTATTATGCACACCCCTAGCCGCCATGGCCCCTGCCATCCACCGTGTCAGGTAAACTGACACGCTGTAGACATTTTGACGGTTGAAGGCATTTCGGGGGTACAGTGAGTTGTTGGCTGGATGGGGGCTGGCTAGACTGTGGTGGTGGTTGCGAAGCCCTGTAGTTTTTACCGACTGTTTTACTGGATGGTATAAACGTTTTGGTGATGTGATGATGAGGCAGTGAAGGGTTTCACACGTCGGGTATCCGGCCTGTGGACAGGCTAGGCGGACAGGAAGAATGCAGGCCCGCATGTGTGTGAGGACTGTGAACCGTGGCGAGAGAGACGGGTGGGATATAAGCGCCAACCCTGTGCCCTGCTGCTACAGCAGACACGTTCCCACTCCGAGGTGTGTTTGTTTATTTCTGGACGGAATGTCTGATCATGGAGGCTTGCATGTTGGGTTCGCAGTTCGCACACGTCTACTAGAGTATTGATGTGAGAAATATTTGCTTTAGAAGCCAATCCGTCCAAGTTTTTAACCAGTTTCTGTGAGGATATTGTAGTAGGAAAGGTTAAAAAGACCAGGCGCTAGTCTACTGTCTAGGTAGGAATGTGTCGTCTGGAAACGCAATTCTATCTGCCTGTCTGATAGAACTGAACCGTGGTATAACCTTCCGGCGGTCCTGTGTTTGTGTGATGTTGTTGTCTTGACGTGTCGTTGCGTAATAGTGTGTTCAAACATGCAGACGACATCCATTTATTATTATTTACTGCGTTGACTGGCACTCGGTAATTTTTAAACGCACTGTGGTTCTAAATATATACAGGGCACGTATCCGTATCTTGCACCGATTTTTCTGGTTTGTTGGATTTCTATAGAGGCACTGTACTGTCGAAGTGTATAATTATATGATAACTTGGTTGACTAGAGAACAATGTGGTCGTGGTTCGGTAAAATTAAGCGCTGACAATTCCATCACACAGTAGTTAAATTCCAAAATCACTGCAGCAGAATTTCCTGTGAAAACAAAAAGCGCCAAAACTCTATTGAGCCTCTATGTATTTTTCAAATATTGGCATTGGTCAGTTAAGTAAACAAGGCTTTGTTTTCGTTTTTAAATACAAGTTAAAACAAGAGGACATCGACATTTTTATAAAGAGGGTGAAGTAGAAATTGGAATGATATTTTTCTGGTTGGTAAACAAGTTATCCTAGTGTCGATATTTCCCCCTCGGCGACGTAAAATGTGTCTAAAACCGTCGCGGAGGGATTTTACAGATGAACACCCCACAGCTAATCTCCACTTGACCCCCATTTCTTCCAGACGCTCTTCCAAAGCTGGCTCATTACCGCAGTTTCCCCCGCCCTCCCCCCCCTAAAAATATAGCCTCTACAAGGCTTGGGAAGCGGTTGGAAAGAGTTTTAGAAATTGGCCAAATAGACAGATAACAAGCCAGGGGAGTTGGTCTGCTCTAGGAGTGCATTTGCCACCTCTAATTTCTACTCTTTTCATTCCGAAGCCTGGTAGAGGCTACAGAAAAAGAAAAGAGGCGACTGCCAGTGGCCAGGTTTTTATCGTGTTTTACCGAGCGGGTTGCCACCGTCGTATTATCGGCGGTTCTCCAGTCGTAAACAGACAATTACTGGGGTGTCAGTCTGGCCGCCGGCGGTTGACCCACACTCGCCGATCTCCTGACGATACTGTGCGACTTGCCATGATCCTAGCCTCCCTACTATAGCATGCAAAAACTGGGGGTCTTTGGGAGCTTTTATGTGCTATTTTCTGATTGCATATAGACAGCATAGCCGGCCTGGTTGAATGAATTACCCCCGTTTTCAGAACTGGGTTAATCAGAAAACAGCCGAAGACATGCTACGGAGACTACCATGATCCTTTCTCTCTGTCAAACGATATCTAGTTCTCAATAACACGAGACAAAATCAAACAGCTGAACTAACAACTAGTTTTGAAGGATACATTCGAACTATTCCGTATGTAACGTTACGTATATCGCTGCTACAGTGACTGAAGATATCGGAACTCGAACTTTCTGACAAGCATGTGCGTTTGGAAAGCTAACCGTATCAAAATTCCTCATTGATCTGCTGTGAATGGCGGTGGTGTCTGTAGCTCACTGTGATAGCTAGCAGCTGAACCAATATCCCTGTACACACCTAAAAACTCGTCCACCCTAAAATAGAAACGGGACAGAAAAAAAACTGACAGCTGACACGTAGAGGATTAGTATTACAACATTTCTCAGAATCGCTCACATTCAATATGGAATGGCATCTCCAATCACTTTTACTCACCATCCCTTGTGTAAATTGTGAGAGTTGACACATGGTACGTGTCCTCAATTTCTCAAATTTCCTCCAATCTCGTCTCTTCAATTCCC
This sequence comes from Branchiostoma belcheri, assembly GCF_001625305.1. Classification (NCBI taxonomy): domain Eukaryota; kingdom Metazoa; phylum Chordata; class Leptocardii; order Amphioxiformes; family Branchiostomatidae; genus Branchiostoma; species Branchiostoma belcheri. Next base: position 58,438 of record NW_017804242.1, on the reverse strand, counting down.
CTGTGGAAAATTTTACGTCCAGATCAGAAGAAGAGGGGATTTGTAAGGACAAGCGATAGTTTACATCGAGCAGGCAATATTGGGGTGTACTTGCGAAGTGAGGGAATGCGCCGCAAATTGAGGGGTGAAGACAGCTCGCTTTCGGTACGTGCTCTGTCTGGTCTGGTATGCCTCTCTCTCAAGCAGACACCGGGTCAAAACGAATACACGTAAGTTACAACAGCCAGGGGAAGAACTTGAAGAAAAAGTGTAAATCTTATTTGATACCCCAGTGATAATTACCGTGATTGACTCTCGGGATGATTGTAAATAGCCCAACTAACGCTGCCGACCATTAGGTGATAAACGCCCCATAAAGTTCTATTAATTGGCAGCCAGTGTGGGATTTCGTTCAAGGGGCCGGGTTGAATTTCAAGGCTGTGTTGTGTGGATCAGTGGTGGAGGGGATATTTGGCAGTGAGATCCTAGCCTCCGTAGCAGGCTTATAGAACTGGGGGTTTAGTGTTTTCTCGGCTGTTTTCTGATTAGCCCAGTTCTGAAAAACGGGGGTAATTCAACCAGGCCGGCCATGTTGTCTATATGCAATCAGAAGATAGCACATAAAAGCTCCTGAAGACCCCCAGTTTTTGGCATGCTATGGAGTCTAGGTAGGATTGTTGCACCAGATGTGCCGGTCGCAGTCAGGAGGGAGAGAGCAGAGGGTTCAGGCTGAAACGGTTGTGGCACGAAAAGGTAATCCCCAGGGGAAACTCGGCACATTTTTGGGCACGCAACTCTAACAGACTCGATAGCCCCTTTTTGGAACGACTTCAAGCGGCGAGAACCCCGTCAAAAATGTGCTTCAAGATCTTTCCTTTCAACTGCATCTGTCAAAACAATTCTTACCGACACGATCTACAATTTTCTATTAAAGAATGGCATTGACATTGCTCTAGCAGATTCATATTGTCGCCGATGCGTTTTAAATCTCTATTATGTGTAATGGGCCTATACGGATTAGCCTAGGACTTAATAGTTCTTTCCTCTAATCTTTACTAGCTCGAACGTCCTTCCACAGTGAACAGATGTTCCAAGTTGAAAGCCTGTCCCTTATAACGCATGAATATGGATGAGAGAACAACAGTGGGAAATCCAAGACAAGCCGAAAGTCCGTAACTCCCAAGTGTACGAGTATAAAGCCTTGTCCCTTGGGTTTGAGGATTTGTATTTTGGACCCGGCAGGGTGCGTGTGTTTTTGTCCCTCTATTGTTCCCACGTTTTTGATAATTGGCTGGCTTCAGCTAATTTATAAACTCAGAGGAGCTTCATAGTTCAATACAAGATACTGTAACGGTATGGCTTTGAAAGTAAATTAAGTATCTAATAAATATTTATGTTGTTGCATTTGTGTGGTATTAGAAAGTTCTCTCTTTTACCTCCATGGAAAGATCTAGCCAATAGATTCTAACATGTAGATTTATTGTTGTAAAATTTAAATTTTGTTCCGGAATTCCAACACATCATACAGTCACCGTGCAATTTTCAGTCGATTATACCAACACAGATTTTATCTTTTATTCGAATATGAAGATTTTTCCCTGACTTGCTTTTTTTGGCCCAGATTTGTACGTGCCATTTTTTCCAAACGTGAAATGGCCATTCTTGCTTATGAATATAACATGACGTTTAAATAATTCATACCCCGAAGTGAAAGAATGTAAATCATTGAAGGGTGTCCTCAACAATTACAAACCATGCATTATTGAAGACGACACAATAAGGCCACTTAAAACTTGTTTTCGCGAACATGGCTGCATTTTGGCCGCAACGTTTATACAGTATAACTTGCTAATAATAATTTAGTCACAACTAGTCCTTCGTAGACATAATTTTTAACGGAAATAGGGTGTGGGGCTTGCTAGTAATTTTTTTATGTTGTCATTTGTTGCGGATAGAGGTTAGAAATTCGTGGGAAACAAGAAGAATTGAGAAACATCTACTAGTATATAAATTCTTTGACGATAATGATATTAATAATGACAATAATTTCATCACAACTATGTATTCTACTTCTACACAATTTAAACGGCTGGTAGTTGTATGTCGTGATTTGTTGCCGATAGATGTTTAAAAAAATTCGTGGGAAACAGAAGAACTGATTCCTAGATCTTGATTGGGTGGATTTTGTCAGCAAAACTTATTTAACTTATATTTGATGAAAATGATAATAATGATGATAATTTCGTCAAAGCTATTTCTTCCACTACTTCTACACAATTTAAACGTAAGCAGGGTGTTGCTGGTAGTTGTATGTCGTGATATGTCGCGGACAGGGGTTAGAGAAAGTCGTGGGAAACAGAAGAGCGCGGTCCCGAATGTCCCGACGTAACGCCGTCCTGCTCTCCGGTGTCGCGTTGGCATCGCGACCCTTGTCGGGAGGAACAGGCCACTTTGTCCGGGGTAGTGTGGGTTTCACCCGGAGAATGCGAGGGTACACACACGGGTAAACAAATAGAACAGGATACTTCGGTGTTGCGGGATTAGATATATTCTCCTCGCTCGCCGTGATAACCGATAAGCGAACACTCTTTCCGATTTCCTGTGCAGATACTATCTCTTGCAGGGAGATCTGGCCCTGCATGCTAAAGCAGGCGAAGTAGAGGACTTTCTGAAAGCCTGAATAGAAAGCCCTAATTAAAAGTGGAGAACCAACAAAGGGAAAAGCTAATCAGGGGTCCACGCACCTGAATCCACGTCTCCCGCGCTAATTCTCCCAATCTGTTACCCAACAACTACAAATTTTGTCAGGAAGAGAGAGATAGGCATCTTTTAGCCTGGAGTGCTACTCCAGGCTCGCTCGCTCGCAAGCGGGACTGTGTGTGTATACGTGTGCGTGTGTACTAGTATGTGTGAGGTGGGAGGGAGGGAAATAAGGGCGATAAACGCTTCAAATTGTGAAAGTTCGGCCTCTTCGCACTTCTGGTGTGAAAAGCTGTCGACTCGTCAACGATTTGTGCGAGAGGGGAAGCCACAGGGACCGTCCGTTGTATCTCCGGAGGGAGGGAGGGTTAGACTAACCCGCAGCGTAAATTCTGTCGGGTGGAAATAGTTTAATAACGTAAACTGGAGTGATTGACACGGGGTAGTTTTGAACAAAGTGGCCGGGACAAAAGGTCCGGGCGGCACAAAGAGACTTCACGCCTCTGTGGCCGTGTCACCGCCGGCCAATCACGAAGCCCGGTACCGTGTTTATTTGCAATTAGATTTGACAGCTGGTTGGAGTAACTCGATCGGGCCCCATGTGATCGGGCGAGCTGGGGGAAGGCGGAGAAAAATTCAGCCGCGCGATCGGGTTTCCGACGTGGTCCTGTCCCAAACCCGCGCGTTTGTTCCTTCCCACAGCAGTTTCCCAACGCCATGGCCCCTAAAAACCTCTCCCTACCGACTCCCTAACCCGGCCTGGTGGTTCTGTGGAGCTATGGGAGCAAAACTGGACAGTTTCGGGCCCGAAACGGGCAGCAGACGTTGCCGTAATCAGGACCTTATTGAATATGTGTCAGGTTGATTGATGGCCGACTTTGTCATTCTATTTTCATGACTACAGGGCATATCGTGCCAGCAAGACGACCCGCTCGCCCTGTCAGTGCAGTGCATGGAAGGGCATGGGGACGGGGCGAACGCTAGAGCAGGCTGTTCGCCCGCTCTACCCCGTCTTACTACGGCTACTAGTCATCGCCGTCCTGGTCCACAGAGGTAAGGAAACTACAGCATTCCTTCTCCTTTTGTCTCGGTTTCTGTGCTAAGGTAATCCTGGTGTCCCGGAGAAAGGAAATGGAGGGGATCAGTAAAAGCGCATGCCAGCGCCGCCGAGGGTGGGATAGGGTGTCCTGAGTGAAGTGGGGAGGGCGGTTGGTTGGTTAGGCTGCTCGCCTTGGGCGTTTGGTGGACTTTTATTTTGTTTTTAATAAAACCCAACAGTTTCTCTGACATGCATGTATGTTGTTGTTTCCCACCACCAGCACATTCGGACTCGGCGTGCAGAGTGACCAAGTGTAACTCAGAGTTCGTGGCTAGTACAGCGCCGCTAAACCCGGCGATCTTTCGGGACCTGGTGCTGTACTGCCGGGCACTACGGCAGGCGACCGACTGCGCCCGGCGTACGGCCAGAAACTGCCGGGGAGACCTGCACTACCACTCCACCATACGGGGCTTCCAGGCCCAGATGCAGTCACACAACTGCACGCATGTACCCACGGACGCACCCGTAGAGGAGTTCCCACCAGTTCGCCCGGGAAGCCCCCACGAGGAACATTTACCGCCGATGTGCGCGTACCGCGGCGGCCCCAGCACAGTCTACCGCCACTGCGGGCTTTTCGGGGACCCCCATTTACGGACGTTCTACGACGACTTTCAGACGTGTAAAGTAGACAGGGCCTGGCCCCTCATAGACAACGCTTACCTAGCAGTGCAAGTTACCAACGTGCCGGTAGCTGTAGCAGCATCGCACGGATTCACCGCAACAGCGACTACTAAGGTAAGACATAATTTTATATACTGTACAGTACGCCGATGTATCTTGACTTACTTACACCGGTTTAGTTTTGTGCATGCCCCGAAGTCGCATTCCCCAAACCAGCCCCTCACAAAGTACCCCCGGTTGGGTTACAAGGTTAGAACTAAGCCCTGTGTTTACTAGCCAGGCTGTTGGGACACGCCGTCGTGCCAAAGTTCATCTACCCGCGTACCTTTTGTACACTGGAAGGCACCAGTACAAAACGTACTCTACAAGCAGAGTTTTAGGCATCCACTTGTTGTTTTATGTCGTTTGCATCGAGATTTTTTTTGTATCTTCTAAAAATCAAGCTGAAAAAAAGCCTGATAGAAAAACGCCCAAAATAAACAGAAGCCTAACCCTCTACTCGGAAAGAACACTGTAGTGTAGGCATGAAAAAAAAAGTCACACACAAATAGGGGGTACTTCCTTCGAGCCCACTCGAGAATAGGTTTTTCACAGCTCTCGATAGCGTGCATGAAATATGTATAACCCTCTTCACAGGCACTCCATCCCCTGTTCGGCCGCGATAATCACTCTATGTGGGCCCCACTGAAAAAATATACAAACTCTGAAGCTAGAAGGCCACTTCTGTCTCGAATTCAAAAGTCATCCTTTGGTAACCGAAGAGCACACTTCAGTGGCAGAAACTTGTACTGAAAATACGAGTGTATCGTAGTTCCAACTCTGCTAGAACAAAGCACTGCACAGGTTATAACATGGCCTAAATAAACAATCAGTTGAGAGGTGACCTATTTTAGCTGATTATATTCTAAGCTGGCCTAATTCGGCATCATATTTCTTGAATGACAACTTGTAATAGAAAACATGATGACTTTTCGACTAGCACAATCTTGTTATCGTGTATTGTGGTTTCTTCTGAAAATAAAGCAAAAAAAATTCTGACACATCATTTTTGCAAGTCTCCCAAAAATATACCCAAATCGCCAACAACAATTTAAGAGATATGTATTGGATCATGAGTTATTTTAGATTTCAATTTGTAAAAAGAAAGAAAAAGCAAAAAATTGACAACAACAATGATACAGCCAAGCGTTTTAAGTTTTGGATTGGATTTGCTGCTGTGATTAAGACGATTATGAAAATGTTTTTAAAAAATCAAGTCACAGATTTTTCCCAAAACTTTCCAACAATACCCCGCATTTCTCCTGCCTACAGTACAGAGGAAATAGCTGTTAATCCATGTAACAACCATCGCTTTCATGTACAAGAAGAATTTTAAGATGCCTGGTTGCTGTAACCCTGGCAACGGTTAGAAGTTTGCACTTACAAAGAAAATACCACCCATGTAGACTAACAACATTAGTAATTCTAGAGTTGGAAGCCCCCAAAAAAGGGTTGTTTCTTCCCAAGACTGGTCCAGTGTTGACTTTCGTGCCTCTGAAAAAATTACAACAACAAACGATATGATACCACTATTTATCTAGCCTAGAAGTGTCCCGTAATTTGCATACATATCAGAAGCTCTGAAGTCCTGTGCAATCCAGCTTGCCACATCTAAGGACAAACCAGGCACAATCTCAGCAAAAGGGTATATTATTAAAGAATTTTATTCCTGTTGTATTAAATGGTATTTAATTTTGATGGGCATCCAACAACAGAGCTCTTGCAAAGTTAGAGGATGATGATGCCCTAACTGGTGCACATATTCACTGCAAAACGTCAAGATCATACAGTCTCAACTTTTGTCCTTGATCTAAGGTATTGCTGATCCTTTCTTGGTGAAGGAGAATTTGAACTTGTATCCTTAGCTCCCTACATTTAAATTATTTTGAAATAGATACCCTAAAATTAGGACGATTGCTTTGACAGTTGCTATACTGGCATGTGTTTGCTTATCTTCAGAATATTCATGGCTTCAGTTGTTTGTGACAAGTTTTTTTTCATGGTAATTTTGACCTACTGCTGTTTACATAGGCAACTAAAAAGAAAACAAAATACAGGAAATGAAGAAACCAGACCTTTTCCTACTGCATCACAGCTGGGTTCCTGTAGGGCTTCTGACTTTCTTACATAAACTTAAATTTTCATCTTTTCTCCAGTTCATCACAAGTTACTTTAAGCAAATGAGTTTCAATGGTTGTTGTCTCAACTTGTTGATGTAGCAGACATATTCAAAAATCATGGATCATAATTGCAAAGAAGTAAGAATTCTGACCAAATTTGAATGGACCATTGTGTTTTTTCAAGGCTTCATTACAATACATTGCATTATTTAATTCTTTTGTGCCCTTCAGTTAGAACTTAGAAGTGATTGTGAAGGGGAAAATATTAACAGCTGTAAAACTAGAAACCATATCGACAAATCTTGGATGATTGAAGTCTTAATTATAACCAAATTTTTTAATTTGTATGCTTGTGTTTCAAAGACTCGATTGCATTTCACTTCTGCTTTCCCTGAAAATAATTGTAGAGGAAGAAAAATTTGAATTAGCCTGGGTACCATCCTGGTTACCAGGATGGTACCCAGGCTAATTCAAAGTGTGTGGTTAATAGTAGTTGGTGGGAGAGGACATAAACTGACAAGGCTAAATTTGAATAGGAGTAGAAGATGTAATTTTGACAAATCATGGATCAACACAAATTCTAACCTGAAACAATTTTCTATACAATTATCTAATTTCTGTTGTTTCCCCCCTCCAGTTGATGTTGATCGTAAAGGGAGAAGTAGAACTAGAACTAGAACCATTGCTGTAGAACTAGAAGACGTAATATATGTACTCACAAATCACGGATCATCACATGAATTTAGAATAGTAATTTGTGCTTTTGAACACCGGGAACACCACAACAACATCCAGTCATTCTAAACAAGAGTACACCGGCATCTTCTTTCCTCCACCAGGACTTCTGCATGTAGCTAGAACTTTGCTGTAAACCAATGATTAGCCAGGAGTGTTGCAATCCAGGCTATTGTTTACATTAGCACATTTTAGGAAAAAAAAATCTAATTTCTCCTGTTCCCCCTGCAGTTGACGGTGATCGTGAAGGGAGAAGTGGCGGAGTGTGCGCGGGAAAAGGTTTACCAGGCGCAGCAGAACAACCTTCCCGATGCGTTCGCCGACGGGACGCGCAGCGGCGGGCCGAACGGGATCCGCAGCCTGGTGCTGGACGTGCGGGTCCCGGGCCGTCACGTGGAGATCCACGTGCGCTACATCGACACCACGATCGTGCTTCGCCAGATCGGGAACTACCTGACGTTCGCGATCCGCATGCCGGAGGACGTGATTAACACGGGGAACTTCGACGAGGACGGGTTGCAACTGTGCGTGAAAGGATGCCCGCTGAGCGAGAGAATAGACTACGTGGAATTCCTCAGAAACCCTCCGCAGTCCTCCTCGAACACGGTCTTACACCGTAGTGAGATTGCCATGCCGAAAGACATGGCGATTCAGAAGTGCAGGCAGAGCAACGTGACAGACTTCTACCTGGATTCCTGTGTGTTCGACCTGATGACCACGGGAGACGCCAACTTCACACTAGCAGCTAAGAGTGCGCTGGAGGACGTGTACAGATTGCACCCCAACCCGGGGAGAACTCACCGAAACAGAACGATCGAGTCTACAATCTCGGGGTCGCAAACGCCCGTGAACAGCGCCCCGTCCAGAACTCTGCCCAGGCGGACTCTCTCCCTGTACATGCTACTCATCTCCTGTATAATTTTATTAACTAATTGGTCTTATTTTGTAACATAACTAATATAATAATCTAATATATATTTCAATTATAAAAAAGACTTTATATACAACGCTCACAGCACACAACAGATGTACATATGTTGAGAAGAATATGTTGTGCTGTGCTTTTTCTACTATTAATAATTACGGTAGTAGCATTAGTATCGAAGGCACTTCTTATACCTGTACAAAACTTCCCCGAGCCAAAATTGAGCGAGGAACATAACTTATAAACGCTTCAGGAAACATCACGACTCTGTGTCGCCACAGAACTCAAGCTCTACCTCTCCTCCCCTTCTCCTGACCACCGGAACACATTAACAACATTTAGATTTAAGATGCAAAGAATACTATTGGTTAGTCGTAAGCTAAACAAGGCGTACTTCCCAAGTATTAAAGCAAGGTGCCTGAAAAGTATACAAACCTAGGAGGGCCAGATTTAAGTCAGAGGCAAACCAAGAAGCATATTTTGGGAGAGTGGGCTTATGTGACCAGTAGACTCTACATGTAAAGAAGAATTCTTTAGTAAGGCCAAAAAAACAATTGCTCATGCAACTGGATATGATATTTCAAAGTTATATCCAGTTGCTTGAGTGACTGTTTTTTAGCATAACTATTACCTGGATGTCAACTGACCACCCCATGAATGTACTTCTTAGTTTGTCCCTCATTTGATGTGGTACAACTGTCCCACAAAATACCACATCTCAAGCTCATACCTTCATAACTGTTCAAGGTTTTGGAAACACTGGATTTTTCTGGTGTAGACTTCTTTAGTCAACATGACAGAAAAGGAAATTTTTACTCATTTCCCAACTGTATTCGCAGTTCTGGCCATGCTCAGCTGACATTCGAAACCTCGGCCTAACCTACTTCACCTTGCAGTTGAAGCCATTTGAACATGGCCGTTCGGTTCTTGTTACCTCAGTTCGGTTCCTGTTGAGTAAAGATAAAAACACTTTTCCCCTCTACATTTCACCCGCCTAGACGCATGTGAGGCTTAGTTGTATATTTTAAATTATTCAAAAAAGACTTACTAAAAGTATTCCCCTTCTTCTAAGGAAGTTGTAAAGAATAAAGGCCTGTGAAAGGTTGTTTCGTCTCCAGTATGAGTGTGTTTGTGTCTTGTATATTGTGTGTTGTGCATGCTCGGTTCGGTTTCTTTTAGAGCAGTATTACCTGTATCCTAGTCAGCTATTAGATTTCGCTGTAGGTATCCCTGTAACTAGTAGTGTAAGTTCTCTCGTATGTAAACCTGATTTGGGTCGCCCAAATCCCCCTACCAGGGATTATCTCCCCAATTGCTATTCCTTATCACCTATTGGGCTATTTTAGATATCTATGGTGTGCGGTGGTACACAAAGGGCCCTTTCAATGTTTGTTCAAAGGGTAAACTGCGAGTGAATTAGAAAACGTGCTTGTTGTGCGTGTGGTGAATGAATGCCGAACACCAAAAGCGGTCCCACATCAAATGGTTCCCACTCACTTGGGGGCGTCCAACAGTCGGGCTTTTTTTTTGCATGCTAATACATGGTGACAACACCGTGGAAGAAAAGAAAGAAGACATACAACTGAGGAAATCTGTTTTTCTGTCCTAAACTGTTGCCAATCATGTTTGCTCGTAGAGTCATTTTGCAAACGGATGCTGTTGTCGTTATTGTATAGGTTAGACATATACTTCTAGTCGGGCTACATAACACATGTGGACGTGACTTGTATACTTACAAGTCAGGAAATCTGTTTTTCTGTCCAAAACTGTTGGCAATCGTGTTTGACTAAAGAGTCACTTTGTAAGCCAATACTGCCTCTGTTTTGTAGCTTAGATATACTTACGTATTTTTGGTTGGACTAACACACATGTGGGACGTGGCTGGTAGTGTTTTTTGGGCCACGTTTGAGGGAGAAGGTGGGAAAGAAATTCTAGCCGCGCGACGGGAAGCATTTCTTTGGCGCAGACAACAACTGGCCGCCTGTGGTGCAGGAGAGATGGGATAAATAATACAAATACTGCGAACAAAGAACAGCCAGCAAAGGGCGCGAATTCGGGTAGGCGGGTAGGCTGGCATGCAGTAACAATACGTTACTAGTACTGTTGGGGGGAGGGGGGATGTAGCCTCCTTTAGAACTGGGGGTTTGGTTTTCTTCGGCCGTTTTCTGATTAGCCCAGTTCTAAAAAATCGGGGGTGATCTGTTGTTTATATGCAATCAGAAAATAGCACATAAGAGCTCCCGAAGACCCCCCAAAACCCCCAGTTTTTGGCATGCAATGGACAGGCTAGAAGGAATGTCGGTTTGGCCTTGCTTTTCTGGGACTGCATGGGGGGAGGGGGCGGGCAGGGCAGGCGAGACCGATCGGCCGGGAGCCGGGAAGGGACCCCAAGTATGCGGGGGCTCATTTGCATGCGGTCGGACCCAGCAGGTGCGGACCAGGTGTGAACGGTGGACACACGTGTGCACACAAATACTCGGGCATGTGTTGACAGTCGGCCAAGCACCGTGATACCAGATCAATGGTCGTCAGGGCGACGCGCATTAATTTGCTTGTTTAAACAGGGGGGGTTATAAGCTGTGCTGTGTGTGCACGCACCTCCACTGACCAGGATTACTAGTTAGACCCCGCCTCGCACGGCCACAGTGGGTGGCGAGACCGTGGCAGGTCACAAACAAGGGTTAATTAAAAAAGGCGGAGCTTCATAAACACTCCCAAATATACTAGTGTATGTTATATCGCTGCCACAGATTTTTTCCAACTGTCCAGGACAAGATTTGAAAGTTTTTGGACGAAGAAAAAAGGACGAGGAGCGAAAAATTTAGGTGAAGAAAAAATAAATCAAAGACGTTCTTCTGCAAAGTCTTCAACTCCATAGTGAGGCATAGATGGGATATGGGGACTGTCCAATAACAGAGGGGGTTCGACAAGTTATCAAATGCGTGTCCCCCAAGGCCAAACTGACGTATGACACTCCGAAATCAAATATTTGCAGGTTTAAAGTCGACACACACTATTGAAGAGTTTGTTGAAAACTGTTCTGAGTTGGCAAACAAATACCCCGCACGGGTTCGGGGCGATCGGTCCCTTGGTGACATGTTTTGACCTCCTAGGTCATGGACATTTATTTATCTAGGTTTTTTTTTACCGCGTTGCAAATAATATGTAACGTTACAGTCGAACACTTAAATCTGTTACGTCGATGATGGTTAGACCAACTTAAATCTGTTGTGACACTAAAAAAAACTACCACTTGCAGTAGAGTCGATTTTTTCCTCCAATGTGATAAAAAGTAATGTCTAAGTTTTCTAATTTTAGTGTTAAAATGATTACGATGTATCATTTCATACAAGTTAATGCCAGGTTTCTTAGAGTCAATTAGTTTATTAAATACCCACATAACCATATATTCTGCTTTCATTCAAAACGATTTAGCTAATATGAAAACTCAACGTAGGCTTGAAATGACATTGACGATAACAAAAATGTGTGTGGGGGGGGGTGCTCTCCCATATGGAGCCCTAAAACAGTTGTAATGGTCTCCTCCACCCGTCAGCATCAACATTGGTCCTTCCCTTCTTCCTCCTCCTTACCCCACCCCACTCCCAGCACGAACCTCCCCCAATCGCCGCGAACAAATTGATCATTGACCGATCTACCAACGAGTTACAAAGCGATGAATACCATTGCCTGAGGGTGTGGAAGGCAGCCGGGCTATCTGGAGCTGGCAAAGCCGACTCTCTGACTGACTTCCCCCGAAAAGTCCCCGGTGGGATTTCAACCCGAGACAGCCGCGCGCATCTGCTAAACATTTGAAGCGCGGATCCTGTTGGCACGCAATTTACGGCACGGATGCCTGCCTTGATCCTGGCAGGAACTCCGGTAGATTGCACGGTCACGTCGGGAAAGTGTGGCGTGTCAGCAGCGCCCACATGTGGAAATGGAAAGCTTTGCAGGAAGCTCGCCTTGGACTTGATCCTGGCAGGAACTTCACGGTCACGGCGACAGGGTGGGGACAAGTGGAACGTGTCAGCAGCGCCGACAGGCGGAAATAGAAAGCACTGCAGAAGTACAACCCGTCAGTAGCGCCGCCCTGTCGAAATTTTAATCTGTGATACAAAAAGAAAACCTTATGATGAACCCTCGTTAGGCGCCCCCGGGCGGTTGGGAGTTTCGATACTACCACATTGAGTTATTGAGCGAGTTTTATAAAACGTTAATGCGTTCTTTAGCCGGCCATCCTACAACCAGCCGCCCAGGGATCCTAAACGACGTTGCCGGCTGGGTGTAACTAGAGTAGAGATTTTCCAACTAAAAGCCTTCTAACCAATAAACGGGTTTATCAATTTATGGAAATTAAATATTACTTTTTTGCAAACAGAAAGTTGTGCAATACAAGTTTAGAGCACTCACAATGCCGTTTTATGATATCCACAAAAATATTTGGAATCGCCCAACGCTGATAATTTTATAAACGTGTCAATGTAAATGGCATGTACATGCATATGTGCATGCGTCAGTGTGTGAATTTGTAATGTGTGTGCATGTAAATGTGTGTTCGAACACTTACGTGTGTATGTATGTCTGCATGACTGTGTGTGTGTCTGTGTAAGTTCAATTGACAGAGAAGACGGTTGTCTGTAAGAGAGAAGACAAGAAGTCCGAGGAATCAGTGACATTTATTTGCTCCAACCCTCGCAGGCTAAGAACACATGGAGGTGGTCCCTGGTCGGACCACTGTATGTAGGTTTGATGGGTTCTGGGGACAGTAAGTAAAAATGGCGGTACGGTATTGCAGACTGGAAAATAAAGGCTTCATCTCCTTAAATAATTACTTTTCTGACACGGAAAGCATCACAAAGCACTGTCTATCCTCCACAAGTCTCTACCTGTAGCCTGGGTGCCAGGGCCAGAATACAGGCTAGCTCCATGGCTCCAAGTCTAGCCTGGATGCCAGTCCGTTGTCAGGGCCAGTGTACAGGCGAGCTCCTTGGCTCCAGGGCTAGCCTCTGTGCCGGACTTGCAAAGGCCAGTATACAGGCTAGCTCCTCAGCTCCAGGACTAGCCTGGGTGCCAGACTGTGGCCAGGGCTAGTACACAGGTTAGCTCCTTGGCTCCAAGGCTAGACTGGGTGCAAAGGGCCAGTATACAGACTAACTCCTTGGCTCCAAGGCTAGCCTGGGTGCCACAAGGCCAGTATACAGGCTAGCTCCTTGGCTCCAGGGCTAGCCTGGGTGCCAGACTGGGTGCCACAGGGCCAGTATACAGGCTAGCTCCTTGGCTTCAGGACTAGCCTGAATGCCAGACTGTTGCCAGGGCCAGTATACAGGCTAGCTCCTTGGCTCCAAGGCTAGACTGGGTGCCACAGGGCCAGTATACAGGCTAGCTCCCTGGCTCCAAGTCTAGCTTGGATGCCAGTCCGTTGTCAGGGCCAGTGTACAGGCTAGCTCCTCAGCTCCAAGGCTAGACTGGGTGACACAGGGTCAGTATACAGGCTAGCTCCTTTGGTCCAGTGCCAACCTGTCCCCCAAAGAAATTTCTATACACACTTCTCGATCTCAGGGTCTAACTTGGGGATGGCCTGTATTTTTGGTGCTGAGAACAGTTTGGCATCCAGGTTACTCTAGCAGACGGTTAACGTAACACTCGATATATGCCTTGTGCGAGGGGTGATGTTGAGGCATCTAAACGGCTTATAAATATAGAAGTGTGCCATTATTTCGCGATGCCTGCCTATAAAAAAATGGCTTCACAGCTTAAGTCAAACCCACTGCCGAGGAAACGTGTGCAGACGCCATTGCCACTGGAAGTTTCGTCTGCACAGAGACTTTTGTTTTTCTTCACGACTATTTAACATCAGAGGGCATAAATACAAGCATCGGAACCTGTAAATTATTATTAAGTTATCTTCTCTTCCCTATTTACAACAGCCGTTTTTGTAACAATCATACAAATAGTTTATTATTCATCTGTGATACTCTGTTTGAAAATTGGTCTCGTGTCCACGTAAAGTTCTTTCTTTTTTCCTCTCTTTACCTCTGGTGCAACATATCATTTTCACTAAGACAGGATTCTCCTCCTGACGCGAATGTCTGTCAGTGTCTCGAGTCTGTTCTTTCGTTACTTCTATCCCCGTGGTCGAGGGGAGATCTGTGTTCTAAGGGCGATCTGTGCTCTAGAGGCGAGCGGTGTTCTATCAAAGCCCTGTGGTCCTTTGGGTCCTCCCTGGTTCTACTACTAGAATGTTCCTGCGTGTTTGAGGACCTGTGTTCGCTACTGTCTTTCCTCGACTTCTTCTTGCCGTCCGAAGACGAATAAGAGTCATCCTTTTTCCTGCGCTTGTGGTCCGACTGAGAATGGTGCAACCTCTGATCCCCGCCGCGTTCCCCTCCCGAAGACGAGTGACCACCGGATTCGGTGCGACCGCTCCGATGCGAACCGTCTTCCTTGTTCCCGGCGCGGTCTCGGTGTCTGGAAGAAGAGTCCCGGGACGAGCCTGAGTCCCGATCTCGGTGGTCCCGCGAGGACCGGTAGTCCCGGTCGCCACGCTCGCGATCCCGGTGGTCCCTCTCCCTGTCCCGCTCGCGGTCACGATCCCAACGGTGGTCCGCGTTGTACCGGGAGGAGTCCCGCGTCCGGTGGGAATCGTAGTCGCGAGCGCCCGGCCGGTTGTACGCACTGCTGACCTCCCCTCGATGCCTGAAATGTAGTCAAAAGCATAGCTGAAATTGATATGCATGTACAGATATCTCCTCGGCATTAAAACCATCAGTCGAAAGGAGATCATACTATCAATTGTCAAAGGCACTGCACACACATTCCCTCACTACTCCTTTATTTCTCTCTAGTTGGTCACTTTTATTCACTTCATCCCAGTACAAGTAAAACACTTTCAATCGCAGGCACTAGGCAGGTTTGTCAAAGGAGATTAGAAATCCAGATAGAACATAATCAACAAACGGTAAATTCTCTGAGGAGTAAAATGTTTTGGATATAATCTGCTATCTGATGAAAGCTAGGGGGTTTCTTGAGAGTTCCTTACCTTTCCCTGAAGGGGTCCCTGCCGGGCTGGTACCTGTCGTGCCCCCACCTGTCCGCCCCGCCTCCCGTGCCGGCTCTCCCCGCCGTGTGGCCGTAACTTGAGCTGGTGCCGGGCCATGGGCCGTTACTCGTGAAACTGCACAACAAAAACATGTCTTAGTACAGGCACTAGACATAGTAGAACACATACACACACAAGCAAGCACACACAAACACACACACACACACAAAAACACACACACACACCAAAGCAATACCATTCTCATGAGCGATCAAACAAATCCAAAGCAAAGGCCAGCAGACCCTGTTGCACTTTGTGAAGGCATCTTCACCACGTGTGCGTGTTGGCTTCCCCCCCCTCCCCCAGCCACTGCTAAGCAGACACCCCTCCCTCCCCCCTTGCTGTGTCTCCCGTCTCACCTGTCCCTGCTAGCGGAGTCACTTCCCCACCCTGACGTCCTCTCGGAACCCTGAGAAGGCCTCTTCACCACGTGTGCGTGTTGGCTGTCCGACGGTTCTTTCTTCACGATCGTGGAGTTGGAAGTCGCCGTCGGCTTGGTCTTTTCTTTGGTCTGCTTCTTTGGGAAATTGGGGAAAGGACCTCTAGGTCAAGCTTTTCTTGCTTTATTTAAATTACAGCAACACTACTGTATGCAAATTCTTCACAAAGCACTTTTTTGACTTTGACTAACCTAGTTTTATCTGGTAGAGGTTCATTTTTTTCATTACATTTTGACAATACAGATAGTGACTGTCCATGAGACTGATGTTAAGTGATCTTAAAGATACAAGTATTCAGGACCAAGTCACAAAACTTTGTACTGTAAGGCATGACATTCCTTATGAAAAAATGGCCAGCTTCTTTTACAAAAGGAAATCATTGAACAAAAATAACTTTTAAGTGCTAGATATGATAATCAACAAAATTAACAAACCTCTTTCTCCTCCTCCCTCTTTTTGACAGCATGTTTGTATAGTTTGAAGAGTTTCCGGGCATCGAACTCCGTGAACTTGGATACGAATATCCAGAGATTACTGGAAAGACGACAGAAACATTGTCAGTCATGAATGGACAAGAATGGCACAGACACTAAATTTCTTTTATTCAACACAAGTTACAGTAAATTAAAGCACTTAATAGTACATTACAACTTCGTCATAACAAAGACACCTTAGCTATTTCTACACTGAGTTGATAGAAAGTTTAGATATGCATGTTACTATTGTTAGTTAACCCCAACAAAAACATTTTTCAAGCAATTGTATGTACCCTCTCCTGATACATAGACTTCAAAAACAACTGCATTGCATATTTCTAAATCTAAGTCTGATGGCATTTTTTTTATTATGTGTGCGTGTGCCAAATTGATAAAATTAAGATCCACACTTACTTTCTCCACTTCTTGACTTCCTCGGCGTCTGTCCATTCCTTCAGGCACTCCATGATGCGGTCACCTATTTTCAGCAGGCACTGCCTGGTGTGGTTCAGCTGTTCCTCCTCCGTAAGGCCCTCCTCAGGCTTGTCCAGCTGTTTTAGTGCCTTTTTAACTGGTCTCATTCTCTCCTTGCACTGTTCAGGGGAAAAGATATGAAACAGAATCATTCGATGTCCGGTACAATTCTTCCAAGCTGCAATTTTTATGTGTAATCTAAACAAAAGGCAAAACTGCTGAAGACATGCACTAAGGGGACTGATAAAATCTAGTCAATGTGACAGGTGGTCACTATAGACAGGAGTCTAAATGCTTGTGTCAATGGGAAAATTATCTGAGAAACCAGCAAAAAGTGGTTCTAATGTAGGTGGTCACTGGTCGAGATTTGACTGTACTGTACTCTTGTGGCTGAAAAGAATATTTTCATTAAACAAGAAATCCTCACATCAATACATACCATGTTGAAGGTTTCCTTGCCCAGATCGTCCATGTCTTCTAACACAGAGTGTTGTGATGCGTCCGGGTCCAGGTCTGTGTTCAGGGGCTCTTTCTTGTTCTTCTCCTTGGGTTTTGCTGGTGTTGTTTTGTCAGCAGACTGAGGGGAATAATAAACAAAGGTATTAAGAGAATAAATCAGACAGTAATACATTATAAGTATTCTTAGTTACAAAATCACGTAGAAAAACTTAGAGACATTAACCATAACCTTGAAGATACTAGTCTGTAGACAAATTCAAATCTACAACCAACGGTAAGACTTGGAGAAGAGATGCTGTTCTACTAACCCGAGGGATCGTTAAGACTGTCACTAAGCAAATTTGTTGACGAAAAAAAGAAGAAAGATGTACCCTTTGACAATTTTGAAAAAAAAAAAAAAGATGAACTCTTTGACAATTTTGGGGGTTTTGGGTTTCTTGGCCCGTTTGACTTTAGTCTTGACGACGGGCTCCTTGATGTCGTTTTTTTTATTCCTTACTTCCTTCTTTTTTTTGTAATGGCAACTTATTTAAGTGGCACTGCCTAGAAATTATTACTGAGCAAATTAGTTTTATAAAATATCATACCTCTTTAACAATCTTGGGTGTTTTGGGTTTCTTGGCCCGTTTGACTTTAGTCTTGACGGCCAATTCCTTGATGTCCGTTTTGTCACTTTTTTATTCCTTCTTTCCTTCCTTTTCTTGTAACCATAACTTATTTGATTCCTAGAAGTTGTCTCTTGACCATGTACTAAGCAAATAAAAACAAACAAGTACCCTACCTCTTTGACAATCTTGGGGGTTTTCGGCTTCTTGGCCCGTTTGACTTTAGTCTTGACGACAGGTTCCTTGATGTCAGTTTTGTCATTGCTGTCCTCCACCTCCCCCTCTTCGAGCGGTTCCCGATGCTCCTCTGGATCGAAGTTTGGTTCGTCCACCGGAGCCTCGTTCTCCTTCCGCTCCACGAACTTGACCTTGGCCTTGGGTCTCTTCACCGCGGTCGGGTCTTTGGGCTGTTTGGGCATCCGGGGTCTTCTCTCCTTCTTGATGACCTGCATAAATGTACGACAACAGGAGAAACTGAGTTTGTGATTAGGCCACACTGATTTAATTTTATGGATTACATCTGTGTGCACATTGAGTTTCGCCTGTTCACACAAGAAAAAAAAATCACCTCCTCTGATGCTCTGGCCTGGGTGCCATCCCCTGTGGTCCATGGTACATGTAGTTAGGGAGCCGGCGGTAACTATAGAGGATGGCAACGAGGCTGCTGAAGCTCCATGGAACTCCAGAACACAGTACAGTACCGACTCATAAATGCCACAAAAGGCCAGCACGTGCTGGCTTGTTGTAAAAGTCACTATGGACTACCACAAACTTACAATACCAGCTTTGTATTCCTGTGGTTTAGCAGCATTTTTTTGGCCTGATTTTTTGGCCTGATTTTTGATGTGGTCTCCAAAAATTCAAGATTACTTCATTTTAGCACCAAACCCAAGACCTGCCTCACCTTCCCCTCTGCGAGTGCCTCCTTCTTGACTTGGTCCTTGTTCAGCAGTCTGATGAGGTACTCTGCTCGGGACTGCAGGTGTTTGGCCTGGGGCTTTTTATCCTCATCCAGGAGAATCTGTGGGATGGAGAAACAACATTAATTAGTCATTAGTCAAAGATGCTAGTGTGTGAAAGGCAGTGTGGTGTGTGTGTGTGTGTGTGTGTGTGTGTGTTTGTGTTCAGTGTGTGTTTTGTGTGTGTGTGTGTTTTGTATTTGTATTTATTAAGAATGAAGAGACTCATTACACTGGGTCAGCCAAGGCAGCTCATGCTGGTAACAGCTGACCCACAATACAGACAAACATACAAAATAAGAGTGTGCGTTTGTGCGTGTGTGTGTGTGCCTGTGTGTGTGGGTGTGGGTACATGTGTGTGTGTGTACATGTGTGTGTGTACATGTGTGTGTGTGAGTGCATGTGCATACCTGTGCACATGAAGTTTTATACCTTATCTGACAGATTTAGCTCAGGGTCCATCTGCACTATATCCCAGCTGCCCATCCCGTACTCGTGTGTGTGTTTGTGTGTGCGTGCGCGTGCGTGCGTGTATGTGTGTGTGTGTGTCGGCTACATGCTTGTGCACATGTAGGACCTACCTTATCCGACAGATTTAGCTCCGGGTCCATCTGCACGGTGTCCCAGCTGCCCATCCCGTACTCGTAGATGCCCACCAGCAGAGCGGAGTCCTCCTCCGCAGCCCAGTCCACGTCCCAGTGGGCCAGCTTGGCCCTGCACGGCAGCCGGAACTTCTTCCTCTCCTCTGGGTCCTCGGGAATCGCCTTGGCCAGCGGCAGCATCTCCTCCTCGTGTCTCAGGATGGACGGAGCGTTCACCGTCACTGTGGACAGCTTCAGGGTCGGGCCGCGCTTCTTTCCTGTCATCAGAGGAAACAGCAACAGTTAATGATTTGTTTTGTATATTTGTAGTACTTATCTGCACAAAAAAAATACAGAAAAATTAATCTAAACACGTGAACAGGAGAGAAGAAGCTTGAATGGCTGATACTAAGCCCTTCTCCTTTAAACTTACCAAATTATAAATGCAATCCTAATTAGAAGAATAAAATAGAAGACAAAGCAGATGGACTATGGAGCTTCTTGGAGTTCTACATGAAAACATAATGTGGAAACCGAACTGTGTCTCTATTCAGAAGCTGACAGCAACATACAAGAGAGCTCTATCATTACATAACAGGCTTTGTCTATTTGATGCTTAAAGGCTTGAATGGGTTGAAAAGGTGTTAGGTTACAATTATTCCAAAAATGTTGCTAATCTAAATAAATAACCAGATAAGGTTTCTAACAACAACTTGCCATCGAATTCTGGGTTCTCCTTCATCTGTTTCTCATACTCCTCGATAGCCTTGACGCAGCCGTCGTGTAGCAGGTCTCCCAGTCGCTTCAGGTCTGCGTACGACTTCTCCTGCAGCTCCGCATCGCCTGCTATAGCCTCTAACCTGGAGGGGGGGCAGACACAGGGACCACAGTTATCAAACAAGGACTGAGGTGTTAAAAAATAAGCTATAGCCTCTAACCTGGGAGACAGATGCAAGGACACATAAACAAGTTGATATGTAGAACGACAACTGTGGTTTAGGAGATCAATCCATAACAGTAAGTGATGAGGGACCATAACAAAAGGAAAACCTTGTACACGATATTGGAAGGATATACAGAAAACACAGATTGACAGATATGGTACAATTTTAATGATCTAACATTCTTAGATGGAACACTGCAAATCTTTAGCCAGAAGCTGTAGGCTGATGCAGGTTGTACTCACCTTGTGAGGGGCATACCAAACTTCTTGTAGCTCTTAACAAACCTGAAAGGCAATGAAAAAATGTACTGTGAAATGAAAATATGCTTAGTAGGGGAAGAAGCAACAATATTTTTAAAGCTTTTCTTTGAGCAGAAATGGTTATTTACTACTCTTAATAAAGGCCACTGAATTGTGCAGTGTTGGGTACAGTATATTCATTGATACATCACCAACTTGTCTGTACTCATGTTTCTTTTACCCATTTTGTAATTATGTATTTTGTCATTGTGTTTTACTTTCGTTTTATGTTTTTTAGTACAAGGCATCACAAAAGCAACTATGCTTCTTGCCTTTTTTTTTCTTTCAATTTGAGGCAGCCGCCTTCAAATAGATAAAGATTCTGCTGCCTTTTGGGGCTAGTACGAAATGGGGTTCGCCAGGCCTCCATCCGGGTGATTTGTAGTGAATCACCAACTCCCAGACAGTGATAGTTTTGTACCATCGCACACCGGTGCATGCCCCTTACTCTTTTTTTCGAAAGGTGCGGTGGGTTCTTTAACGTGCGCGGGGTATGGCTCTCCCCAAACACGGGACCTCCATTTAACGTCCTATCCAAGGGACGTCCCTAACCGAGGCTAGGTACTCATTTACACCTGAGTGAAGTGAGGAAAGTCCAAAGGGCATTTCCCAAGGGCATTTCCCAAGGGCACAAGATCAGTGACAAGGGACCTCCTGGTTCCGAGCCAAGGACGCTACTGCTACGCCACATGACCCCGCAATATATGTCAATAAAAGAAAAAAAAGAAGTACCTCCTGACTTCGGGGTCGGAGAAGCCCTTGATGGTGTCCCTGGGTACGGTCCTGGGCCGGCCGCGCTTGCGAGGCTTGGCGTCGGCGTCGCTGTCCGAGTCACTCTCGCTGCTGGACGAGGCGCGTTTCCGCTTCCGCCCGCGACGGGTCGAACCCTCCGACTCACTCCCGTACTGCAGCTGAGGTGGAGATGTTAACATTTATTTATTCATTTATTTATTTATTGCATTGGGTGTTCAGCCCTCACAGTCAGGGCAGCCCAACTAGCCTTTGGCTATTACAATGGGCTTGCCCAGCTGACAAGACATGACTAAACATTACGGCAACATATAAGGTGGCTTAATCTGCAAGACACATGTAACATTCCATTCACAATTTACACACATCAAGAGCACTACAACATGCCCGGCAGGTTTTTAGTTATTAAGGGGAGGAAAGAAGGTAGCAAGAAATTTAGTAAGTGCAGTTCACAACATTGGGGATTGTTGGGGATTCAAACCTAGAACCTATATAATAATAAGTCAGCAACCCTAACCACAATACCCTTTATGAACTGTCTAACTGGGATTTGAACCCAGAACCTTTAGATTCTAAATTAGCAACCCTAACCACAAGACCACCCATTACAACCACTGAGATTCTAACCCAGAACCAGAAGAACCTTTAACACAATCCTTAGACCACCCCACCTTGGTGACAAACTTCCTCTGCCTGGGCGGTAGATGCATCTCGATCAGTTCTCGTTGTTTTTCCTCGTCGTCGACCTTCTGCCGCTCGGCGGCGGGGATGATGTCTTCCCACGTCTTCACGGCCGGCTCCGGCGGGAGCTCCTCTTCCATTGTGGAGAAGTTCGCAACTTTGAACTGTGAAAGCAGCTCGTGCCCTGCGCCCGCGTCGTCTACCATTTCTGCTGTCTCCGCACGGCGCAGGATCTCATCTATGTCCATTTCCTGTTAGGACCAATAACTTTATCTATCATGGTGGGTTTGTGGTAAGAGGGAAAAGGGGGCTTTCACAGTGATTTGACTTCACACTTGAAGTCTGCAGAAATTATATTAAATCACTGAATTCTTTGACTGAAATATGCAAATATTCATTTATTCATACATTCATTATGATAGTAACATCTTTTTCTCGAAACACAACAATCATCATTCATGAAACTTAACTGACAAACTTACAGGCATCTCTTCTTCCTCCCCTTCATTCTCCTTGAAGAGGTCCTCAGCACCAAATTTCAGGATAGCAGACAGCTCTTCCTTGTTAAAAGGTGTGGAAGTGCTAGAACAAAAGGAATAATCATTGATGTAATTGTAAACTCTACAAACAATTCTACCAGGTCACACATATCAGTGACTGGGAAAAAACAATCTACGATGCAATGTCAGCCAATAAACTGTGCTAAACTAGAGCTTTCTAAAGCACACTGTTTTTCAAGGTGGGAGTAGGTATATGTAACATGGCAGATATATGTGTATGGGCGTTAACCATAGTCAAAGTCATACTTTGTACAGCCACTTAGCACAAAGTCATTCTCAATCATTTTTCCTATCAGTTTGAAACGTCATGTTTATGTTAGATATTGTAGTGAAAATCATGTGGCATCACGCACCTTGCAAGCCAATATGCTAGCTGGATTCCAGAACCTTTTCATTTGTTAGTCCATTTCACTTTATATCAATCAACATTTTTCTGTATGTTGAAGAGCAGTGTTCTTTGCATGATATCAAACTCCATAAGCTGCATACAGCAAATTACCAGGCAACACACAGGCATGCTAAATTCCAACATGTCACCTACCATAGGTTTCCACCACCACTTTGTTTTCAACATGAAAGATGAAGGACAAAACATTTTTTAAACTACTGTAACAGGAACTTTGTTTATCCTTAAGTGAATTCCTATGTTTCATTAAAATGTTATTGTAATTTATTGAGCTCCAAGAAGAATAGTGTTCACTACATGAAAAACACTGATGGAGATCTGGATAAAACAAAACCACATTCTGGCATACTCATTTCCACCTGAGGGAAGTCGTGTTGAGTGCCTTTCCCAAGGGCACAAGGTTGGTGACTCAGCAGGATTTGAACCCGGGACCTTTGGGTTTTGAGCCGAATGCTCTGCTGTTATGCCACACAAATCCACAAACCGAATGTAGCTTATGTAGTAGCGTGCGTAGTCCAGTGGTTAGCGATCCTGCCTCTGGACTAAGAGGTTGGCAGTTTGAATCCCGGCTGTTGTCGCTCACCCGACATGCACACTACTGTTTAGGGTCGCAGTCCTTAGGACGGGACGTTAAGCCGTGGTCCACTGTTCATTGCGCTTGTCGAAAAGAGCTAGGAGAATTTCCCTGGTACAATGAACCTGTAAATACTGTACATAGCACCTGTCTTCTGTCACGACCAGTGGAAGAGTAGCTCTTCAATGAGCTAAACTGGTTCGAGATCACTTTCACAAACTGAATCTGTTGCTCACCTGGAAGGAGCAGATGACTTGGAGAGGACAGTCCGTCCCGATGTGTCCATCCTCTGGATCACCAGGTGGTCCAGAACCATCTTCTTCTTCGCTCTCTCGATGATGTCCTCCTCCACACTGCCTTTGGTCACCAGACGGTAGATGTTCACCTGTGGGGGGACAAAAGGCAAGGGTTAGGAAGGTAAAAAAACAGATTGTGTGCAACTTAGCGTTGTGGTCTGTGTTACACAAGGAAAGGAGGTCTGGAAGACAGCCGCCCACCTATACATGTGGATGTGCAGAAAAGACACACAGGTCTACAAGCGGATGGCATGGGGAAGGCTCTGCAATACAGAAGTTTAAAGCTATGTGGTTCTAGTGGCAGAGTCTGAAGAGAACTGGCACTCAACATAAGACAAGTATCATGTTAGGTTTAGAGAATGCCTCAATTTGGCCGCACTGCACTTAAAATTTCATCTAAACTGAGGATGATCGGGTGAAGATCTTACCAATTCTTAGGCATCACATTTCTAGGAATCAAAGGGAAAGCATTGCTAGAAATGTTGCACAGTAGGCTAGTGTGTATCTTCCCCCCACCTGTTTCCGCTGGCCTATCCTGTGTGCCCTGGACTGTGCCTGGATGTCGTTCTGCGGGTTCCAGTCGGAGTCGAAGATGATGACGGTGTCGGCCGTGGCCAGGTTGATCCCCAGCCCTCCCGCTCGCGTTGACAGCAGGAAACAGAAGTCCTGATGAAAGGACAAAAGAACATTTGAACATCTGTTCTGTTACAAATACACCAAGCCTGAGCATCAGTGTGCAAGCACATCTAACCCTCGGAAGACGAGGACCAATTAACATTAAAGCGGATAGTGAGTGTGTGTGTGAGTGTGAGTGGAGTGTTTGCCGTGCATTGGTAGGCCACGAGTTTGATCTCCAACCCCCCGCTCGTGTAGACAGCAGAAAACATAAGTCCTGATAGTGGTACAGAAACATATAAAAACCTGTGCTACCACAAATATAAAATAGGAGTAGAATGTGTGCCTTGGATTTGGTAGTTTTATCCCCAGCTGAGGCGTACTAAAGACTTGAAAAATGGCACGTACTGCTTTCTCTGCCTAGCACCCTGCTTTTAGTATAACCCAGATATGCTGATGGTATCAGAACTTGGGTAGACCCTAGAGCATGGGTCCAATTGTGAAGAGCACACACCAAGCTACTACTTTTCTCTCCTTGCTGGCTCAAGGTATAACCATCAAAGGTTTGATGAACAAAGGAGCAATATTGGCCAGAATACAAGAGGCTTTCGACAATCACAACACTAGACGTGAGCCAGAGACTCAGAAAGTTCCCAAAGATAGAGGAAGAGTGAGACTAACCTGAGATCCCTCAGCATTGAAGTGGTCCAACGCTTGTCTTCTAATCTCACCCTTGATGGAACCGTCCAGTCTCTGTAACAAATGGACAGAACAGATAAATACAGACATGCCATGTGATACTGAATGTGCAAACTCTTCTTTTATAATGGTTGTCAGCATATATTTATAGAAAGAGAGAGAGAGAGAGAGAGAGAGAGATATGTAATTGACCTTTCGATATGAGATACCTAAGGCCATTTGGACGGGTAGCAAAAGTGTAGGCCCTGGACATGGAGAACCTAACCAAGGGAAGCAAGGGCCTAGCTACTCTACTAGGCACACAGGCACATGTACCTGTTCCTTACTTGGAATGGGAAGTGTTTCATAGTGAGGTACTCAGTCAGAATATCCAGGGTTAGAGTTTAAGGGTCAGGGTTATGGTTTAAAGGTCATGGTTAGGGTTAGGGTTACAGGTCATGAACCTTACCTGGAATGGGAAGTGTCTCATGGTAAGGTACTCTGCCAGGATGTCAAGGGTTAGGTTTATGGGTCAGGGTTTAAGGGTCATGGTTAGGGTTAGAGGTCATGAACCTTACCTGGAAAGGGAAGTGTCTCATGGTGAGGTACTCTGCCAGGATGTCCAGCATGCGGACCATTTGGGAGAAGATCAGGACGCGGTGCCCCGTGTCCCTCAGCCGAACCAGCAGCTTGTCCAGCAGGAATAACTTTCCACTGCTCCTCAGGAGTTGCTGCAAGACACACACGCATCTTAAGAAAGCAGTCTTTAGACTTAGACTTTAGCAACAGAGCAGGTTCATAAGGCAGGGCTGGAAAAAAGCACCTACCCTTAAAATTTAGGTCCAGAGGAAATGAGTAGAATGTCTGCAATACCTCTGAAAGTTACTACCTCTCTACATACGGACCACCTAGCCAATGTGACCACTGTTTTGATGGTCACTTATAAGTTATATATTTTTCCCATTGACACAAGCTTTAAGCATCCTGCCTATAGTGAACACCTGTCCACATAGACCAGATTTTATTGGTCCCCTGTGGCTTTTGGCAAGTTTTGACTGTACAAAGGCAAGAACTTTGCAATCCAGACAGAACTGAACAAGCTTGCAGATGTGTCCTATGTGGCAAAGAATGCCAGTCTTCAATAGGACTCTTTTGAATAGGCTAGAGCTGATGCTGTAGGATTTTTATGTCACTTCAGGGTTTCATTATTGTTCAAAAGTAAGAGGCTCTTTACACATCAATGTACTATTAATGATTTTATAATTAATGTGTAATGCTTTTAAATGAATGTTACAATTGACGAAATCCATCCTGGTGCTGCGAAGTCGTTTGAAAATAAACCATTTAAGTTTGATTGATTGATTGATTGGTTCTACTATGGTCTATACTGATCAGTAGAGGCTAAGTACTAACCGTGACGAGGCTCTGTCCAGGCGGAGGGTCCTCCGGGGGTCTGACCAGGAAGGAGTGGTTACAGCACTTCTTCAGCTCCATCATGATGTTCAGGAAACTGCTGGTGTTCCCCTTCATCCCCTTCGTCAGGGCCTTGTAGTTCTTTGTCAGAATCCACCTAGGAGTAACGAAAAAACGTTTGTACCATACTTTAAATGTAAAAATGTTTGTTCCATACTTTAAACGTGGGGTCGTGTGGCATAGCGGTAGCATGTTCGGTCCAGACTCAAGAGGTCAAGGGTTCGAATCCTGCCTGATGCTACCGATCTTGTGTCCTTGAGAAAGGCACTTTACACGACTTTCCTCACTTCACTCGGGTGTAAATGAGTACCTAGCTTCGGTTAGGGACGTCCCTCGGATAGGTTGTTCAATGGGGATCCCGTGTTTGGATACGGAACAGGATTACTTTATTAGGGGATAAAGGAGGCAGTTTACATCAGGGCCCATCAACCTTCTCTGAACTGTGACTGTGGTAGATTCCGTCTTCTCACCACTTTTCATGTGATCCTGACGTTTTTGACTTCCGAAGAGTCAGCGAGTGCATCACACGTCTGACAAAGGTTGACGAGATCGACTGAAAATTTATTTTTGGTGAGTTTCCTTCTTGGGCGGGAACAAAGCTTGAACCAACACAGATGAGCTTTTATTTGAGTGTCTGAACCTGTAAAACTGTTTCTGTATGGCCAACATCTCCACCCTGAGGATCTGCTCCACCTTAGCAGGGTTAGGGTTAAAGTTAGGGTGCAGGGAGAGGGTTAAGACCTAATACAGAAGGTTTCTGTACCTATAAAACTGCAGTAAGACCTTGTGGAAGGTTTCCTTACCTGCAAAACTGTTTCTGTATGGCTGACATCTTTGACATCTGACTGAGGATTTGCTCCACCTTAGCAGGGTTAGGGTTAAGGTTAGGCAACAAGGAGAGGGTTAAGGTGCAGGGAGAGGGTTAACAAACTTGTTCAGACCTTGTAGAAGGTTTCCTTACCTGTAAAACTGTTTCTGTATGGCCGACATCTCGACTCTGAGGATCTGCTCCACCTTGGCGGGAAGGGACTTCTCCACGTCTTTCTTGACCCTCCTGAGGAGGAAGGGCTCCAGCTCCTTGTGCAGGCCAGCGTAACCGTTCTTGTCGGCGTTCTGATGCTCATCCTCAAACTCTTCCCACTTCAGGAACCTGCAACAGGAGGGTAGCACATTACAGTGACATCTAAGTGGTCAGAGCTGTAGAACCTTGAGGCCATGGGTTCAAATCCCTAGTAGTAGTAGGCCAAAAAGTTGTGCCCTTGGGTAAGGTGCTTTACACCTATTTTTTCACTACAAGACAACATCACAAACCAGCAATGGAGGAGCGATAGGAACAGAATCTGCAACAGAAGGGACAACGAAAACCTCTCTAACTGGCAATGTACCGACCCTGACTGTCAATCACAATTAGCAGTTCAACCAATGATAGCATGAAACTGTACCTGCACAAGATTAGCCAGTAAGTTAAATGTGTACTCCCTTTCTTTGTGTTAAAATAGCAATCACACAAAAGGACTAGAGAGAATGATTCATCTGGAAAATCTACTTTCTACAGAACAAGTGGGGTAGCAAATCAGTCAATCAAGGACAAAAGTATAAAGATTTGATTTGATTACAAGTGCAACACAAGCAGTGATTGCTAGTGTTGTGCATCACAGAGAAATACTGTACAACCGTCAAAACAAAAATAAGATCTGTTGTACCTGGCAGGCATGATGAAGAAGAGCAGAGCCCACAGCTCCTTGAGAGAGTTCTGCAGCGGTGTGCCCGTGATCAGCAGTCTGTGGTTCGAGTCGAAGCCCTTCAGGGTTTTGTACAGGAGAGAGTCATCGTTTTTCAGTCTGTGGGCCTCATCAACGACTAGACATGCCCACTCTACTCCACCTAGGAATGACTGGGGCAACAAACAAACAACAATCAGTAACGTCAGTGAAGGTTAGACATCCAGTATGATACGCCAAAAAGCAGTTACTCAAGCAACTGGATATGATTTTGGAAACGGTCAGACGTTTCAGCTAGTATCCACTAGCTTTTGTCAGTGACTGTGAGACCAGACAGGAGGGAGTTGTCATTATTTAGTCTGTGGGCCTTGTCCGCCCATTCAACCCTGTGACCATTCAGAGATGTTAAAAAAAGGACTTGGTTGAATGTGGCTGTAACTGATCTCAAGGCTTACAGACCCTATTTCCGTTGACCACCGGTGGATAAAAGAAGAATTAGTCTTACCTTATCCTTGAGAAGGATCTCGTATGTGGTCAGCAGACAGTTGAACTTGAGCTTTTTGTTTCCGGGGTGACACCACTCATATTCCCTGATCTGAAACACGTGATTGCAGTATCCAGTATTTGATTATACTGATGGTAAGTGCAATTTGGTGATAGGGTTGATGAAGCCCCATCCAGGCAATGACATGTATACTCAGTGCTTGAAATGCTTTGTTCTGCATATCTGCACTGGTGCAGATAACATTGAACATTGTACCTGCATCAGTCAAATTTTACCTGCACCACTCAGATTTAGGAAGAGTACAGATCACACTAAAAACTGTTCAGAAGCCATTGTTGTTATTTCTTTTACACTTCATTGTTGCAAAAGGTCAATACAGCACATAGGCAGACATCAGAAATATCTGTGCAGCTCCAATTTTATGTATTACTTAACAATCATGCATATGCAGGTATTTCAAGCGCTGTAGTCCCACCTTGTTCCTGCTCATAACGTCTCCCAGGTAGATAATGACGTTCATGTCCGGAGCCCAGTTGTTGAACTCGCGCTGCCAGGCCGCCATGGTTGACAGGGGCACCACCAGCAGGAACGGGCCGTACAGCGCGTGGGTGTTAAACAGGTAGGACAGGAACGATATCGTCTGGATGGTTTTCCCCAAGCCCATCTCGTCTGCAAGGATTACACTGTTGTTCCTGGGGATTGTAGAGAAGATGGTAAGAGTTAAAATCCTTCCCAGAAACATTTCGGTATATAGGGGTAGTGCCCAGCTCCATTTCTTTAGCCTTTGGGTTGCACAAGGCCATGACAGCAGGGGAAAAAGCAGTCTGTGCCATTTTTCAAGTCTTTGGAATGATGCTACAAGGTTTGAATCCAGACAACTCGAATTCAAGGAAAAGACTACACCCTCTTGGCCATTGTAACAGTTTAAGCAAGAAAGCATGACAAAATAAAAGTACATATCAAGTACATGTATCTTAACCCTTGTCCTGCTGGCATTCCTGGAACAATACTTTTCAATAACTTCATGTCTTAATTAGATCATAGACCCCCAAACTTTTTTGCCCTACAGTGGCATAGTTACTTCCGCATTCGTTGAGTTTTGCTGCGGTGTGATGCGTTGCACGAGAAATAACCCCAATTCGCACCTATACAGGGTGTTATATAGATAGTACTGTATGTGCAGAACAACAATTGTTGTGCTCCGCAGGACAAGGGTTAAGAGTGTATGTTAGGCCTTGTTGATGGAAACTGAGAAAGTCTGCGTACTTGCACCAGGAGTGAGGGAGCCAGTTCAGAGGTGGTGTGTTACTGTTAGTGGCTATGGCAGACATATTAAATCTGCGTACTTGCATCAGGAGTGTGCCAGTTTACAGGTGTCTTAGTTAATGAGGACCTGCAAGGGGGGTCCCGACAACGCTCTACATTGAATTCGGAAACCTCTCGATTACACTTTACGATAAATTCCAAATTCACATTGCGTAGAATTAAAACGGTGAATACGCTCTACGCAAAAATATTAAAACGGCCGATTACACTCTACGGAAAAGGGCTTGCGGGCCCCCGTTAATGATTATGAAAACAAACAAACTCTACATACTTGCACCAAGAGTGAGCGAGCCAGTTGAGTCCGTCCAGCTGATAGTCTCTCAGCTCCAGCTTGTCTGAGCCTCCCAGGTACAGCGGCTGCTTCTTCAGCGCTACAAACCTCGGCCTCTGCTTCAGAACCTGGCAATAAAAACACAGACATTGAAGCTGTGACAAAATCTGTATCTCACATAGTATCAAATTAATTTATAGTTTGATTACTGAGTCAGCCACAATTATTGAACAAATTCAAAGAAATTTCAGCTTTCTATTGCCTCCAAAACATGTGTTTTCAAAAACACTTCTCAAATCAAGTGTTTGAAAAGGCTGCAAGGTAATATAGACCTGAACTGAGCTGTTATGTTGCAAACAAACTCTGGAGTAAATTTCAGAGCCATTGCAGAGCTTTCTTTTTCTCTTTACAGTAATTACACAGGTTTGGAAAGTGTTTTTGAAAATGCATCTAGGTGTTTCATAAAAAAAACGAGCATACAATTGTTGGCTTCTTCTTCATGTCCGAAGATCTCTAGAGCATATGATAATAATAACATTAAATAATAAGAGGTCTTTAAGACATTTTCCAGTAAAACTTTTTGAAAGATGCTGCAAGTACACGGCAAAAGGCCTACCTTGGCGGTCATTTTGCCTGGGATTTTCTGGGACTTGTTCCTGGCGTTGTATCCGTCGACGGCGTCGGGGAAGTACATGGAGATGAGCTCGCCGTCTTCCCACGAGCACTCGGAGTACGGTAGACCCTGCCACTTCACCAGGTAGTCCGGGAAACCTGACGCCGAGTTCTTGGCAGGCTGCTGAGCTGAGGGGTGGAAAAGAAAGAAAAGTGTGTTTGTGAGACAACAACCAATGTATCCGTGAATAGTTTCATCAGGTTGGTAAGTCACTGAGTAAAGAGACTTTTTTTTACACAACCAAGTTTGGGACCACATTGTTGATACAGTTCCCTGTATGTACATGTGTAGATATGTAACTTTTACGTTTGGGAACGCATCTATGGCAGCGACACCTGTGCTGCAGTGCAATGTGAACCAGTCAGAATTGTCCCGAGGAAGGTGACAGATGGTCACCGAAATGTTGGTAGTGAATAAAACACTTGGATGTGTAATAAAAAAAGAGTCTCTTTACTCAGCAACAAATTGGACATCCATGCAAAAATATCAGGCAGCAAGGTTTGGTGCAACTCTACACGAGTGTC
Source organism: Branchiostoma belcheri (assembly GCF_001625305.1). Taxonomy (NCBI): domain Eukaryota; kingdom Metazoa; phylum Chordata; class Leptocardii; order Amphioxiformes; family Branchiostomatidae; genus Branchiostoma; species Branchiostoma belcheri. Next base: position 26,828 of record NW_017804242.1, on the reverse strand, counting down.
AGCTACGGAACAGCGTAGTACGTGGACCAAGAGTGGAACAGAGCTGCCATTAACTGCAATCTTTCCTTTTCTAGAGTAGGTTTTGTGAAATTTGGGCCATCTACTTCATTTTGTACGGATATTTTCACTGTAAGTGCAATGACAGCTCTGGAGTGACAATACCTACAAACTGTTGTCTTTCTTTTCCTTTTCTTGCAATTGTTTCATGAAATTTGGGCTGTCTACATGTACTTCATTTTTGTACGGAAATTTTCACCGTAAGTGCAATGACAGCTCTGGAGTGACAATACCTACAAACTGTTGTCTTTCTTTTCACGTCTTTGCACCTGTTTTGTGAAATTTGCACCATCTACTTTTGTTTTTCTGTAAACGGCTTGTTGGAAATTCTCTCTGTAAAACCAATGTAATGACAGCTCTGATGTAGTGACAATGCCTACATGTAAGACGGAGCTCCTAGCAGTAGTAGTACATGTGCATGCTCTTCACAATGATCATGCATTACAAAAAGGCTTTCAGCATACAAAAAACTGAAGCACAACCACCAGCAGATGTAGTATAATGCTTCACAGTTGTTTTTTTTCAAGATCAAGTACAAAGCGGATGCGCATACACTGTTGACAAGACAAAGCTGATTTGGGATAAGCGTGCAGCATCCACTCAGCATACAAACGTGTATCTACAAAATTTGTTTTTTCTTCTCTGACCAAAAAGGTACCGAGTTTTCCGGTCATAATTCTTCAATACAAGTCCATTTCGGAAAAACAGTTTCAACAGTCAACTAACAACCTTGCATTCATAATATCTTTGCACAGACACGAGGGGGGGGGGGACATAAAAACGTTTCATTTCTTGTCACGGCATGTGTGCATATTGTTGTATGCCAGTTTCCAACTGCATACAAAATGAAAACAAAGGATTCACGAGACCCTAAAAACATAAAGAAAGTCATTATAGTCACCCCTTTCCACCATTGGTAGCAACCCCTGAGCAACCAATGATTTGACCGATCTCTGAACAGATTTCCTTATTATTTGCATGTTTTGTTGTCTTTTAAATCATACGTTTAGACCAATTTTACTATCAAGTTTCACACAAATTTCATTTTGGATGCTCAGCAATTGCAGTTCAGTGGAAAGGGGTTTGAACGATCTGTAACAGAAACATGACAAGAAATGAATCCTTTTTATGCTTCAGTGGTACATTATAGCAGCCACACATTCACACATGACAGCAGTAAGGACAAAAGCTTGGCGGAACGACAGAGTGAGAGAGAGAGAAAGAGAGAGAAGCTCCCCTACCAGGAGCTTCTTCGTTTCGCGATACTCTCCCACCTGAGGTCTTGCTCCTGTGGGCTGAAAAAGCAACACAGGTACCGTAAATTCACTTTTTATTTTCGCGGGGACTTCATTTTGGTGGAAAGGTGGTTTGGTCTTCACCATGTTTTTTTAAGGTCCTGGTTGGAATGATTCTGTAGTGCTTTGAAATGACATATTAGCTGTGTCACGATTTCGCTGTGAAGTCATCACGAAAATAGAACAACAAATGTACACGTGTTATGGGTTAATAATATGTTGCTTTTTTATAAACTGAAACTGAATAAATATGTGTGCAGTGTACCCACAATGGATAGACAAAAGTTTTGACTAAGTTTTGATAATTCATTTTGTTGTTTGGCTCAACTCTGGTGATATAGAACTCTGTGTGCTAGCCTGATTATATGTATGTATAATAACTATAATTATGATTGTGTAATGCGAATAAGTTAGTTCAAAGTTTGAAATGTGCATGGGAAGTGTGATGCATGTGGATAATATATCTAGTTGAAGGCCACTGGCAGTACATAAATCAAATGGCAAACAGTCTTCAACTTTGACATATACATTTCCTGTAAGGCCACAGCAAGTAAATTTTATGGATGACATCCTCTGCAGACTTCAAATCTAATGTGAGCGGGCGAAAAAAAACAAGGCAGGCCGAAAAAAACAAGGTTCCTACATGTTAACATTTTGACTCAATCATTGTACAAATGGTTTTTATTCAGTGGGAACATCACATATACACAGCCAGCATCACTGCATCAAAGTAAGAAACAGAGCCTTTTCTTGTCTCCTCTCTTAATAGTTAACTGCCATCCACCTTCCGGCATAGCGACAGATATCTTTGCCCATTTTTGGCATGTTAATCACTGTCAGAAGGCAACAAAATTTTTTTTTTCTTCTTCCAAAATCAGGAAAAATTTATGCACGTGCTGATATCATCCATAAAAATTACTTGCTGTGGCCTAACGCATCACACAGTGCATGCACACTTTGTAGTTATGTCTGCAGCAACTAATATGCTACTGATCATCCTTAAACACATATCAGGACATAAAAAAATGCATAAAATTGCACAGACACAGTCAAATCTGCCCAATAAGACCACTCAGGAGACTGATAAAATCTGGTCTATGTGGACAGGTGGTCACTATAGACAGGATTCTCGATGCTTGTATAAATGATCTAGAGGTGGCCACATTGGTCCTTTTGTAGAGGTGGTCACTTGGATAGGTTTGACTGTACTTATATACAATACAATAGGATACAATGTGATACAGGAAAGGGTATTAGAATGAGGTATGATCCAAGCTTTCATCAGTGTTATTGAGAGAAGTTTGTGAGTTTGAGTGAAAGGGCAAACCTTGCCAAACGAAGAGTCCACACGTTGGGTTTGGGTCGGGGTACGGTGGGGACAAACACTTTGGCTGTAATCCTGGTACCACAGAACATGGGAGGGGGGCATGCAGCAATATTAATAACTTGCAGCAGCAAAAAAGTAAAGTGCCAACTAAACATACATTTTCTTTATCTTGCAGCATTTTTAACAAGCACAGCCATTCACTTAAGTGAGGACTGAGCTACAGTGTGCCCTCTGGTTCACTACCAAGCACTGCACTAATGCCAGCAAATAGATAGAAGGAAGTTGCCATTTCTTCTGTACGTGCAAAGATGCATAGTGGTGCATATTCTGCTGTTTATTGCTTGAACTGAAGCCAGACCACATGCAACAGTGACTGCTTGGGTTTAAGGCAGACACACACACACAGAACCGTGTATGGTGAGAATTATGCATAAAATGATAGATAAAATGTGCCTTACGACCATTGAGGCCGACTGGTGGGGAAAAAACAAAATCAAAACTGTTACACCTCTTAAGTTCCGACAACCCTAACCCTAAGTCAAAACTGATACAGATTTGGACTGTAATTTCCAATACAAAAAAATTGGAAAATTCAACAGCAAGTCCAATTTACAGTTCAAACCTGTTTAAGAATGACTTCTACCAACACAACGGAACGTAAGGGTGTCGAAACATTGGGGCTCCAGAACATAGAGGTGTCTAAAATCCAAACAAGGCTGTGCTAGAACTGGTGCTATCTGAAGAAAATGCCTATTTAAGTGATTGCATCTGTGGCTATTGCTCGCAACAGCACGATACAAAAAAAAAGTGCAGTGGCAGTGGCGGCACGTGACAACACAGTACAGTACAGACTTCCCCATGTTTGTGGTACCGGGAGGAACAGGCCAAGAGTCGTTTGTCCGCCCCCGTACTCCCGTAACGGAGCGCGGGTGACTTACATGGCGGGCCGGCTAGCTCATGCTGGGGACTGGCGGGGTACGCCATACCTATGATTCTCTCAACCTGCTGGTAGGCACTCAGGAGGTCTTCATTCATCTCAGACTGGCACTCAAGGTACTCCAGGTCTTCTGGGGACGCCTGGTCTTTCCTGGGGATGAGAGAGAAAAGCAGACATAGCTACATATGATATCTAGTTGGCTTAATCTACTTAGCTACATATGAGTGCTAGCTGGCATAGTTTGAGCTCAGGAGGTCTTCATTCATCTCCGACTGGCACTCAAGGTACTCCAGGTCTTCTGGGGATGCCTGGTCTTTCCTAGATGTAGAAAGAAAAGGCAACTGTTAGATTTAACTACATTTTGAAACTGGTCAGGCAACGAATCAAAAAGAGAGCATCCCAAATTGTGAAAGTGGTGTCAAAAAACTGTTTAGATCAAATGAAGTCAATTAACAGCTTCATGGAGCTACTTGAGGACTTCTGAGTATGCCTGGTCTTTCCTAGAGGAACAGGCATGGGTAGGTTAAGATAGATGTGATGTCAATGTTCTAGTGAGTAGTGTGAGCTAAGGAGATTTTCATTCATCTCAGACTGGCACTCAAGATACTCCAGGTCTTCTGGGGACGCCTGGTCTTTCCTGAGAAAAGAAACGTAAGTTAGACGGAGCTATGTATGATATCAGAGTTCTAGCTGGCATAGTTTGAGCTCAGGAGGTCTTCATTAATCTCAGACTGGCACTCCAGGTACTCCAGGTCTTCTGGGGACGCCTGGTCTCTCCTGGGATAATATGGTTAGATTGAGCTACATATCGCTACAGAACAAAGGAGTTAAAAAGTAAAACACCATTGAGTGTAACACACCAGTTTGTGTAGTAAGTACAAGCTGCATAAGACTGGACTGTAAGGTTTGATCCATGCACATAAGGAGGGACACCTACTCTTTCCAGAAGTGTGGTAGGTTCTGTACTGTGCTACAGGGCTTCTGTCCCATTTAGGACAATACTAACCAAATCATCTGGCATATTTTGACTGTCAGCTTGACTCTATTTCATGGAATCCAGAATCAGAGACTTCTTAGTTACTTTCTGTCCTTGATGACTTCTAAGTTTTTGTTTTGAATGATATGAAAAAAAAGTGATTGTAAAACCTACCACTGTTGCAGGTCGTTCTTCTTCTTCATGTAGTTCTCCAGTTTCTTCATGCCCTTGACCTTCTGCTCGGCCAGGGTCGCCTCGCTCTCCCAGGTGTTGTGCAGGTGAGACCAGTCCTTCCACTTGATGAGGTACTGTGTCTCCGTCTCGTCTGTCTCCGGGTCTGGAGGCTTGTTGGCCGCGGCAGCGTCCGCCGCGTACATCGTAGTTATTGCACCAGTGCCTGCAAAAAAAACCAAAAATAATTAGAATTGTGATTAAGTATTACCTTTCCTTTCCATGCGCATTTTCATATTTCTTTTCCTTGTGAAAGAATCGTCAACCTAGCTAGAATTTATGTGCAACTGAAGTGAATAAACTTGGAAATAACTATAGTCAAAGCTGTACAAGTGACACCTCTATATAATGACCACCTGACCAATTTAACCACTTTTTGGTGATCCCTTGGATAATTTTTGACACAAGCCAATTGACACAAGCCTTAGTGACCACCTGTCCAAATAGACAGCCACTATATGATCGGCTTGGAGATTAGAATATGGATACAAAATATAGTATACAATGGTTCAATGCAAAAGTGTAGAAAATAGTTGATGCTAAACTTACTCCCTTTCTTGCCTATTCTGTGGTTGAGGCAGTCCAAACTATTAATATATTGGTTCAATGCAAAAGTGTACAAAATTGTGTTGTTTTTGATGTACTTACTCCCTTTCTTGCCTGTCCTGTGGTTGAGAACCCTCTCGATGGCCTCAGCATCATCATTCTCCTCCTCTTTCGTAGCGATCTCCATCAGGTCATCCGAGTCCGTCGCATCCGGACTCTCCTCTTTGTAACTGAAACAACCAGAAAAGTTTACTGCTTTGGTAATTTGTCTTAAGGTTGGAAAAACATGAAGAAATTTGCAACAGATATTCCTCACATACATAAACATATCTAAGGAGTGATATATACATCCATCTGTCACATTTTTATTGTAATTTTGCACTCGACTGGGATGAGGACAAAAGGGTAAAGCAGTCATCCTCAACTCAAGTGCAAGCGTATTGCCTTTTTGTCTAGTTAGTGGTAGTGTGATGCAACTTTTCTTCCAACCTCACCAGGTCACCCCTACTCTTTTGTTGGGTTCTTTTATGTGCAGCAGTTTGGCACTTGAAGCTAATGTCCGAAGCTCTCTCATATACAGAGCATGCAGGTCACCATCCAAGATGACGTAGGATGTTGATGGCCATTGTATTGCCGTAACAATTTCAATAAAATAAATACTGTAGTAAATATAATAAAAATAAATAAGTACCATGATATGACCAAAAAAAAAGAGTATCTGCTCTGTATTTACCTGACATTTGCAGCAGCTTTTCTCCTGGACAGTCTCTTCTGTTCCCGCTCACTCAGACTTCCCGACCGCTTCCGACCCTGATTGTTGGCAGCTGACTTCCCCTTGATGGGGGCTTTACCTGAAGAACACAGGCAAAAAAGTCAGGACATTAACCTTTAGCACACTGAAGGAGCAATCTGGGTACCAATTCTATATTGGTTAGGTAGCAGAAAGAAGGTTCATGTCTGGCTCCACCTAATGTATAAACATCCCGTATCTTACAATGAATTACAGTCATTAAAGTATTAAGTATATAATCACGACACTAACAAATTGCGAAGGGCCATGGAGGACCAAGTGCTGGACTAAGTGTTAAGTATAAAAAATACATTTCTGCAATGTATGTATATACTGTAAACATGTTGCATGTAATGTATGTTTTCCAGGGCCCCACAGTAAAGCTGTGCCATGCCATTGAGATGGGCCACCTTTTTAAATAAATCAGAAATACATAAAATCCACAGATTACCTCTGACTCTGGCCTGTGGCCTGGCGGCCGGTCTAGCGGCAGGTTTGGCCCTTCTTTTCACTGTGTAGTCATCACTGCTGCCCGAGTCATTGTCATCATCATCATCATCACTGTCACTGTTGTCTGCCTCCCAGTTTTCACTTCTGAGAGAGGAAGAGAAAAATAATTTTCTTTAACGAATGCGCTTAGTGCAAGGCCAAGAGACTAGTTATGGCTATTGAAGGGCAGCTCTAATTACAAACTAAACCTGAGTGTTTAATGTTTTGTTACAGATTTGAACTGTGAGTGTTTAAACAAATCTGTGTTTCGTAGCACATCACAGTTTCCCCCAGATCCCAGGGACCTTGGAGCAGTAGAAACATATGATTACAAAAGACAGGACTTCTTTAAACTTAGCAAAGTCTGGCGCCATGAACTGTGCAACATTTAGGACTTGATGGAAGGGAGAAAGGGCCAGCTCCTGGCCTGAGCACATAGGCAGGCTACTGTTCACACTTACGATTTCCGTTTTCTTCTGGATTTCGCTGAGATGTTTTTTCTTCTTTTGCGGTGATCTTCATCATCATCTTCATCATTTTCTTCATCAGACTCCTGCATTTGACAGTGAGAGAAAACACAGATTAACCTTCAACATGCTATCGTAGCCGTTAGGCATTAAAGTTGTATTAGTTATAGGGTTTGGCAGCAGAGAGAAGGTTAACATATGGTGTTGTCATTGACATCCAAGTCAATATTTCGAAAGGGTTATTAACCTTCAGCATGCTACAGTGGCCAGTAGGCACTGAAGTTGTGTTGGTTAAGGGGTTAGGTATCAGGAAGGGGTTAGGTTAACAGGTAGTGTTGTCATTGACATCCAAATAAAGGCTTCAGCCTGTTAAGGCAGTTGTTTGGCACTACAATTTTATTGGTTATGGGGTCAGGCAGCAGGGAGGTCATCAGGCAGTGTTGTCATTGACATCCAAATCAAGACTTCAGCAAGGATATCAAGACTTTGTAAATGCTTCAACGTTCAAGAGTAAGAATTAAGTATATCAAGACATATCATACATGGAAGTAAAACATCCAAAATGCTGCACATTTACATACAAAAAGTCATGGTTATGCCAACAAGACTTAATCATTCAAAACAATGGATGGGCACTTTTTGTGTAACAACCCTATGATAATCCAGCCAATTATCTATTCCATCTGATATCTAATCATTTAAACTTTTTGGGTAATCAGCAATATAAAACAAACCAAACTGGATAAATTTTCTGAGGAGTCAAAGACATTTCAGACAGCATCCACTATCTTTCATCAACGTAATCTGTACACAAATGAAATGAAATGTGTCTGTATTATTCTATGAAACTTTTTGAATGCCATGTGATACGACAAGTTACATGAGCCTCAACCGCTAGTTTTTAAATTGTAAATATCAATTTGTGTTTATTGTTGATATATTTTCCATGTATGTGATATGTAATTTTAATGTTGGAGCCTTGGAAGACTAGCCCTGCAGGGCTAAAAGGCTTCGAAATAAATGAAATGAAGTTATCACACTGGCCTGAACACTTGTATCAAACCCAAGTATGAAAAAAAAACGTGTATCTGAATGGATGTGTAAATGAAATGAGGAAAGTCAGGCTACTGTGTGTGTGATCACTCAAAAGAAAATGAATTCCTTGTGTGACCGACAGTACCTCCATGCCTACATTATATCTGCTGGGTTCTTTCTTGGCTCGGCTGGACCTTCTCACTCCATAGACGTCCGGGTATTCCTCCCACATCTGGTAAACACAAACATAAACAAAGCTTAGACAAACATAAACAAAGATTAGATAAACATAAACAATGACTGGATCAGTAAAATAAGTTTTATATAGTGTGAATAGTTTTAGTTTTACAAATCGCATTCTCAACAGTGTCGCTTTCAATTCATTAAGGTTTAAAAACTTTAATCCAATATCATATTCAAGAATTTAGGGCCAAAGGAAAGGTTCTATTATAACAATTGACCCGTGTTTCAGCCAACATTAGTCTTTCTGTCATTGAATGAAATTTTACCACTCATGACGGGCAAAAACTCTGTCCAATCCATCATTTTGGTCAGACAAAAATTGGCATGTAAAGATATAGAAAGAGATGCCATTAAACTTTGAATAGTCAAATTTGCCCCATGAAATGCTAAAAAAAAAACATTTTTCAGAGGGTCAAGATTTCAAAATTTCCTAGGGGAACAAAACAGGGATGGCAGAAAAAAAATTCAGGCTACCTAGTACACTGCTCTAACATTACCTACGACAGTTTAGAAGCGACAGTGTGTGAGCTGCAACCTTCCCACCTGTTTGAGATCAGCCAGTCTCTCCTTCTTGGGCAGTTTTGACAGTATTTAAGAAGAAAAGGTTCCAGCATACTCTTCAAGCAGAGGTTTGGGTTTGGGGTTATTTTTGGCGTGTTTTAGGCTTTTTATCGGGGTTTCTCTTTTGCAAGTTGGAATTATTTTTTGGGGGGTGAAAAAAATTTCCAGTGCAAAAGAAAAAAAACCAATAAAAAAGCCTAAAAACACGCTAAAAATAACCCCAAACCCAAACCTCTGCTTGGAGAGTAGTGCAAGCATAACCCGAGACAATAGAAAAGTAGCCAGTAAGATTCCCACCTGTTTGAGATCAGCCAGTCTCTCCTTCTTGGGCAGTTTGCCTGCTTGGTCCTTGCTGTCGGCTGCCAGGTCATTCGACTCATCCCCATCCTCCTGATGATGATGATGAAATGGTTTATTGGGAATAAAAACACTGGCAGCCTTACATAGGCTGAATTGTGGTTATCTACATTGTAAGACTCATTGACAAATTAACAATTCAATGTCATCTGCATTGTAAGACTCGCATGACAACATAGTAGAAAATTCATATATGGGTCAAAACACACGAAAGGCGGGTACAATCAGTCAATATAAAATTCCATACATTTTAAAATCAATTGGTGATTATATTCTAAAACGTTTTGCTCATGAATAAAATATTCTGTATACATGGAGGCCGCACAAATATTTACCTGCTCTTCCCCATCCTCCTCCGCTTTCGCGCTCTCGTTTCCCGATTCGCTCGCGGAGCTGGATCCAGATCCAGATCCGGATCCCGACTTGGACTCGGACTCTGATTGGCTGCCGGAGTCGGAGCTGCTTCCCGATTGGCTGCTGGAGCTGGAGCCGGATTTTGATTGGTCCTCATCGTTGCTGTCCTCTGACCCAGAGTTGCTCTCATCTGAGCTGTAAAAAAATTAGAGAGGAGAAAATTTTCAAAAAAATCGAATATACAAAAGCAATTTGAACACTAAATCTGAACTCAAGTTTAGCCTCTGTCACCCATCAAAATGTAAAAATGCAAGATAAATACATTATAAATTCAAAAATAAATGCAGGTACCCTCTCATTGGTGGCCGAATTGCTAATTGCCATGCTCTCATTGGCTGAATTGCTAAGTGTAATTGGCATTCAGAATCAGTCAATTAAGATAACCTTTTTTTCAACACAAATGAGTATGAAAACTAAGAATGCCAAATAGTTAATCTACAATTATCTTTAAAAGTCTAATAAGCAACACATCAGTTTGGACGAAACATTTGAAAAGGATGTAATCATACAAGGGATACTGAGCTCATCCTTTTCTACTGATAACAACAAACACTAGGTCAACTTGACCAAGTACACAACATCGATACTTCCACATGCTATCCATAACTTCCACATTTCTTACCATTTAGTCATCTTTCTAGCAGCATGGAAAGTGTAGAGGAAGAAGAGAGTTACTTAAAGGGGATTCAACACTACTTCAATCATTGAAACTTTTACATCTACATGCTGAATAAAGGAGCAGTGCTAGAAAAGGTGTATATCAATACTAATTTCTACAAAGAAGGGTGTTAAACCTTGCTGTTTTTTGTAACATATCGGACTGTTATCTCTAAATTCTGATAATATTTCTCTTGTGTTCTTGTTGGGTTTGATTATGGTTCTACAGAAAGCTTCTGACATACAGTGTAGTCTGATACTTCCCAGCAGCCAAGGAGTTAACAGTAGGTCTGAAACCTTCTTCAAATTGGCCAACATCACAAGAATATTGCAATCAGCAATCAACCAAAAATACAGAGGTATTCTTATGTTTTCATACAATTAAGATGTGTCAGTCTTATGTAAATGACACAACATGCTAACAAATTTTTCTATGAATCCAAAATACCACACCAGAACTGTCACAGGACTATTTCTTACGGGTGAATACCACCAGGCTAGAGCTTAAAACTTCTAAAGACCTCCAAAAATGTCAAATTTGTGCCTAAATCTTGTCTCACAGGTAAAACGATATCTACACAACATGCCCTATCACGTAGTATTCTTAAAATTGAGATTCGGCAGTATGTTATCAAAAAGACTACGTAACAGACACCACTTTGGTAAAATTGCTTGAAGGGATAACATACAACATAACCTCCCTTACTACTGCTTTTGCATGGTAACCTTTGTAAAAGCAGAAATCTAAGCTACATAGTACTCTTGTACATGAGGATAACAACATAAAAAATCTATTCACACTTATTTTCAAACTGAAACAGGTTAGAAAGTAATAAAGTTCAGCAATGAGTCCAAATAAAGCCATGTCAGAGAAGGCTTTTCTCAGCTGTGAGGCCAGTCAGTATATTTGGGGTCAATGCCCTACTTTCCTACATAATGACAACAGCTAACAATGTGCAGGCAAGGAACCGAAGAAAATGGAACATAAGCTTCTTAAAAATAATACAACAAGCACAATAAAACTGTTACAAAGAGCCCTTCAGCATTATTGTACATATGTTGTTTCACAGGCCCTATTTCAGGCTAGTTTACAATAGAAAAACAGCTATGAGTATGTCTTTTACTCTTGTTTGGTCTATTCAATACTCTACATTACAGAAAAAAGCTTGTCACAAGTTTAATTGGTTAACCAAGGTCTCAAATACATTTTCTGAGGAAGAAAAGCCAGAATGTTTACCCACTTTAACAAGCCATGACAGCTTAAACTGAATAGAACACTAAGCAAATATTTGGCAAAGGTCAATTTTTCAACTGAATAAACACTAATGCCGTAACAGTCGAATATTTCCTTTTGGATCCTCTAAAATGCAAAACTGGCAAATTTTCTCTTAAACCTATTTCAAAAGACACTTATTTCGTAAACTGACTTCAAGACAATGACAACAGAACTGCATATGCAACACCAGTAACGGACAAAAAAATCAAATGCATTTTCTTTCCATACTAGACACTGACAAAAAGAAAATTCCCAAATTCTATTAGTATTACAAACACACTTAAAATTGTCTAATTTCTGTACATATAAAATGCCAGGGAGTTGTTTTGTAAAAGATGTAGCCAGATCCTTGCCAGTCAACACCAGACACAAGAACACTGTGCCAAAAATGCTTCTAACATATGCCACTCCCACATAACACCCTGCAAAAAATGAAAGCCCCAAATATACCAAAAACACCTTCAAAAATTGTACATAATTTTCATAGATATTCAAAAGAAAATGCAATTATTTTGTACAGAGTGTAGCCAGGTCCTTGCCACAGCACCAGCTGCTAACTTTGCCTGCAGCCTTGTCAGTACAACTGTGTTCTACCTTCAGCAGGGCCCCTGCCTACAGACATGATGTCATCGCTTACATTTCAAAATTGGCTGACCAATCGCAGCGCGGGGCCCTCAGAACAGGCATTTCGTATGGCAGGTAGCTGCTACAAACTGTGGAGGCATGGAGTTGGCTGTTCTGGGCATATGTTAGGGACTCGAAGAATTACAATAGTACTGTGGTACAGTGAACGAAAGAATAGAGCATTGACAAGAGATGATACTCCAGAAATGTCAATTACAAACACTTGTTCATCGAAGGGAGGTCTTTCTTTTTATTTCAAAACATATAGAAAAGAAATACAGTGCCAAATACAATTTTAAGGCATTAGTTTATCATAAATTGTGAAAACTTTTGTGCTAAGGAAACTGTTTGCTTGACAATGTTCTACCAATTGCCTGCAAAATGTTGTTCGTGTTTAGCTTCTTAATTTCTGTTTCCTAACTTTCTCTTTTGTGTCTTTCTGTAAAATTTTACTACTTAACTTTCTATTCTATAAAGAAAGTTATTTCATGATGACTTTCAGACTCATACTCAGTGACAAAGATCAACAGCCTTTTTTTCAAAAGTAAGTTCAAAGTTTATGTTGAAAGTTTCGGCATCTTCTGACGATTGACTAGATATTCGAAGGCACTAAAGAGCTGGTGTGTTTGCCCTGTCACCTGTTCAAAATAATTTATAAATATGTTATGATAATAATAATAACCTTGTGATGTGTGTAAATTCTTAAAACAGAGAGGTTCCTTTTTTTAGACTGCATCAATCAATGACTACATAACGTAAAGTGGAAAATCCTCAAGGCAACTGCAAACAAAATTGTTCTTGAAACTTTTTGAGTGTTTCAGGCACAATTTGTATACGGTAATTATTTTTTCGAACCAGAAAACTTTCGAAAGAGCTTTGCAGCAGTTGACACTGCCATTCCAAGTTGCTTGGACAACTGGATCAACAGAAAGACATTCATTTTGCACAAGGAACCAGTTAGTAGTTTAAAAAGAGTTCTCTTCCAAATAGTTCTTTGTAACTTCTTTGCCAAACTTATCAAGCAACTGGCAAAACCCATCTGGAGTTTTTGATGAATAAACAAGAATGTAAACATATACTTAACATTGGTAAACAATGTTTCTATACTCTTTTTCTCTGCATTCAGTTGTCAACAATGGAATAACTGAAGCTCTAGACAGAGCCTTAATGTTTTAAAGATATCCAAGAGTTACTACAAGACCACATAAAACAGTATGTCACAAAAAATGAAATACAGTGCTTCTAAAAGTAAACAAACACTGGCCTTCAGTGCTCCCAGTGGCTGAAACAATCACTTTCTTCCTGAAGGTCTGGCAAATTCATTTCTCAGCCCAGCTCAAAACAAAATGGTTCATGTGACACTATGGACATTACACTACACATGCGGCAGCAAATAAACGCCTTTTTCTGTAAAATGTGGAAAAAGACTACGTATCAGACACGACCAACCGAGAAAAGTCTGCTTCTCTACCAGCATGGAAGGTTTAAATGTGTGTCAAGGATTTTGCTGTTTATATGCAGCCTAAAACATGGAGTATGCATCTCAAAATTTGTAACCACATTTTACACATTACAAAGATATAGTAAAAAAATATTTATGGCAAAAAAATTGAATTTGGTGTTAAAAATCAGCCCAGGAAAGGTCCCTGTGGCGTTCTCCTGTTCTGTTTTGTTGACTCTAGGTTGGGTGGATTGCAGACTTCACGGTCTGTTTGTCATGCAAAAGAATGGCCTGTCCAACATGTCCAACCTGATTACAACAGTTATCAGTGCAATCTACCTCATAATTTGCACAAAAATAACAAAACAACAACAGAAAAAGCAGCTAGATCTCTGTAGGCAACATAGAACAAGCAGATGGCCCTTTCTGAAGCAGTTTTCAGCCAGGAAAGCAGCACATATCGTGTTCAAACAAACATCAATCAATAGGAGTAAGAAATTCTAAGCTTTTCATAACCTTAACGAAATCATATCCAGTTTTATAGAAACATTACAGCATCAGCAAATGGTTAGAGTTGACAACAAGGCCGTAAAATATGGCTGTGAGGCCAGGCAGCCGGGAGTCTAGACCACTCCTTTCAATTTCACGCTGCGTCACCAGAACCCTTACTGGGGGCCCCATGGCTGAACAACAACAGCTTTACATATCTGTGGTTCGATGTAGAAAGGAAGCAAATCGGCTACAGAATCGTGACAGCAGGGGATAAAGCTGTTCTGTATCAATTTTAGGGCAGACCAGCTTGTACTGAATGGCTCACTAGGGTCCAGAATAGTAAGGGACAGACCGACGGTAAAAATTCAAGAAAATCTGAATTTTCACAAAATCCATTAACAAGCCTAAAATCCTTGAAATCTCTGTTAAACTAGATGTTACAATCCAAGAAAACAAACCTGTTTTAAAGTGGGGAAACAGACAGAGGCAGCCAGGCCTGTTTTCCACTCAAAGGCAAGGGCATGCAAAATTAACCACAATTCACAATGGCTGAGCAAGCACACGCCCTAAATAACACTTCATCACAAAAACCTCCACAAAAGAAAAATTAGCCGTCCAAATCCTCAAAAACTGAACCAGAAGCACAGAGAACAACATCCACAGCTAGCTGCATGCAGAGTGGGGAGGGTGACAGTACCCTGAGGTCCGCACACCCGACACAGACGGTGAGAGCTTGTTGCCTGACATGGCGGCTGGGCTCTGTGCTGAATCCTGTATGACCTCCACTCAGTCTGCAATGCAGCAAACCAGGGGCCCCTTCAAGGGAGGAGCTTTCTCTGTATGTTACACTTACCAACAGTATTAGGCTACACAGAAAAAGTTGCAGTCGTCTGGTAGTACATGTTGTGTTCGGTAACAGAGTGGTCTTAGCTTGGACAAAACTTCAGAATGTGGTATGATCTGACATACTACAATTTCTACCTGATATACTTGGGCACCTTCAAAATATGGAGGAGCTTTCTGTACTATATAACACTTAGCTTACTACTAACAGTATTGTCCAGGCTGCATGCTAGAGAATGTTATTGTTGTGTGGTAGTACACTGTGTTCTGTAGCGAAGTGGTCTTAGATTACATACAAGAGTTACAAGACTCCAAAACCTAGTCTTGTCTAACATACTACAAATGTGGTACCTTCTACTTGATGTTATACCTAGACGGCTTCAAAATAAGGAGGAGCTTGCTGTATGTAACACTTGCTAACAATAAGCAAGACTGTATAGAGAATGTTAACGTTGTATGGTACAGTGGGGCTCTGTACCGAAGTGGTCTTGTTTTGGACTAGGTGGGCAAGATTTCCGAACCTGGTCTAAAAAAGGGCAAAACAAATCTATGCTTACAATCTTCTGTCTGATGTTACACTACACACCTTCAAAATAACCTGACATTGTCAACAAAAGAAACGGTCCTAAAGTAACATTGAATTTAATGGAATTCAAAATTTAACTGTTAACAAAG
>NW_017804242.1:0-11062 GCF_001625305.1 Branchiostoma belcheri | reverse complement strand
AAATACAATACTTCGCATCCAAAAATTTACTTGCCCGATTGGGGATATTCACTTGCCCGAACAGTGCTTTTACTTGCCCTGGGCAAGTGGGCAATGGGACTTGTCCAACCCTGCAGCTGGTCTAGTCTAATCAAATGTGTTGTATCTTTTGCCTTATTTTATAATAGTTATACCACACATCTTCAAAATTGAAATAATCAGACATTTTCATAAACATACTGCCCTAAAGTAATATTGCATTCAAACACTTTCTATGGGCGGAACTGCTGACCAATTTGATCTAAGTTAAGCAATTACAAAGTTACAAACTCTTTGAACACACTTTCAGAAAGCCTTCTTTGCAATCAACTTCGGCCAACTTATTCACAAATGATCTTTGTACCTTTCAAATATGTTGAAACATATGTTTTATCACTATGACCATTAGCAAGCAAATTATTAACATTTATAGTGCAATGTCCACTGTTTCCACAAATTGAGGTCAGAGGTCAAGGAAGCACAAACATTTTGACCTTCCAGTAAACAACAATGATGTAAGAATGAAACATTGGTTTTGATCAACAAATCAGCAGTTCTTGTTTTGTATGTTACACCATCTAGAATGTAAATCTTGCCAATACAAACAATTTTAGTTAATAAGGGCAAAACTATAATGGGAAAGTTTAGGAAGTTGGTAAAGTTTTGAAAATTGAAATAAACCAGGCTCATTTACTACATACTGCACAAATTTCCAGTTATCTTGTTGACATTTTCTTGCATTTCTTCTTGATTTCTGAACAGTTTAAAACTTTTAAAATCAGGCACTCATTTACATATTTTCACAGATATTTTTTTTGGATGCATAAATTTTCATCTACTGCTTTTACATATCCCTTCCGTATACCTGAAAATACAAGGATCTATTTGGGTTTTTTTCAAGGTTTTGGTAACTTGACATAGGAGATTTGAAAACTTATTTCTGGCTTGGCATAATAGTGGTGCCTGTGGTAGTAAAAGTCATTTCTTATCTGAATGTCTGGCTCAAATAAATTCATTGTCTAACACAGAGGTATAGACAGAGCCTATAGCCAAACCCACAGACCCACCTCTGTCAAAATTTGTCAGAAATATTGTTAACAGTCTAGCGCTTCTGAAAAACGACCTTTAGCATACTTATGCTTCATTAGCTTGATTGTGACTTGTGATAATGAGCCTGAATATTTTAGGCTGCCAAGTTGTAAGTTGTCCACATTTTTACTTGGGGTCTGGAAAAAGTTTTTGCAATTTGCAAAGTTTGTACTATTTTAAGCTCTGCATTGGATTTACTGTCTTTTTTTTACTTTTGCCAAGAAGGATATGTTTTCAGGTCTGTGTGTCCGTCTGTCTGTGTGTGTGCGTGTGTGTGTCGGTTTGTTTATGAACAGCAATTCTTGAGAAGTCATGAGTTGATCTTTATGATATTTGGTATGTGGGTAGGTGTTGCCAATATGAAGAAATGACTCGACTTTGGGCCCCCTGGCAGCTTTTGAATATACTGCAGCAGCACTTCCAGGCTTGATACCTCATGCTCTGGACAAGCTACAGGGTAGATTTTTTTAATGGTAGATATTGTTGGAGCTCTTGGGCTTGTGAAGAAAGTGACACAGGTTTGGGCCCCTTAGCAGCTTGTTTTTTTGCGCTGTCCATTTTGTTCTGTCGAGAAAGTCAAGTGGTTGATCATGTTTTTTTTTAACTTTCCATTTTTTTTTTAAATTTCGAATTCAATCCCAAATAAAAGTTTTCAGTTGCAAATAAACTTCTCGTTTTCTCATTTATAAAATTATGGATTTGATACATGCTCGAAAGTATGGACCAAGGCTGCACAAAAATGTAAAACTTTTTTCATCACAGGGACATTTTCATAATTGCGAATCTATAAAAGTAATGAAAATGTTAGCGTATGCATCTTCTTAGCACACTTTAAGTTGGAACATCAAATAATATCTATGAACCGAGCATGGTAAAATTTGCAGAAGTAAAAATGCCATTCAATATGGGGAGGGGGGCGTAAAAAAAACAGCATTTGATTTTATCTTTGAAAAATTTAGAAAAAGCAAGTATCGAAACCAAATTTTTCCATCCATACGAAAACAATGGGTCTTGATCTATTACTTAAGAATGTCTAGAGCTGAAATTTGTGCTTTATGACGAAAAAGACTACCCTAGAGACACCATTTATAGCAATAACATGAGGCAAGCCCATTACCAAAGCCCTGGAGTGAACACTATTGTAAGGTATAGACACAGAATTCTGATGCAACAAAAATCATCACGTACTAGTTTACACTAGTTTCTACTTTGGAAAAACAGACTTTCTTTTACAAAAGAACAAGAATTTCAAAAATTAAGAAAAGACAGTCTGCATTTATTGTAAAATTTGTCCTCCATTGTCTTCTGTGTGAGTAACAAGTAGATACAGCAAGAGTTTAGACTGCAACTGCTTTTTTGCATGTCAAAAAATTTGACTTGACTTTCAGTAGTTCATCAACCCTTCTCTGTAATTTCCGTGAAGATTCTAGAATAGAAGCAAACATAAATACAAAACAAAAAGTATCCCCAAGGCTACCATCCTTTGTTGTCATTTCAAGCAAGGTCAGACATACGTGTTACCTTCACAAATAAAGCTGCAATACAGCAACAACCAATATGGATCTAACAATTACATGTGTACAGTAACACTGCTATATCACAAGTGATATCTAGGTATATTAAAACTGTATTCTGATGTCTAAATACCACAGATATTGTGCACTTACAATACTGTCTGTGTGTCTGAAGTCTAGACCAGTATCTGTGACCAAACCCTGGTCACCAAACAAAGACAAAGAGCCTTTCCATACATTACTAGTGTAAATATGTGTACACAAAGGAGACTTTTATTCAGGCATTATTAATGTTTTACGAAGCCATCTGGAGCCAATAGTAGATTCTATAACTGTTTTAATATGACATAATAAAGGATAGAATCCATCCAACTGTCTTAGACCACTGTGGGTAAAGTTGAGAGGTTTTAGATTCTCTTACTGTTAAGCAAAAAGGCAAGCCAGGGCAACTTTGATGATTCAAAATCATCATTTTCTAGCTAAATACACCTTCTAGTTCTACTGACTTGAAGAATCCACCATCAAAATGCACCTAAACAAGTTTTCCTAAAACAAAAATCCCTGTTGAGTCCATGGTGTGAGACCTTGCCTGGTCAAAAATATTCTAGCTTATTCAACTCAATTTACTAAGGATTGGCATTAATTTCAAACTCAAAAGCACCATTTTTATTGCAAAATAAGCCCTCTAGATCTACTGATTTGAAGACTGCACCACTAAAATGTACCAAAACAAGTTGTTCTAAAAGAAGGATCCCTGTTGAGGTTATAGTGTGAGGTAGAGAGATCCTGCTTGGGCAAAAATGTTCTTGCTTCTCCAACTCCAAGCAAGGCATTAAATCAAACTCAAAATCATAATTTTCGAGCAAAATAAACCTTCTAGTTCCACTGAATGTTCAGAATCCACCACTAAAATGTACCTTAACAAATTATCCTAAAAGAAAGATCCCTGTTGAGACTACATAGTGAGGTAGACTAGTAAAGAGGCCTTGCCTAGGCAAAAATGTTCTTGCTTTCCTTACTGAAAGTAAGGCATTAAATTGTTTTGAAATTAGATTCAAAATCATCATTTTTTAGCAACATAAACCCTCTGGATCTACTGAATTGAAGACTGCACCACTAAAATGTACCAAAACAAGCTGTTCTAAAAGAAAAAGGCTGCAGTAGCGGTATATAGACCCAGCCAGGGCCGCCCCTTTTCCATCCAGGCTCCCTCCTGTAAACACCAAGTCCTACGTGACCTCTGCTATATCTGCAATGCGACAATTCAGGGGCCCACAAAGGGAAAATTTTCAACACGCAGGAAAAAGGCCTTTACCGCAAAATTCACAACATTGTCCTCCAATATTTCTGCTGTAAACTTGGTGCCTGTGGCCTAGAGAACACCCTGGTCGGTGTGTTCAAGTTACCGCGGCAGAATTTTGGTGAAATGGCCACAAAAAAGGGGTTTCCATATGGACAATATGGCCTGTGTGTACACACTTGAAGCATATGCTCTGCAAGGGCCCTTTACAAAATATTCTCCCTGTTTTGAAAACACATATTTTGCAGACTACAAATTGTTGACAATGCCTGCTGCCTAGGTGACAAACCATCCAAGGATGGTCTCTAGAAGAGGTCAACAACACAAGCTAAAGTAGAGTAGATATATACCAGCTTTGCAATAGTGCAAAGGCTTTGGCCTCAAGCCAAAACTCTTTTTCCACTTATTTATCCTCTTACACACACTTTTAACGGAATATTCACTGTATAAACACAAGGTTTGAGGCTTCACTGCACATCATGACTACCGTCTGAAACAACTGTACATCCAGGTAAACGCAAAGCTCACAAAGACAAGCTATTCACATCTCTTCATAAAAATACATGAAATACACAACATTACAGACAAAAAAATCATAACAGCTAGATAAGTATCAATAGAACTTGTACTACAAAGTTAGTACACCAGAATGGACCCAGTCCTTGCCTGTTGTCTGTATCCTAGACCAGTCCTGCTGCAACCAAAGTGCCTGGGCTAACCCCTCACTCAGGGCCTCTCTACTAGAACATGATGTCATCGCTAAAACATTCCAAGATGGCTGACTATGTTCAGATATACTCTAGTGCAAAAAGCTGGAAGGAATGGTACAATAATATTACCAATTCTCCTCTGGAAGGAGACCCATAAATGTACCAAATGCTGGCATGTAGGCATCGGGTGGTCTAGGACAGATACAACTCAGAAGAAGACATGGAAAAATCTGATGTGCGTGTGCAGTGTATATGTGACTTGCATCTAATCATTACATAACACACCATGGACTGCAAGTGCACTGAAATGCCTAAACATCTTTTACAAAGTTTCCAACCTACAAAACAATGATGTGGAAATATTTTGGTTCTTCACATCCACAAAGATATGACTTTCCCAAAGTTATAAGTTAACAACAGTGAGCAGTATTTCATCCCAGTTTCCCCATATTGTTTGTAATCTAGGCTCTTTATTTCACTTTTAGGATATTTTCCAACTTATCTATGCATATTAACAGGAAAATATCAACAAATGCTGTCGTGACGCACTATCCAACACAAGTTTCATTTCAAGGACACTTTTCAATTGAACAGTCTGGTCAGTATGATGCCTTGATATAATAGTACCTCGATGGTAGCTTTTCATGATGTATTGTAAGAAGTAACATGACTTATTTTCTCACTAGCTGACATAGGAGACACAAAAAGAGTAAAATAATGGGCCAAAAACATCCCTGTAAAGTCCAAGATACACTGTATAGACCTTGCCTGCTAGAAAAGCTATGTAGTATTGCTAAGAGAACAGTGTACAACGTACTGAAAATTCCTTGCTAAGAAGATACAATATCGTAGTAATATACTCTGATCTTCAATTCCCTAAAAACAACTTAAAGAAACACTGAAAGTTCAAGGTCAGCATATTGTTTTCAACACCTATTGATACACAGCAATGACCCCTGACTTTAAACCTCTGGCACAATGTTGTACAAGAATACTGTGGCATTCGTAGTTGAAGAAGGGTTTTTCATTGCAAATGCTGCAATGTTGACTTCGCATCTCAATAAATCGAGAGTCATTCTCACTAAAAATTGTTGAAAAGCAAAACCCAAGTTTCTGCCTGTATGACTATTAGTATTAGACATGTGCCTGTCACCTAGACCAGTGTCTTTCAGAGCAAGAACAGACATGGAATACTTTCCGAATCGGCCAAAACCTTGTCATGATGTAGCCACCAGATCTTCATCAAGTCGCCATTTTCAGTACAATCTGCATGACTTACTTGCATCTGTATGTCTGACTAATATATTGACAATCAGAAAAGTGACAAAGACTGACAAAAAGGGCAGTCTTGCCTGTATTGTAGAGTTTACGAAAGTCTGTTCATGCATGCTTTATTTAAGCTGAAAAGTGTCTTCAAATAAACCCATCTCAGTAATACTTCATGCAAAGATATTTTCTCAACTTGAAGTCATAAATGACAGCATTATCTATATGTGGGTGTGTAGGTGGGTGTGTTCTTTCCATAGGGTGGGAGGGGGGCAACAACATGTGTGAGGGGTAAATGCATAGAAAAAAGTTCTATTCACGCAGAAAACAGCACCACAAGATGCTTCTTTGTGTGGTATCACAAATCCCTATAGTACATATGCACGGGAATGATAGTATTGTCTGTAGTTGGTCTGTATCTTGGGCATAAAATACTACAAATAGGGCCTGTAAAGTTTCAGAAACATGCCAGAAACAACCTAACAACAGACATATGTTCCAGTTTACTTGTTCAATTCCTAGCCTAACTCACTACCATATGCGACAACTGAGGATAAAATTCGCCTTATTTAAGCTTTACTTTTTCCACGTAAAGTGGCTGTATGTTTCGTGTACAACAGTCACTACATTCCCGGCAAAGTGTATGGACTGGTCGCTAGTTTTTACCCGGTAAAAAACCGGCAAAGACGGCTAAAAAGGCACAGGTTTTGGCGGGGAAAAGGTGGGAGGAAATACCTTGAGTCCCCACTCTCTGCCGACGACGGCTGTTCCCTGGAATTGTCGCCGTTTTCCAGCGCGTAAGAGGCGGTGTTCTGGGGTCGGGACGGCTTGGTGGACCCGGTGTCGGGGCCCTGGAAAGTCGTCGAAATGTCGGAACCGAGAAAGTTGCTGTCGAACTCGGCTTCTGGTAGGCCCTCGACTGTGGTGAGGGACGGTGACGCAGTCGGAATTAGAGGCTGGGAATGCCCGCCGACTCGCTGGACGCCGCCTCCGTAAGAAAAAGAACCAAACTGCGGAAAAAATAGAGGGTTTTCGGTAAGGTAATTGTCGGGAAAACCTGCATCCTATCCGTCGGAACACATGAAGCTTTACCGCCGCAAGAACACTGCCACATGTGCTGAAAATAACTACAAAAATGCCAACTATTTGTCCGAGAATCCGAGAAAAACAAGCACGTGGGGGTCTTCCGAACGCTTTGCAACTGCTTGCTGTACACAAAAATGCAATTTGAGCGAGGAAAACCGGGTATAAAAGGGGGAGTTCCAGACCTGTTCCATCACTTTGCAGAGAGGCGATGTCGGTCGCCCCTCATGTGAGCCAGTAGAGGTCGACTCTGCGTGCGAAGAATCGAGAATTTCCGGCGGCCTGTTGATCCTAAACCTGCAAACGGGGTACAAAACAACCGTCAGTGAAACGAGGAAGCAACAGCGAACGATTTTAGACCGCGCGAAGCCACCAAAACGTCCTTTTCCGGATATTTTTCCTCACAACGACCCGTGCAGACAAGATGTCGTTTGGGCCCAGAGCACCCGAAACAACAAAAAATTCACCGCGCATTTTCCCCCCTTTCTCGCCAACTAGACCCGATTCATCGGCACAAAAACGTTTTCCTACAACTCTAAGTCCCTTTCTTTCGATACAAGGACGCATGGGTTCACAGCAATCTCGTGTGCTCGATAATTTCGATAAAAATTGTACCCACTCGGATATTTTGCCCGCGTTCGGTCGCCATATTTGCTTCTTCCTCCCACAGTGTCCGCGCGCGGGGGGTTGTGGGTAGAGTTAATTGATCCTCACCTGATACTAGTCAGGTGTGAATTTTAACTTACAGGTGTGCGGATTTCAGGTGATTTCTGAAAAATAACAGACAACTCAAACATTTCAAACGTGTTCTACAAACGATTTTAATGGGCACATCAAAGTATGAGTTACTGCGAAATCAAATAGGGCTGTAAAACTAATTTAAAAGGCAGCAGAAACTAAAATACAGACAAAAAGTTTGCCTTAAATCACACTTGCTTTATTCATATTGATTTAAGGGTGAATCTAAAATTCTTTAAGTCCTAGACTGGCGCACGCATCGACCTATTTCCTGTAGGAATTGTTCTAAGCATTGATTTGTTGTTGGTTGAATAATTAATGTGATGATACCCGCTAACATTGGCTGACGTTGGCAATCATTTTTCTGCAGTTTAGCTCTTTTTCGCTAGGGGCGCAAGTGTCAGCGTCGTAGCAATGTATAAATTTGTTGTGCAGCATTTGGCTTAGTTTTAGTAACACAATTAATGTAATTGATGTCGAGATGAATATTATGTAAAATGTTGGTGAGTAAAGATGTTTTATTTCTGAAATTATGATCCATAGCATAGCACGTTGGGTTTATACTCCTTAGCGCGCTTCCCTCTCCCAACAAATGTCACCGTAGTGTAGTGGTTATCACGTGCGCCTCACACGCGCAAGGTCCCCGGTTCGATCCCGGGCGGTGACAAAATATTTTAATCAAATTGAACAATTTCTTTTTACGCGATCATCGAAATTTTACGAGGTACTACCGTATATAGTTTATTTTTGACGCGTTTTTAGGTGTTTTTATCGGGTTTTCTTTTTTGTACTGGTATTTTTTGGGGGTGACAAATAGATATCGCCCTGCCAGGATCTGTTTGGAGATTACTACAATATCAGTATTGCGCGAACTTTAAGCAATATTTAACAAAAAAGAAACAGTTCAATTTACCTATGCATGTTTTTAAGCCAAGGTTTCAATTGATCGCTAATCCTTCTCACGGTGGCATTGTGATGTTTGTTAGCCTCAATACACATGACGAAGTATCAGTATCCGCCTCTTTTCCCAAGATGTTGACTCGAAATGGTAAAAATTTATCTGATTCTTTATATCTTTAGATCTTTCATCCTCCTCCATTCATGCAACTCCTCCAATCATACAAAGCGACAAAAATGTAAGTGTATGTACCAAATGTCTTTATGTAGTATGTGTAAGTAAAATCAATAAGTTTTCATTCATTCATTCGTTCGTTCATTCATCTATTTTATCACCTGCCTTTGCTACGAAAAAGTACTAGTAATCTCCAGTCAGATCTGTTGGTGGCAAATACAGTATCACATTGTCATTGTCCAATTTGAGCCACCAAAACTTCTGCTTGGAGATTACACCTTTGCTTCAAGCCGCAGACCATTTCTAAAATTTTAGTGAAGGATATTAAGTGCCAGTAGGAGATATACGTGTTCTCTTTGTCGTAAAGAAAATGAATCTTACATCCTCGCTCCTTGTACAACATTTTACTAAAGATACGAGAGGTGTAAATTTATATCATGTCGTGATGTCTATGTGTATAAGGTGTATATTCATTCATTCACTCATCCCTATACTGAGTACTAGTACTAGTATCTTCAGATGAGACAAAGTTTCTTAAAGTGTTGCTATAAAGAGTGCCAGTAAGGGATATACGTGTTCTCTTTGTCGTAAAGAAAATAACACGACGGCATCAAGGCTACCGACAGGAAGCGTCGGTTACGTCTCACACTCGCCAACAAAAAGCGTCCCCGTGAGATAATTATCCAATCAATTAGGCAAAGCCGTCCGTGGGCGAGCGACAATTAACACCCGATTGAAGCGAGGGACGATGGTGTACGTTGAATACGATGGAAGACGAAACGAATTTGTCTCAAATTGTACCCTCTATAGCAATGGACGAAATAAACTCTTTGACGTAGCCTCCAAATTCTACCCAAACTTTCACACATACACAAAGGAAAAGAAAACTACTCTCTTTGAAAAGTAACATCCGAAAACCCACAAATTACAGAAAAAGTGGGATCCTTTGTCTTCCTCTGTCTTCAAAAAAGAAGTCAAACCCAGTATTTTTTACTAGTAGTTTCTTAGTAGTTATCAGTAGTTCTATGTGTACTAATTGTCAGTTTTTATACCATATGTTTCTTCTGTTCGGGCATGAATTTGCAATAAAACAAGTAATTGACGGTCGGGAGAAAGGGACGATGGCGGATCATTGTGGGACGGTGGTGTTTCATTATCACTTGTTTTTATATGAAAACATGTTAACAGAGAGCTGTGAAAACACCTCACGGAGCACACATATGTCAGAGCGTATGGAAACTGAGTGACACACGGACACAAAGAACACCACCGCAGCCGGACGTTTCAGTGTGCTTGCGTGCATCGATAGAGAGAGATTCTTCCAAGCTTTGCGGCCGCGTATTTCATTGGAAGACTTGAAAAAGTCACAGTTGCTGCTGAGAGTTACTAGTACTCTACAAGCAGAGGCTTAGGCTTCAACTTGTATTTTTGACGTCGTTTTAGGCGTTTTTTATCCGGCTTTCTTCTTTGTACCGGTACATTTTTTCGCTAGCCAAACTGTTTTGGATACTGCCTTGCCAATTTGACACTGACTTGTACCAAGGAGCTTATAAACTCCTTGCTTGTACTAGTTGTAGTCTCCAAAGGATCTGCTTGGAGATATACTTGGGTGCATCGATAGAGTCTTTTCCAAGCTTTGCGGGCGTGTATTCTCCTGGGGAAGTCGCAGTTGTTGCCGAGCTGAGAGCGTGTTCAGTGTATTCTACAAGCAGAACGCTTTCGGTGGCAAGACAATATCCATTAGCCAGAGAAGGTCGCCGGCCACCGACAGGACGCCATGGCCGTCCCTCAGAACGCTTGGACCGCGCCGCTCACCACCTTAACGCCGGGCCCACGCGCCGGTGACGCCCGCCCGGGGTCGGGAGAGGGGAGTACCGAGAGCGTCGCGTCTCTGTCGCCGGAGCCCGAGTCCAACTCCGCCGACGACCTGGCTGAGACGCCCGACAGCACCACGTCAGACACGTCTTCCTCGGCTTCTGAGGAAAAAGGAGAGGTGAGAGTTTTATACATGTAGTTTACGTTTTCAAAAGTCTCGATAATCCTAAAGAATACAGTAGGGCATATAGCTACCCTGGATGCCAAACTCGTTCTTCGGGCGGCAAGAGCCTTTCGCCCGCCGGTCTAAATTACTGCTACGGGGGAGTCTAGCCCGGGGGGAGTTTGGCCGCCTTCCAAGGCCGATATACTCCTCTGCGGGCGAAGTACCCTGGCTGCCGAAAAAAACGGTTAGCGTAATCTCCAAGCAGATCATACGGTGGCAAGGCAGTATCCA